>NC_081823.1:26260000-26860000 GCF_030704535.1 Vitis vinifera | reverse complement strand
TTCTCTCTCTTTGGAGTGGTTTGAGTGATGTACTCTTCTGAGGGAGGGAATCTTTTGGGGTGGCATGGCTCTTTTATAGGGAAGAAGCAAAAAAAAGCCTAGAGGGTTGCTCCAATTGTGCTTATTTTGAACTCCTTTAAGGGAAAGAAACAAAAGGTTGTTTAATGATATTAAGCAATTGGACCAAGCAATCAAATCTAATTTTATGTATACTTTTGTGAATTGGGTTAAGGTATACATAGAGGACCAATCAATGTCTATGATAGATCTTGTACATTGGCTTAGCTTCAAAGAGAGGTGCCTTTTTCTTTGTCCTCTTCTTAGATTAGGTGTCTACCATATACATCATGTGTATTTTGGTGTGTATTTCTCTCTCTGATGGGTAAAATAGCAAATGTAGTAAAAACACCTAAGTAGGTGCAAAGGGGCATACGCATAAGCCAAAAAGGCAAAAAGAAACAAGGTAAGGGGAACACAAAAAACAATACCACTCCTTACTTAAAATCTAACCACTCCGCCAAGTCCAAGATGGACAAGAAACAATCTCCTATATACACCTTGACCCAATCCAACAAAAAGAACATGAATGAATGTTTAATAGCTTGGTTACCTTCCTCAATATTCTCAAAATCTGTCCTATTTCTCTCCCTCCATAGAGTCCAAAACAAGCATAGAGGAGTAACTTTCTAAGCCTTTTTTCTCTTCTTCCCGATAAAAGACCCATGCCAACTCAAAAGGGCACCTCTCATTGAAGAGTGTATCACCCAATGGACACCAAAAAGGGCATAGATCAGCTGCCATAACATAACTACTTTGGAGTAATGGAGAAGGATGTGGTTAGTCGTTTCTTCATCTTCCTTGCATATGCAGCATCTGTTTAGGATCCTCCATCCCTTCTTTTTGAGCTAGTCTAAAGTAAGAACTGTGCCTCGCATTGCTTCCCATGCAAAAAAGCCTAATCCTCGATGATACCTAAGAATTCCAAACAAAGCCAAAAGGAAATGTCTCCACCCTTCCATTTGAAAAAGAGGAGTAGAAAGACTTAACTGAAAAATGGTCACTCTTTGAGTTCATCCAAATCAATTTGTCTTCCATGTCCCTCATAATGGACTGCTCATACAACCTCCTAAAGAAGGCTTCCACTTCCTCTAACTCCCAATCATGAAACTATCTTAAAAACCTAGGGTTTCAACTATCCACCTCCCACACCTCAACAACTTATGCATCCTTAGAAGAGGCTATCAAGATCTTTGGGAATAACTCCTTCAAAGAAGTGTCACCACACAACCAATCCTTCCAAAATTTCACCTTATACCCACTGTCCACCCTAAAACCAATTCTACCCTTGAAAACATCCACACACTCCTCTTAGGTGCTATTAATACTGATTCTCATTTGCCTACTAGGAAAAAACAAAACAATGAAAGAAAAGAAAAACAATGCAAAAATACAGTTTATGACTTTATGGGCCTTTACTGGTGATGATTAGTAATGGAACTTTGGGAAATAAACAATTCAAAATTTTATTGCAGCTATGAATTGCATTTCTAAAATAATTAGCTACAAGATAGTGTACAACTACTGAAAGTGATTAGGCAACTTGCTAAACAGATGGTCGAGACAAAAAATAAAAATAAAAATAAAAATAATGAACATCTTGTTTTATCAGGTCAAAACCTATACTTTAAATGTCCTAAGCAAAAAAATCCAAATCACAAGAAAATGGAGAAAACTCGGTAGATGACTATGAATGGACTTAGGTGCTCGACATTTGAGAAAGAGGGAGCATATGGAATGGTGAGCAGTTACAGTAATTTCCAACAGTGACCAAAAACAAGGTTTTATAAGGAAGTTTGGATGGTTAGAACACATTCTTAAATTGGCTTGTGATAGGCATACTTACAAAGATTTCATTGAGACAAATACTCAAAAGATCATTATTCAGAGGGGACTAACTGTACCAAGTGGTTGAGGATATGTTTCTTCTTTCATCCATCCTCTCCAAGGCTGGGATAGAACAGCCACATGGTTATACAGGACAGGGTGATTGGACCATGTACTTTGTCATTGTGTCTCAAACTCTTTGTCAACCATTGAGATTTGAAAACATGTGGCTGAGAGTTGGGGTTTATAGGACTTAATAAAGTCGTGGTGGTAGAGCTTTGAGTTCAGGGACATTCCCAGCAGTGTGCTTAAAAGGAAATTAAATGCCTTGAAGGAGAACTTAAAGTGTTGGAATGCAGAGATCTCCAGGGATATGGTTTTCATAAATAAGTGACTTTAAAGTATCAAATTTTTTGGGATAAGAAAGTGAGGGGAGTTCCTTCAAAAAGGGAAAAGGAGATGCAGGAAGCTTGAAATGATGAATTCAATCAATTAACTAACTCATGGAGATAAAAATTTGAGGTTTTGTGGCTTAAAGAAGGGGATTGGAATATTGATGGCTCTCTCAAGGGAGGTGAGAGTGGGGAATAAAGCGTTGGAACTGAAGAATTTCTTGATGGCTTTTTGGGGGTGTTGTTGGTCTATTATTATGAAGTTCTTAGGAGAATTTGTAGTGAATGGATCCTTTTCCAATGCTACTTTCCTAGTGTTAATCCCCAAAGAGGGGGGTCGGCAAGGGAGGGGGAGATTGGGGTTTTGGGGTGGGGGGTGCGTGGTTGAGGATGTAAAGGACTTTAGGCTTAGCTTGGTTAAGGGGAATAGGGTCAGTTAAATATTGAAGCCATAGTTTTTTTTTGTTTTTGGTGAACATCCTTATAGGCTTTTCTAGATTTCTAGAGGCTTGAGATAGGTGAAGCCTCCCCCATTTACTGTATTAGCCATGGAAGCTCTTAAATGTCTAATTGCAAGGGGATGGAATCTATGAGGCAAGGGATAGGCAATTCTTATAACTTAAACAGGTTCTCATTTGTTTTAAGCTTGTGTCTGGTTTGAAAGTGAGCATACAGAAAGGTGAGTTAACTCCAATGGGTGAGGTATGGAAGGTGTAAAGACTAACCTCTTTGTTTGATAGTAGGGTGGAAAGCATACCTTCCATTCATCTAGGCCTTCTATTGGAGAATCATTTAATTCCCGATCAATGTGGAACTTGGGGGATGAGCAATTGAAAAGAAGGCTGGCTTCATGGAAGAAAGAGTATCTGGCTAAAAGAGGAAGATTGATTCTGATAAATAACACTATATCAAGTCCCCCATTTCATTTCATGGCTTTGTTTGTAATTCCAAAGTTGGGTAAAATTGGTTGGAAGAAGGTAGTGGTGATCGGATATAAGAAGGTTTTCCACTTAAACATTAAACACAACCTTTCTTGGGAACTGGGTATGGAGGTTCACTATAGAGCAAGATAGCTTATTGAGAAAGATAATTAAGGGTAGGTTTGGTGAGCTAGATGAAGTTTGGTAAGCTAGATGATGGTGCACAAATAAGGTGAGATAAGCACATGGTGTGTGCCTTCAGACTACAATAAGTTGGACCAAGTTCAAGCTGGATAAGTACAACTTGCTAAGAAAGGTTCAGGACAGTACCTACAAAGTCCATAGATTTGCCAAAGGAAGCTTTACTTATCCATAGGTTGTTAGTGACTTTCTACCTCAGCTCATTCATCCTTGGTGTTGTCTTGGTTTTTCTTGGGAAGATTTTCTGTTTTTGGGAGGTTTTTTATTTTTTATTTTCTTTTTTGTCTGTAGTTGTACTGCCTAAAAGACCACTCACACCTCCTTGTACTTTCCCTAATTCTATTAATAATATTTATTTTCCAATATATATATAAACCTGAATATAAGATGTAAAAATAAGTTAAACAAATTCAACAATTATCAAGTCCTATTGTTCAACTACATTTTTTTTTTTGAAGAATTAATGACAAAATAAAGAACTTTACATGTTAAAACTATCAAATCGACTGAATGCTGCTATAAATATCAATTTTCAAGACATAACATGGTGAAATTGATACTCACAAATCAGATGTAGAGGCCATTGGTCTAAATCCATGAAATACATTATCACTGTGATGATCATCCAGAACTTTGACTCTTTCAAAAAGAACACTTTTTGAAAGCCTTTTCTTTACTCTCACCTAAAACAAGAACCAATTATCAAAGAGATGAATGAAGAAAGCAATTAACACCAGATGAAAAGATGATGGCACATGGACATTTCCAACATTGAGAATAATGGTATTAGCATATCACAATACTTGATGTGCACATATTATTTAATTCCAAAACATTCCATAAGTAGTAAGGTCCAAGCATCACACAAATGATACACAAAGTTAAAATTTTCGAAAATAATTAATTTCTAGAACTACATAAAACCAACTTCAACAGCATAGCTTAAGGGGCTGACAATTGCCCTCAATAGGAATAAGGGGAAGTCAAATAGTTGTTAAAGGAGTTTTTGTGAAATGATGCCTATTTCTTATATGGGTTTTGGGAATTCCACTAGAGGCAAAACCTTTTGGAAGATTGTTTATCTCACTTTGATTTGGATTGTGTGGCGAGAGAGAAATGTCAAGATCTTTAAGGATAAATGGAGGGCGTTAGAGATGTTATGGGATTTATTTCATTTCTTTGCTTTTTTTTTGGGCCTCTTGTATAAATGATTTTAAAGGCATTCCTTAGAATGTCATTTGGCTCAGTTGGCAGTTGGAATGTACACTGTTAAGGTTGAGCCAATAATGAGAGAGGCTAGCTGGTTTTCAGGAGATGAATTCCTTGTATATTCTTTTGTGATCTATCTTTTTGTACAAATCTCCTTGTATAACAGAGGTTTTTAGTGTTTAAATCAGGTTTGTGTATTTGTGGGGAGAATTCCTCATCCCTCTCATGAACATGAAAAAAAATAGTATATTTTTTATAATTATTTCTTAAAGTAATATGCCTATCCCATACAACAAAGCAATATAACTCCAAAGCAATGTTACTCTACGGTTCTGTAAATTAGGCATTTTTCCTACATCAAACATTAAAATCCATGAAACTTCCACCAGGATAAGTTTTTGAAAGCAACTATACAAGAAGCCACAAAAGATTTCAGGAAATGAAGCTGGAATTGGCACTAAAATTCCATCTTTTAAAAGTTTTTTTGGAACACAATAATAGCTTCTACCACATGGATAACTACTGCCACCTACCTTGTCCCTTCTATTCATCATTCAGGACATTGAAATGGAAAAACAGAAGGACTAACAGTGACAAAATTAGCAGTGAATTCATTTTTGGAATATAAAAAAAAGACTAAATATTTGATAAGATAAGGAAGCACCAAAAGAAATGATTCAGGTGCTCATGAGAAGATATTAGCTAAATTGAAGTACTAAACTAGGAAAAAGACAGCTCCACTTGAAAGAGATTTACAACTGAATTAACAAAAAAGTAAAAATAAAAATAAAACTTCAACACACTCTTGGGGACAAATTGAATGATTAAGCTTCAACACACTCTTGGGGACAGATTGAACTTCTTTGGGAGGCTCCACTACATAATTTAACTATACATCCACACTGGCTATGGCCAAAATGTGCCTACCTCTGCATGCATCTTTTTGTCTACTCTGGTTGCGTGGCCTACCCAGTGCTTAACCCTATTCTCCATGTTATTGACATTGCATATAGAATCTCTGTTCCAAAAGAGGGAGTACCCTGAATCCTAGGATCATTTTTCTTTCTTTTTTTCTCCCCTAACCCATTTAGAAAACTGATGGCCATTCTGTATCTTATTAGGATGGAGAAGAAATCCAGCATCTTTTTTTGTCTGATAGGGAATGTATGAATAGTATTTTAAGATAGAAGGTGCATATGAAAAGAGCACACAACCTAGTATGCAGGAGTTAAAAAGGAGGTGCTCCAAAACTAGAGGAAAAAGGAAAAACTGTTACAACCATAAAGCAGGGCCAAGACCCTCCCCAAAGTATTCTAAAAGATTCCTAGTCTGTTTTCATACACACCAAGATAAGCACAAAGTTTCATCTACCACACCCTCTTCCATTCCTTCCTGATAAAGCTGCCATGCTACCTGAACAATGTGTCATTCATAAAACAAGGCAATGCCCAATGCACACCAGATAGGGAGAAGAGTACAAAGAGGATGGTCTGTCACCTATTCCTCGTGGAAGAGAATGCAATTCACCTATTCCTCCCTATATTTTCAAAAAACATGATTAACAAGAGACCAACCCCTTTTTATAAGATGGTCTGTCAATAGGATCTTCTCCCACACCAATTCCTAGACCCCAAAAAAGCCAAAACACACCCACACAAACAAACAAACAAACAAGCTTTGGATGGAGCACTAGAAAGCCACACCTCTCAGCTATAAAAGAAATTTGGGCAAAAGCTCAATGATTTGTAAAAAGCCTTCACTAAGAAGCAACTATTCAAGGACACCTGCTAAACAATCTAAAGGACCCAACACAAAAAATGGTGGAGTGGATAAAATGGACTCATCAACTCCAACTTCCAATCATGAAAATACCTCAGAAGCATCAGGTTCTAACAATAAATTGTTTCTAATAGATGGTATTCAATTTTTTTTTGATAGGTAAGTGTAAATTGTATAAAAATGCCAAAAAGGGTGCACTAAGGTACACATGGTGTATACAATGGCCACCTAAAAGCACCATTAAAGATAGGGAAAACAAAAATACTCCCTCCCTCAATCCGACCCTAAGCAATCAATAAAATCAACTAAGGACATAGGTGAATGTTCTACAAACAAGTTTGACCAAGATAATAAGCTGCATAAAAACAGAAACTTCAGTCTTTGAACAAAAAGCTCCACATTCTCAAAAGATCTTTTATTTCTCTCCTTCCAAATTGTTCAAAAGTGACACAAAGGCGTTGCTCTCCACACTTTCTTCCTTTTTCTTCCAATAAACGAGTCATGCCACCCTAACAGGGTCTCTCTAGCCGAAGAATGAATCACCCAACTCACCTTGAACAAAGAGAATAAGAGCTCCCATAACAACCTTGCCTTTCCACAATGCAAGAGAATATGATCAATTGTCTCCTCATTAACATACCAAAGGGAGCATTTATTGGCTAAAGACCACCCTTTCCTTTGCAATTGGTCTAAAGTCAAAACTTTCCCCTAGGTTGCCTCCCAAGCAAAAAAACTGACCTTAGGAGGAACTTAAGCATTCCACACCACTCTAGTAGGGAAAAGGTCTACCCTTACTTCCTCAAGGATAGAATAAAGGGACTTAACAAAAAAGGATCCACTCTTCGTGTCCGCCCAAAACGCCACATCCTTCCTCTCCTCCACCACCACCTTGTCTTGAATCCTTGACAAGAAGCACCCCGCCTTTCCAATCTCCCAGTCATTAAGAGGTCTAGAGAAGCTCGGGTTCCATCCACCCCCCTCAGGAGATTGAACCCATAGATCCGCCACCCACGCCTCTTTTGAGCTAGGTAAAGCGAACAAGGAGGGAAAGGACACACATAAAGGCTCATCCCACGACAAAAAGAGTTCTGGAATAGACTAACTCCCACAAGATCCTTATAGCCTTCCAAAGCCCAACTCCATAGTTGTCCCTCACTTCCTTAGAGTACCAACCCCCTTCCAATTCCCCAAATTTACCACAAATAACTTCTCTCTAAAGGGCATCCCTCTTCTTAGCATAGAGCTAAAACCATTTGCAAAGGAGAACCTTATTTAGAGAGTTAAGATGTCTAACTCCAAGGTCTCCTTTTCTTTTGTCTAAACAGACAATATCCCATTTCACTATGTGAGGCTTGCTCTCTAAAGCCCTACCACTCTGCAAAAAGTCCCTTTGAATCTTCTCCAACCTTAAGCGAACTCTCCTCGACATTCAGAATAGTGACATAAAGTAGATTGGCAAGCTAGCTAGCCCGCTCTTGACCAGAGTTAGCCTTCCCCCTTTAGAAATATGTTGCTTTTTCCATAATGCTAACCTCTTTCTGAACCTTTTTTCGATCCCATCCCAAGCCACCATTGAGTTATGGGCAGCTCCTAAAGGGAGGCCCAAATAAGTGGCTGGGAGCACACCCACTTTGCAACCAATTACAGAAGCCAACTCCACTACATTTGACACCCTCCCAACCGGAATAAGCTCACTCTTATCTAAATTGATTTTCAAACCCGAAATAGCCTCAAACCACATGAGTAACCAACTCAAATGAGTGATTTGGGAAGAGGTGGCCTCACAAAAAACCAAAGTGTCATTTGCAAACAACAAATGGGAGATCTCCAAGCCCTCCCCATTTCTTCCTAACACTTTGAAACCAGTCAAATAGCCACCCTCTCTTGCCTTTCCCATAAAGCAACCAAACGCCTCTATAGCTAGAACAAACAAATACGGAGATAACGGGTCCCCTTACCTTAAGCCCCTAGAACTTTGAAAAAACCGTGAAGGAAATAGTATTATAGATTTAGAATCCAATTTATTTGCAAAAGTGATTTGTGCCTTTTTTCAAAAGCGAAAATAGTGGGTTAAAAATTGCCAAAAAGAGGCAAATAGCCTCTTTTAAGTTTTATTTAAACAACACCAAAATTTCGTCTCACAATAAATTCTGTTTCAATATGTTCATTTTTATCCCTGAAGAAACTCAAGGAATGTCAAAGAAGCCAAAAGTTGAAAATAAAACACCTTTTTTTAGTATTCGTTTTGGTCATAAACCAAAATGTCATTTCCTTGTTCCTAGTAGAAAGATCAACAAGTTAGTCAAATAAAATTGTTGAACAACTATTTTCCTAAAAGCTTAAGTGGTTAAGATTTGGGCCCATAACGCATACCATGCTCAACACTTCCCGCCATGTGTGGGCCCATTACCCGCACATGGGAGGCATAGATGCTAAGAGCTAAACACAAATCACAATTATGTGATAACAGACAATTGGAGAGATAAATGATGGGAGCAGGAATTAAAACCAAGATCTTCAATTAACCAGAGTTCTCATACTATGTTAAATGACCAATTTTCCTAAAAACTTAAGCTGTTAGAATTTGAGCCCAAAATGTAAATCATGCTCTAAAAGAATGAAGATTTCTACTAAAATAACCATACTAAAAGAGAGATCAAGGATGTTTTAGAAACTATAGAGGATGTTTCTGAACTATCAAAAACCTGAAAAAAGAGGCAGTTTTCCCTTAAAAATATTTTTAGTAAAAAATATATTAACAGGAGGTTGAGATCACATATTGTGTCAAAAGGGGTGACTTTTTAAACATGTTAGAATGGCAAATATTTATGTTTCAAGTTCAAGTGACTTGGTTAAGGTGATGCATGGCAACATCAAATGTAAAAAAAATAAAATACAGTAAAATAAATGATGTGGACCATGTGGTTGCAGGTTGATTTTGAGATTCATAAGTCAAGGTCCAGGGTCTATTTTATCTCTTTGGTTTTATCATCATGTTGGTTAGGAAGAGGTTTTTATCTTCTTTTTTTCTATTCTGATGTTGGTCAGGAACAGATTTAGGAACTGCAACAAACTTCTTGTGGGAAGTCTTAGAGGGGGTTAGGAAGTTGCAATTGTTCAGGTAGGAGTTTAATTGTTATCCTAATGGGTGGGATGCTGTTCTTGGGTGAGAATACTAAGCATGTTCAATAAGGCTTGTAGGGTAAATGACTATGGACATTTGTAAAGAGAAGGGGAGTATATGAAGATGGCAAACCTCCTTTGTTTCCTTCAGTTCTCGTGATTGGAAAATTAGATTTTGGCTTGACCTCTCTTGAACCTCCATTGGAAGAAGAGACTAGAGGCTCTATGGAGTTGGCAGACCACCTTTGTTTCCTTTCAGTTCTTGTGATTAGGAGATTGCATTTTGGCTTGAACTCTTCTTTTTTGATAGAAAAGGCAGATTGAATTAAGAATACGCCAAAACAGGGGGCGCATCCTCCGTATACAGGCAGTATACAAAAAGAATCAAAACTAGGCTGCAAAAGAAATAAAAAAAGTAGAGATAAATAAAGCTAGGCACAATGCCAATCACCCAGAAAATTCAGAAAAGAGGCAGGTTGACCTCTTCTGAACTTCCATTGGAAGAGGAGACTAGAGGCTTTGCATTTTAGATTTTATCAATGGCCTTTTTTGCACTAAAATGGCCTGACACACCCTCCTCAGTTTTGTTGCAGGCCGTCGTTGGGCACTTTTATATTTTAATTTGTATTCCTTTTTGCACCTACTTTCAAGCATCCCATGTATGCCTCCATGTACTCTATAAGTCTATATATAGCTTCAGTCATAAAGCAATGAACCAATCTAGACAATAGGTAACAAGGATTCACAGGCTTATAAACATGGCAGAAGATGACTAGAAGTCCTTAATCTATAGAAAGAAGCCCTTATATTTTAGATATAGTTTTGGTCTTTGGTAGCCCTGAAGAGAAAATTAGGAAACCTAACACTATTACACAAATTCCTACTTTAAAGTTAGAATATATAAAATAAAGGGTTTGTGAAGCCAAATCTTATTAACACATAAGGATGACTAATAACAAGTATGCCATTTATCAGAATTCACTCACATTCACACCCCTAAAAACTGCTTTAAAACACACACACACACACACACAATTTCTGAAATTGAATGACCCACTGTTACCTTCTGCTTTAATGTTTCAACGAACAATGACTCTCGAACTAAGGGGAATATTGCATCGACAAATTCATCAGACATCCCTTTAGATCTATAAATATGGGAAAGCTTCAATTTCACTTTTCCATTAAGCCACCATGGCTGAAATTCATCAGAATTTGGATCCACTGTAGACTCTGGAAATATAAGCCAAAAGAAAGTTAACAGAATACTTTTCTGCATGGATGCAAATACAAAGTAAGGGATAACAATTATCAAATAGAAACTACCTAAATTTTTTGGAGGAGATAGCAACAAAATGGCTTCATCTTCTTTAGCTCCTTCAAGGAGAAGGGTAGCCAAAGTTAACCGGGCGTCAATATTGTCCTGAAGCACATCTAATGCTGCAGCAAAACTTTAGTCAGCTTAAGCATTGGGTATAATTTTCTGAAATTTCAAGTCAAAACAGAAAGGAAACTGAATTTTCAATGAAAACACCTTTTTATCCAAAACTGCAATAATAATATATAAAACAATACATATACAAGAATGGAATCTTTCATAAAAGCAAACTATAGAAGAATATAGAGACTAGGAAAAGAATAACAATCATAAGTTTGCAAGGACTACCAAGGGAGAAAAAGAAGTCCTCACTACACTTGATGGGGATAGAAGCTCCTCTTTTGGCCAACCTATCAGCTTCCTGATTTTCTCAACATACTCTAGAAAAAAAGAGCAACACATCTCTCTAGAGAGATCCAGAATCCTCCTCATCCAATGACCATACCTCCATGAACCTTTTTATACTGGGACATCCATGAGAGACCTGTGCAAAATCACCCTCTGTTAAAATATTGGAGGTGCCTAACAATTCAGCCTTCTTCAACCTTCTAAGTTAAACCAGACTCTCAGCCTCAATGCCTAGCCCAAACCAAGATGACTTCAAGCAAGCATGGTACCAGCTCTATGATCCTGCTAAAGATTGGTAAGACCCATCTAATCAAGGTTACAGAAGGAACGCCCAACAAGCTTAAAACTTCCTTCTGGTGGAGGAATCCACTCAAATCTGACAACCTCCCTCCTAAAGGAGTTAGTGAATGGTGAGCATTTATAAAGCATAAAAATTTGTATTATGTATTATTTAATATTATATTCCACTAGGCTAGCATGCATATAAATCCAACATCATGAAAGTGTGAACACAATTCTCAAATATTAAAAGACTCAAACAAGTGTTAAGAGTTTACTGAACTTTATAGCACCACTCTATGTTGACTCTCTAGGACAAAAACTAAACAATTATCAACTTGAAATATTTAATTTGCAAATACAACACAGATATTGGTCTTGTCCTTCTTGTTCTTTTCAATTAATAGAAAAGATATTAGGTTTCTGGTAAAAAAATAAAACAATACAACATATTTATCCCAGAGTCATAAAGCACCCTCTTAAAGAGTGAAAATAAAGCCTCCAAAGAATTGAACTACCCCACTTTGATTGATTTCATCTACACCTGCAATCCCTTCCCCACATGTGGTAATAAAGCTTTCCAATGTGGTTGACTTTACAACAAGCATTTCAAATACCCTATTTTAGCTATAACCTCAAGACTATTGCCTCAAACTAGAAACCACCTCCATTTGAGGCAAGCCACCTTCCCCTCTTTTTTTTATCGATAGGCAAATAAGAGAATATAGTAGAAGAGCCTAAGAGGAGGCATACCAAAGTACACAAAGAAGCATATCTAAAGGCTAACCAAGGAAAGGGAAGAAAACAAAAAAAAAAAGTGCTCTCCCTCCTTACTTGAAGTTTAGCCAATCTACAAAGTCTATCATCGACATGCCATGATCCTCTATGTACACTTTAACCCATTCCCCAAAAATAGATATAAAATAAGATTTTATTACTGGGCTTGACTATCCAACGTCATTAAATGACCTCCAATTTCTTTTCATCCATAAGATCCAAAACTAGCATAAGGGAGTGGTCCTCCAAGCTCATGAATGAGCAATGCCAACACAAAAGGTTTCCCCTAAATGTAGTGCACATCACCAAAACCTTCCCTTCCTTCACATTCCACTAAATTTTCTCCAACATCCAAGGCTTGCTAACTAAGATGACACCAAAATCCTCTTTATTGCACCTAATCTACCCTTGATATAAAATAGGTATCCATCGGTCAGCTAGGAACCTGCAGAAAATTATTCTCTTAAAGGAGTTAGAATCATCCTAATCCAATCTTGGCTAAGCTTATAGCTCCAATTATCACTTTTCCATTTCTAAGATTCTCATAAACAGTTTCTACGAAGAGTAGGTTAAAGAATGTCCATAGAGATTCCTTTATTCTGAGGAACTGTGGAAGGGAATGATGACCATCAAGTAGGGTTGAATTTAGTTTGCACACCAAAGGCCATGGCCAGCTAAAATCCAAATCAGGGGAGGCTTTGGAGAAAGATTCTGAACTAGATAGACTGCCCTACCCCATGACAGAATGGGGCTTTGGAGATCATTGGGGGAGTAACCAACCCTTTCATTCTACTTACCCCTGACTAAATAGCCTATCATGTATCAAAGTGTTTTCCATTTCTAAAATGTAGTCTTTCTCTCACAACTCCCCCTTATGGGATTTGGCTTTCTAGGGAAACCAAATTGTTCATGAGATTACCAATCTTTGTTCAATCCAGACCAAGCATAGAAATCCAATTAATTGATTTATGAACCGAAAATTTTTATTGAGATTTAATGGAACTCTAGTTCAAAGAAACAATACGAGGCCACTAAGAATTATTAGATTTCCTGTGTGTCCGCACCTTTTTGTTTTTGGTTTCTTGTATACATTGTGTATACTTTTTTTTTTTTTCATAAAATTGCTTTCACCTATCAACAAAAAAAAAGAAAAAAAGAAAAAAGAATTATTAGATTTCCTACAAGTTTTTACTTTGTGATTGTTCATATTAAATCCAATTCCGTCAAAATCTTTCATCTCAAGAGATGTTCATCTTACCTTTATAGAAGAAAGGAATTGCTTGAACTCTCTCTTTCAAGGATAAGTAACATTGAGCAATTTTGAGGTGTAAAAAGCCCTGTAGAAGGTCTCAATGCAACAACAGGTCAGAAATCCACAATAAATCAATGTCTGAAAAAAATTTAATAATAGGAAAAAGAAGTATGATCAACCAAACATGTGTAAGGAAAACATGACACATTCAAAAGTGAGAAAGCTGAAAGAAGTTCCCCACTGACAGATACATATCTTAAAGTAGGCATTAGGCATTTGAAAAGCAAACAAAAGTCAAGATTTTCTGAAATTTTTTTTTTTTTTTTGATAAGTAAAGAAAAATTCATTTATAAAGAGACGCCAGAAAAGCAACTCAAGGTATACAAACCTATGCAAGGTATACAAACCTATACACCCACCACCAAAAAGGAGAAAGAAAAAGAAAGAGACCCAAAAACCAACTAGCCCAAAAAAACAGCCTTAAAAGGATCCCAACCAATCAATAAAATTAACCATAGATTGAGGACATTCGACTATAAACATCTTAACCTCAGACCAAAGAGAGAGGATAAAGGAATATTTCAATCTCTGGATTGACAACTCATCATCCTTGAATGTCAATCTATTCCTCGCCTTCCAAACCGTCCAAAATATATGAGGAGGAGCAGCTCTCCACACCTTCCTGCACTTTTTGCCCACAAATGAACCATGCCAACTAAGAAGAGTCTCTCTAATTGAAGAGGGCAACACCCAAGACACCCCAACCAAGGTAAAAAGTAACTCCCATAAGGCCCTTGTTTTTTAACAATGAAGAAGCAAATGGTCTATGGTCTCCTCATTCTCAAGACACATAAAGCATCTGTTTGCCAAGGACCATCCTCTTTTCTGAACAAGATCTAGGGTTAAAGCCTTACCCCATGCAGCCTCCCACGCAAAGAAACTAATTTTAGGTTGTACCCACACATCCCAAATATAGCTAGATGGAAACAAAACAGGGCAGTCCACTTCTAGAGCAAGGTATAGAGACTTGGCCGAGAAATTGCCGCTCTTTGATTCGTTCCAAACCACCATATCATCTACATCTTCAAGTACTCTCTTCCCGTGAAGACGCTTCAAAAAGATTTCCGCCTCCTCCACCTCCCAATCATTTAGGGCTCTTGAAAAGCAGAGGTTCCAACCCCCCCTACCACCCTTAGCCAAGGGATCCCAAACATCCGCCACCCAAGCTTCCTTTTCAGCAGACAAAGCAAAAAGGGAAGGAAAAGACTCACATAGAGGGGAATCCCCACACCATCTATCCCTCCAAAATCTCACCCTCCTTCCATTGCCAACACTAAAGGAAATCTGTGTGCCCACCAACTCCCAGTCCATCCTTATTCCTTTCCAAAGCCCCACGCCATGCGCCTTTCTCACTTCCCAAGAGCACCAACCCCCTCTATCTTCCTCATATTTTCCTCTAACCACTTGATTCCACAAAGCCTCTCTCATTTGCGTATCGCCGATTCCATTTGGAGAAGAGAGCCTTATTGAGAATTGAAAGACATTTGACCCCTAATCCCCCTTTCTTTTTACTTAAGCATACCACCTTCCATCTTACTAAATGTGGTTTTCGCTCTAGGTTGCCACCACCCCAAAGGAAGTCCCTTTGAATTTGCTCTAGTCTTCGTCTAACCGAACTTGGTAATCTCAACAAGGACATAAAGTAAATAGGCAGATTTGACAAAGTACTTCGGATTAGAGTTGCTCTCCCTCCTTATAAGTATTGTCTCTTCCACATAGCTAATCTTTTACGGAAACGCTCTTCCACTCCATCCCACACTGATATTGACTTAAACGGAGCACCCAAAGGAAGGCAAGATCATCAATATTCTCTACCTTTCCTACTGGGATGAGTTCACTCTTCTCCAAGTTAATTCTCAACCCCGATACGGCCTCAAACCACATGAGTAACCAACTTAGGTAAGTCAGTTGATCTTGAGTAGCTTGGCAAAACACCAAGGTGTCATCAGCAAACAACAAGTGGGAAATTTGAACCCCTTCTTCGTTCCTATCCTTCACCTTATAGCCTGACATAAAACCTCCCTCCACAACCCTTTTAAGAAAAGAGCTAAAGACCTCCATCGCAATCACAAAGAGATAAGGTGAGAGAGGATCACCTTGCCTCAATCCCCTTGAGTTTTGAAAGAATCCCTCGGGCGTTCCATTAACCATCATAGAGAAACTTGGAGTAGATATGCACCACTTAATCCACCCTATCCATTTCTCCCCAAAACCCATCTTCTACATAACTGTGAGAAGAAAAGACCAATCCACATTGTCATATGCCTTCTCTATGTTAAGTTTGCACATGATCCCATTTTCATTATTCTTCAGAACCGAGTCAATGGCTTCATTAGCTATTAACACTGCATCTAGAATTTGTCTACCCTCCACAAAAGCCCCTTGAGCCTTAGAAACCACCTTTCCAACCACCTTTTTAAGTTTATTGGCTAAAACCTTAGCCAACCACTTGTACAGGCTTCCCACTAAGCTTATGGGCCTGAAATCCCTCAAATCTTCAACCCCCACCTTTTTTGGGATTAAAACCAGAAAAAGTTGTATTTAGCCTTTTGACAAATTTACTATGTTCATAGAACTCCCCGAAGAAGCTCATCACCTCCTCCTTCACAAAGTCCCAAGCAAACTGCTAGAATGTCATTGTAAAGCCATCAAGCCCTAGAGCTTTATCCCCACTACAGCCCACCAGCGTGCCATGCACCTCCTCTTCTGTGAATGGAACCTCCAAAGCATCAACATTCAAATTTTGCAACGTATCGCACTGTAGCCCGGATTAAGGAGGGCGCCAATCCCCCGGATAGTCTAATTAAAACTGGATAGTCTTAAATCTAAGACACATTTATAGATTCATCATCACAAAAATCCAAAGATGGATGAGAAATTGAGAATAAGAAGCAATAGATGTATATCCCTACTAATAGACTTTGAGGGGATGCATTCTTCTAAGAATTTTCAAGATGACGGAGTCCCCCTTTCAAATATAAATGCAACAACTGCTTTCCGTTGTACTTGGAAAACTATTTGCAGATAGACCTGGATAATGGTTCTTCATCTTTGTGAGGCAACCTAACTGGCTGATGGATTATAGTACTTTACATAATTATCCACCAAAAAAAGTAGTACTTTACATAATTATGCATAACAACCAAAGTAGATTGAGGGCAAGTCCTTCATATATTATCTCCTCTTATTTATAATATTATTTCTCATGTGCTTATCAAAAAGAAGATAGTGCAAATCTTAGTATTATGCATGACACATTCAGGATGAAGCCAGATGACCAACTACTCTTTCCCTAACCTCCGGCTTTCTGCTCCCACCACCAGAACTACCGGCTGCACCCATGGTGGCACGTCCCACCGTAATTGAATGGAAATTTTCCAGCATCCCACTACCACCTGCACTGATCCAGGCATCTTTCTCCCATTGGTTTTTACAACTTCACTTGCCCACCAAAAATTTTGCTGTTCTGTAGTATCTTCATCTACTGCCATAAAGCCTCTACAAGAGTCCCCAGCAATTTAAAAAAATTCCTATCCCAAAAGTGCACCAGTCATCCAACTACTCTCACCCAAACTTAATTTACACGATTACCAACCCTAACACAACCAACATCTGGGCTCCACTTTATCAACAACAATCCTTCTGCTCATAACTCCTCACCCCCTACTGAAGAACCATCTCTGCCTCAGCAGCTGATTCAATATCAAACAAAAGAAGGTCTCCCCCCAACTCAACCACCTGTAAGTCCATTTTCAAGTTCTAACCATACATAACCCATCTCTTAAGCACCTTTATATTCAGAATATAGTTTGAAGTCTATCCCCATCTCCCCACCAAACATCTCTTCATAACCTTGATCTTGTTGCCAATTTCCTCTTCCCCTAACTCCAGCCAAACAGCGTTGCTTACTTCAATGTTGGGCTTTCTCAAAATCTCTGCAAAAGATTTCCCATTGGATGGTGCTACCATGGTACCATCCCCAACAAAACCCTTTGGACAAGGATTGGAGCCTGACGATGGCGGAGTCACCCCTAGGCTTTGCAGCTTGTTGGTGAAAGTTGTCCATCCCCCCAGAAACCCCCTACCTTTGGAGATCACCACAGTGAACCACTTCTTCATAGAGCAAACTGAGCACCGGAAAACCATCCTGCTCCATTGCTACGATGTTCCATCTTCTACCACCTGCCCCCCTCCTTCCAGACATTCCGAAAAGACTTCTCCCCTTTCCCAAAGCAGCACGCCTCCACATCCTCCAGCAAAAGGGAAAGACTCTTCTACCCAAACTTGATCCAAATAAAGAAACCAGTCTCTTTCCAGAACTCTACCGTCCACCCTCTCGTTGACAACCTCTACTGAGATTGTGAAGGATTTGAACTCTACCCCAATCCAGCACTGCCCCCCTTTCATCTCTTACATCGAGGATCTCAAAATCAGAAGCACATCTCTTTTATGTTAATATAACCCTTATGATATACATATCGAAATCCAATCAAGCTGAATAATTTTAAAGGAGTGCCCTTGAAAGCTTTAGTGGTAGAGGCCCAAAAAGATGAATAGAAACAGATTAGATGTCATATCTCCTTTGAAGCCCACCACTTGTGTCCTTGCGTTTCCTTCCCATCATACCATCCAAATCACTGTTAGGCTTCTCACAAGAAGAGACTCTATGGCAAGCTTAATATATCTATCTTGTCCTTAGGAGGTCAGATCTCACATATGGTCAGCCACAGATTCCTCTCATCATTCAGAGCCAAGAACACATCTTCTTTTCAATTTTAAATAATCATGCCTACCATCCCAGCTATGAGCCACATCCGTTTGGCTTTCCACTTATTCACTCAGTGCCTTAGTCCCTCACTTAATCCTGACCAATAAATCAAAGACTTCCTTGATGGGGATGAGAGGCAGGCCTACAGAATTATTTCTATGGGGCTGGTCTTTGTTTCAAACTAACAAGCAACCTTCTTTAAATGAAAAACTAATAATATTATATTAGGTAACAAAAAGTAGTCAAAAGGATGAGAAATCCTTTGAAAGCAAGAATATAATAAAAATAAAATGAAGCCTGGAGAAAAGCTGGCTCCCAACAACAAACATCCTACACCCCCTAATACAAAGAAAAAACCAAGATATTCAGCTGTGGTTGGAAAGGGCAGGTCATTCAATCGTAGTAACCCCAACAAAATCCAAAAAGGAGGAGAGTCATAGCTTCCTAATCAAGTTATGAGTTGTGACACCAACATGGAAGATTTTGGATCAGGCAGATGATGATTCAGGAAGATTCAGTTTAGTGAATGGGGAAAATTTAAGGGAAAATTTTCAAGAGATTTTATCACATTGTCAGGCAGATCATTGATAGGACTGACTGTGTGCAAGTGTCCTTCCTTTGAATTGATAAAACTGGAAACAGAGAAGTGCACTTCTTGGCCAAGAAAGGGACTAAATAGGCATTCACCTTTGGGCATTTCTAACTTCCTAGGTGTTCTAGTTGTTTGGGTTTACATCATTTGTCCCTATCAGGGGCATTTTATTTTTTCTCCACAAATCAGGCCTGTTTGTACTTTGGATGGAAAACCTTCTCACCTTCATGTTTTCTTCTCTGATCCAATGAAGTTGTACAATTGGTGAAAAGAAATGGAAAGAAGCATTGCTAAATGGCCAAAGAAGCAAATAGGTAAAATGTCGTGATTTACAAGATCATATATCCAAGATAATAGGCGTTCAGTGCTTTCAGAAAAGAAACTACATACAGAACTATGTGAAACTCAAAGTATTGGGAATATTATAAACACCCCTTGGATCCATATAGAAAGAGCAAAAGAGCAGATAAGGGAATGAGAGAGAGAAAGACAAAACAATAACTGCAGGGACAAAGTTTTTTTTTTTTTTAATCTGAAACACATTAGATTTTTGTTATTAATCAAAAAATCAAGAAGGATGAGAATCCTTCCAAAATATGCAACTCCACTACAATGACAAAGTTTGTCAACAGTCAAATAGAACTTCATAAAAGTGAAAAACGCGCACCAGCAATAATTCTTATAATTGGAGTCAAACATTATCTATAGGGAGTGTCATTTCTGTATCCTACCTAACCATACATACATGTATGCACAGTACAAACATTCAGAAAGTTGCATAGACATTTTTTTCAACTGTTAAAACAGATATTCAGATAACCCATCAACAATCAAGTCCTCTGATAAAATGCAACCTATATAGTGCAGAATTGTAAGTACTAGAACATCGAAAAATAAAGATAGAATCCTATTATACTGCCAACAAATTATTACCGATCTCAATGTATGACATGTACAACATGTTTAAATGAACAACTACAACAGGTATACCTCATTCAAGTCTCAACCGACAATAAGAAATAAAGCATCCAAAAAATCAAACAGAAATGTGAATTTTTGTTTTGTGATGCATCATATTGTACTGTTCAACAAACTGAAGAATAAACATATAATAGTTTCCCTTACATTGTCACGTCCAACATTTCCCTCCAACATCAGATAATACTTCAATGCAAAATCATAAAGCTCAAGACTCATAAATGAGTCTGCAACTTCAGAAATTAAGCCAGCATGATCACATGTTTCCCGTTGCAAAACACTGAAGAGAGCCTAGAAAACATTAGAAAATCTTCAGTAACAGGTAAAACTAGTTTAAATCCCACATGAAAAGTAAAAGTGTCCATAACGTCTTCATTAATACTTAATACCAAGGTACAAAGTACTAGAATATAATTTTTTTGAACAATCTAATAAAAGAACAATGAAACGTGATAGAACCATTGCTTTTTAATTGCAAATACAAATAAACACTAAAGCACCAAGAGATTGCAGTCCATACACACAAAATATACCATAGAAAACCAGCAAGTCCTCTTTGAGTAGGGCTTTTACATGTTCAAATTATACTTGTATGCTGGCTACTTAGTTTTTATTTTGGATTTACTAAACTACAAATTTTTTCACTCCTCTTTCTTAAGTTTTTTCAAGATATGAATATCTCATCTGTCTTCATGGTTCCTTTAGGTTATTTGAATAATCTTTGCTTCTTATCAACTCATCATCCCTTTACGGAATTGTAACAAAGCAAGTTTGCCTTATTTTTCTTTTTCTTTTTCTTTTCTTTGTTGTTTTTTTTTACAAAAATATGCCTGATTCACGTTCTCAACATTTCTAGATTTTGGGTGTGTGTGTGTTTGGGGGGGGGGGGGTTGTGGTTGAGATTGACGTGCACATTCAAACAGACTTAGAAGATTTTGTCATGCAAAAAAACACATAGCAGGACGGAAATGAATCAGCATATGTGGATTTAAATCAATATAAGAAATCAATGCTGTTATAATAAAGATGTAACAACCTCTGCCTTTTCAATATTTCCAAGATGAATGTGGCAAATTCCTGCTTTGATTGTTAGATGCAGTGGCAAGTCTTTCCCAGAACAGTAAAGCAATTGTGCATGCTCAATGTGCTGAAGAGCTCTATCATGCACATTATTTTCCATGCATACAGCAGCTAGCATATCAACAATGCTTAAATCAGCTTTAGTTGGATGATCTTTAATATAGTCCTCCAGAATGCTGACAGAACGTTCAACCTGACCACATTTTTTGTAAAGCTGAAAAGGCAGGCAAAAAATCACTTTTCCTTGTAAGCCAAAAATGATAGGAAAGAACCTATGCTATACTGAATTAATTTAGCACACATCAAAACATAAGTCCACTTCACAGCAAACATAAAGGTAACACCTTTGCCCCTGTCTTTGGTGCTTCAACATTCTCAGGAAAGAGTTGTGATATTTGTTCATATGACTCAGCAGCTTTCTGATACTCTCCAAGCTCAACATAGAGTGAGGCACGATGGAACCTGAGTGATATATCTTCAGGATCTGCTGTTATTGCTTTTGAAAGGCAGTACCTAGCTTGACCAGTATTTCCTTGCTCTCTGCATTTAAGAAATTGATCCAAAATTTCAGTTAATTAATCTAATTTTCATCCAACAGTATAGTAGGCACTGACGAGAATAGATATGTACTAAAAAATTGATAGACATGTGTGATGAAATTCAAAAAATTGTTGACATGCTTATACACTATCTTCAACAAAAGTTCTCAGTAATCATAGGTCTGAAGGGAAAATTATGGCATCAATCTTGATCAGAATCATCTTTCTAGGTTGGTTGAGTTGCTTGATTACAAGGCTTCTGGTTGGCCTACACTCTATCTGGGTCTTCCTTTGGGAGGGAATCCCAAGGCTTGTGGCTTTTGGGATCCAGTGATCGAGAGGATCTCAAGAAGATTAGATGGGTAGCAAAAGGCTTATTTATCTTTTGGAGGAAGGATAACTCTTATCCAATCTTGCCTCACCCACATGCCTTGTTACTTCCTTTCCTTGTTTAAGATACCCGCTTCAGTGACTGAAAAAATTGAGAGATTGCAAAGGGATTTTTTATGGTAAGGGATTGGGAAGGTAAAAGAGATCATCTAATTAGTTGGGATGTAGTGTGTAATCCGAAGGCAAAAGGGGGTTTGGGATTTGGGAAGATTTCTCTAAGGAATCTCGCTCTCTTAGGGAAATGGTTCTGGAGGTACCCTAGAGAGGGTTCAGTTCTATGGCATCAAGTCATTTTAAGCATTTATGGATCACTCTCTAATGGTTGGGATGCTAACAATATAGTCAGATGGTCACATCGTTGTCCTTGGAAGGCTATTCCACAAGTCTTTCAGGAGTTTTCCTAGTTTACTCGGTTCGTGGTAGGAGATGAGGAAAGAATTCGGTTCTGGGAAGATTTGTGGTGGGGGACCAACCTTTAGGATCCCAATATCCAGGATTATTTAGAGTAGTCTCGGATAAAAATATTCTTATTTCTTCAATTCTCGGTTCTACTCGTCCTTTCTCTTGGAACTTTAATTTCCGCCATAACCTTTCCGATTCTGAGATAGAAGATTTAGAAGACCTCATGCGGTCACTTGATGGTTTGCATCTATCACCTTCGGTTTCAGATGCGAGATCCTGACCTTTATCTTCTTCAGGGATTTTTTCAGTCAAATCTTTCTTTCTAGCCTTATCCTAATTTTCTAGTTCTCTTCCAGCTTTTCCTACTAAGTTCATTTGGAATTCTCAAGTCCTTTGTCTGGTTAGTGGCACACAAGAAGGTAAATACTAATGACTTGCTACAATTGAGAAGACCCTACAAAGCTCTTAGTCCTGATATTTGTAATATGTGCATGAAGCATGGAGAATCAACAGATCATCTTTTCCTACATTGCTCTTTGATGATGGGGTTGTGGCACAGATTATTTTAGTTAGCCAAGATGGATTGGGTTCCCCCGAGGAGCATCTTCGACATGTTGTCCATCAATTATAATGGTTTTGGTTTATCTAAGAGAGGGATAGTTTTGTGGCAAGCTGCGAGCATCGCTTTAATTTGGGTGGTGTGGTGAGAAAGAAATGTGAGGATTTTTGAGGATAAAGTAAGGAATTCAGAGTATTTTTGGGATTCTATTCATTTCCTTGCTTCTCTTTGGGCTTTCTGTTCCAAGGTTTTTAAGGGGACTCCCCTTAATGTGTTACAACTTGACTGGTTAGCGGTGTGCAATTCCAAAGGGTTGGTCTAATCTAGAGAGTTTGTTTGTTTTTACTGTGTATTTTCTTGTTTTTGTATTCTTGTAGTTTAATTTTCTTTGGTGGGAGGATTCCTCATCCTTCTCTTGTACTCTTTTTTTCTATCAATATATCCTTTTGTCATTTCCTATCAAAAAAAAAAAAAAAAAAAAAGGTCTGAAGGGAATCCTTCAAGGTTGCGAGGGAAAGAGAAAGGATCCCTCATCTAAAATTCACAAGTTTCAAGTGGAAAAGAGATTTGGGGAGAGGTTTTCTACTAATTGGGGCTAAGAAAGCTTTCATAGGAGTGGCTTGCAACCTAGATATAGAGAAAGCCCATAATCCAACCAATTGGGATTTCCTTCATCCAATGTTGGATAGGATAGGCTTTGGTCAGAAGTGGCTTAGGCACCTTTAGACAGGTTGGTGTGGAAATGTCCTATGAATAAGCATATTCTTTGTTAAATTATTCCGTAAACCGTCATCTCTCATTGGGGTTGTCATATTTCCAAGAAAAATACATGGGCTTCAAAGGCTCCTTCAAAAGTTGTCTTTTCGTTTATTGTGTTTAGGAAGTAGTGCTAAAGAAAATTTTGACAACTAATAAGCGGATGAGGAGAGATTAATCCTTGGGTAATAGTGCAACTTGTGCAAATGGGAGGAGAAAGTGGCAAACCACAATTTCATCCATTAAAAAGAGGCTCATGACGTGGTGTCTTTTGTTCTTTTCAATTGGGTTTTGTAAGGTACTTCCACAATCAGAGAAAGATCTGTTTATAAGGCACAGCAGTTTTTAGGAGACAAGGCATCTAAGGTGTGGAGGATGAATTCTTTAGTGGTTGTTCTGGTCCATTTGGAGGGATGGCAACAATAGGATTTTTGAAAACCTTGGGTACTTGACCAATCCTCAGAAGTTATGTTCAAAGTGTCAACGGATAATATGAAGTTAAGTTTTTATTTTATTTTATTTTCTAGATTGCTTGGGGACGGAATAGAAAATGCAAGGTTCTTCACCACCCTCTACCTCTCTGTTAGGCATCTTTTAATCTATCTCTATAGAAGCAAATAATTACTTTGTATATATCAGTTTTATAATTCAGTACAACCACAAGTATAACGGAAAGCGTTCTACTTCATGAGAATATACACCTGAAATGATGACATCCACAATTTTGCAGAAAAAAGCTTACATGGACCAGGTAACAAGCAGTTTCCAGAGGGATGAATCTTTTGGTGTCAAATGTGCAGCAAGCATGTAGAAGTTCAAGGCCCTTTTTTTATCTCCAAATGCATTATAGACAAGTCCAAATGTGTGATATGCATCAGGTAAATTTGGAGCCAACCGAACCACTTCTTTCAAAACAAGTATAGCCTAAAGTCAAAATAAATGAGCACAGTCAGCAAAACCATTTCAAGATAGAATCTAAGATTGAACTTGTGAATCGGACTACACAACCTGCAATGCAACAGAAACTAACTCCCAACAATAGAGGATTTACAAGTTGGATCTTAAGCTACTTTTAAAATCCATCCATGGCTCATAAAGATAATCATGATGCAGCTAAGATAAAATGCAATTTTAACCAAAAGAAATGAGGAAAGTAACCATCATAATTCATAGATAAAAATGGTAGTTGTGTTACAGCAATAAGCCTATAAAATTCTCATCATACAAGAAAATTTCAAGATGTTTCCATTAACCCTGAGAACAATCACAAAAAAACTGTCTTAACAAAAGCTCCGTGTGGTGCATCATATGATCCTTGCCTAAAATGAATGGAAGGTATACTTTCTCAGAAAAACAACAAAACAACCAACAAAACTATCACCTTCACATCACATCAAGTGAGGAAATAGTCCCCAACAAATTCCTCAAAGTCCTAAATCCCTCTTATCAAAACCATCAAGCTCATAATTGGTCAACCTGGGCCTCTAACCCAAGAATCCTCATACGATAATCAAGCCCCCAAGGGTCTCTACTCCCTATTGATGCCCAAGAGAAAATAACAAAAAAATCCCCTTCCATAATGTGATTCCTAGTTCCCATGCCTAATAAGCATAAAAGTACCTTCCTGTAAAGCTAAATAGATTCAATTCCTATCCCAACCTCATCCTAAAACAATTTAGACACCCATTATGTCTATCCTTTAATCTCTAATGATTTATTTATTTTTATTTTATTTTTTTATTTTATCAGAAACGAAGATAAATTTTATTGATATAATAAAAAGAGAAGGATGAGGGGTCCTCATACACATACAAAACCTGATCAAAGTAGAGTATACTAATCTCTAATGATTTCTAATCAAATTCTGTTCCACTGATCCTTGCTTGTCCTCAAAGATCTACGTGTTCCTTTTCAGTTGGATCACCTAAATGGTGGGATTGAGAACTCAAGAAAACGTTCAAAGATCACATGAAGCAGAGACATGAAAGGGGGTGAGCAGCTGGACTATAGTATAAAGGTAAGTACACACCCATCAGCAGCATCATTTTTCAAGCTGAAAAATTGTATCACAACAGTAGTGAGAAAAAGAAAAGTGACAGGCAGGGAGAGGAAAAACTATGAAAGCTAAGAGGCAAACCAAAGTATGGCTCAATTAGAATGGATCAGCCAGCACATCACACCATGTCCATCAAGAACTTATATTGGTATCAACCAAGAATAACCACATTAAGTGATTGAATGTTAAAAAGAAAAATAAATAAATAAATGAAGCCCATGCTAAACCAACCAATTTTCTGGTACTAAAAATATAAATGGTGATTGATTGAGCATATTACCTCTTCATAACGACCATGAGCATAATGAAGATTAGCTTCACCCAGCTTTCTTGTGACTTCAGGGCTAAGTTTATTCTTCAATCCCTTTCGTCTACCTGATTTCTTACGCTTCATAAAAAACATGAACAGAATAATAAGTGGCATAGATTAAATAGAAAATATATTAATAAACAAAATATATGTATATGAGTGTTAACCAGCAATCAAAAAATGGCATTAAGTGCTTCCTGACAACCTACAGTATTAGAAGGGGGGTTAGATTTACTGCAGGGTACAAACAATGTTGCATGGGATGGAGTGCGGGTGTTGAGTGTGGTTGTGTCTAGTTGTCTTATTCTTCACACCTACAAATTTTAGGATTTAAGTATTCGGCTAAAAAGGATTCCAATTACAGGTATGAATACTTGGATACGACATAATAAAAGGAAAAAAAAAAAAAAAATCAATCAAAAGCAAATAAAACTTGGGTAAAAAACTCCCCTTCTTTTCTCCTTTATCCCTGTCTTTTTTTTCATTACCCTTAAATATTGTTATAAAAGTTGATTTTCAAGCAAACTCTCTCTTTTTTCTGTTTAATTATCCACTAAGAAGTTGAAAATAAAAAGATAAATCAATCAAAATCAACAAACATATCCAAGAAAAATTAATTGATCACATTCTTCTTCAATGTACCAAGACAAGAATTTTATCCTGTTCTTGATTTTCCTTCAATGAAGAGGTGGGCTACTAAGGCTTGACATTTAAAAGGAGGGGGGTGGGTTGGGGCTGAGGCTACCTAATGAGGGAAAGTCTTTTAAAGTCCATTCAAGGAGGAAAGGAAAGACATAAATAAACTTTAAATAGGATTAATATTAATTGGAATGAAATTAGGATTAGTATTTGTTGGAGTTAAATTAGAATTGACTAGTTAGGTTATGATACAATTAGAATTAGAGTCTTATTGGGTTATTAGAATCCTAATAGACCTTGGATGTTATAATAAGAATTAAAGTCATAATAAATTATTAGAATCCTAGTAGACTTTGGATTTCTTAGAGAAGCCTATGAATAAAGGCTAATTGATGTAAATCAAAGTAATGAATTGATTGATGTTAATAATATTATATATATATATATATATATATAATATTATTACAAGTGTTGCAATCCTCAATGGTGAGACTTCATTGATTTTCTTTTAGGTGAGAATCTTAGAAAACCTTAATGAGATTCTAAGATTTCCATCTTTTATTCGTTGTATCTTCTTTCTCTCTATTTTTTTAATTTTATTTTTCTCTACCACTTCATTCCTTGTTCCTCTCTTTACACCCAAAAATAAAAACCCTAGCCCACCCATTTGAGTGTAGGCAACCATCTTAGGGTTGTCCTACATCAGTTTTGGTATTAGAGCGAAAGTTTTTGGCTTGAAGGCATATGTGATTAAGGAGTGGAGCAACTTATGCAAGCATGAGTTCCAAAAATGCTTCTAACAATCAAGATGTCGCTACAACACGCTTAGAGGAAATTTCAGCCACATAACAATTCCATCAAGATGCTATAATACAACAAAATAGTAAACTTGACGAGATCATGAAGTCATTAAAAAAAAAGTCAAGAAAAACAATCAAATGAAGATGAAACTGCAAGCCATCAATTTAGACAATCACCAAGTAGATCACATGAAAAACAATGCAATTTTATCATGAGGAATCCAAGAAAAGGCAAACTCTTTAAGCAAGATGATGATGTGACAAAAAAGGTACGCCTTAAAATTGCTAAATATTATGGGAAGTTAAATCCAACAACTTTTCTTCATTGGATTATGTTGATGGAACATTACTTTGATTGGTATGCAATATCCGAAAATAGAAAAGTTTGCTTTTTAAAGGCAAAGTTGAAAGGAGCAGCACATTTATGGTGGCATAATATTGAGAATCAACTTCATAGAATTAGCCAACCACCTATAGACACATAAGACGAGATAAAGTTGAAGATGAAGGAGCACTTTCTCCTAACTGATCATGAACAACTCATGTACACAAAATTGTTTTCCCTTAAACAAGGTACCAAGTCCGTTGAAGAATATACAAAAGAATTTCATGAATTGAGCATTCAAAATCAAGTGTAGGAAAGTGATGCTCAACTTGCAGCCCGTTATAAAGCTGGACTTCAAATGGAGATTCAACGAGATGATAGCTATACACACTTATACCGTAGATGATGTTTATCAACTAGCCCTTTGAGAAAACAAAGGCTAATCTTAATAGGGAAAACACCTAAGAGTGGGGTTAATTGGGTTTTAAAAATCATTTTTCAAACATAACAAATTCAAGCAAAGGAAGCACAAAAATAAAGAGATAGGGTTAGAAGAAGCAAACTCAGATTTTATAGTGGTTCGGTACCCTTTGCCTACGTTCACTCTCCTCAAGCTCTTAATCGAGTAAGGGTTCCACTATACTTGAAGCTTCAACCAAGCTTCTAACACCTTTATACTTGAATTTCAACTCCAATGGGCTCTTACACAATCTCTTCAAATCTCTACTCACTTGAAGCTTCTAAAACTCAAATAACAAGTTAAAATCTCTCAACCTAGCTCAAATACAACTTAAATGCTAGGAAAAATCACAAAGGTGCACTAAGGAATATGCAAATGGAGATTTAATGCACTAAGGAAAGAATGAGGGCTTTGAGGCAAGAACAATTAGGTAAACAAATAAATGCAGGTGTTCTCTTACTCATAAATGAAGTGGAGCTCTCAATTTATAAGTTTCTAGCCTCTAGAGTCATAAATGCCAAAAAGCAGTCTCAATCGGTCGAGCTAGGGGTCAACATGTTGACTAGCCATTGGGCAATAAATGCATGGTAGGTGATCGTTAGGCCTCGACCGATCCTTGACCGGACCTCGATCGGGAAGGCATATCCTTCGATCGAGAATGCAAGGCTATTGGAAGAGAGAGAAGATTTTTTGCATCTCTCAATCGGACCTCAACCGGGAAGGTGTAACTAGTCGACCAATATCTTAGCTGGTTGAGCCGATTGGCCAGTGTATCAACCGGTTCACCATTTTTTGCCTGAAAACCTATCTTTTTTTGTTATTTTCTCTTCTACACTTAGGCAAAGTCTTTAGGTAAATTAATATGTCAATTTTGAAACGATTTGCTTAAGGTTCATTTCATAAAACTCGAGTTTTGATGGAAATGTAACTTTAATGCATAAACTGAGTTTTTAAAGATGCATGAAAAGATATGAAAAACCTAAATGTACCCATGCATTCATCTTACATATGTTTCTTATGATTAAAGGTCTTCTAATTGTCTTGATCTTGCATCCATTGGGTTCTTTGATGAATTTCCAAACTAATACCTGAAATTGTTTATAATTTAAACCAATTAGCAACTTAACCATGGTTTATTATCATCAAAACGCGATTAGGAGAACCCTTAGCTAACACCCTCAAAATAGAAGAAGACCTCAAGTTTCGAGTTTCCAGACATCTAAGTTCACAAATTGGGAGCACTTTCTCCAATCGGACAACATGCAAATCTTTAAGTACATCAAGCTTCAGAACTTCTAATCATGCGAGTAGTGGGGGTAACAATCAACAAACTTCAAATGTGGCTAATAAAGATGATAATAAGGGTAAAACTTCAATAATATTGGAGATAGAAAAGTAGACGTGACTCCCTTATGCTTTTAAGTGTGGTGGGCATGGTCATTATGTTGTTGTGTGCTCAAGCAAAGGTTTACACTTTTGTGTTGAAGAACCAGAATCTGAATTGGAGAGTTACCCAAAGGAAGAAGAGACCCACAATGAGGATGAACTTAGTGAAGAATGTGATTACTATGATGGTATGACAGAAGGATATAGTCTTGTAGTGCGACCTTTATTAGCTATTCCAAAGGTAAAAGGAGAAGAAGATCGGCGACTTAATAACATTTTCTAGACATGTATTTATTGCCGAGGAAGGTTATGCACCGTGATCATTGATGGAAGTAGCAGTTTGAACATAATTTCGCAAGAGTTTGTTGAGAAGCTAAACCTTAAAACAGAGAGACATCCAAATCCATTCTGAATAACATGGGTTAATAACACCTCTATTCCGATAAGTTTTTGCTGCTTGGTCACTTTCCTTTTTGGTAAGGACTTTGAAGAGTCTGTATGGTGTGAGGTCTTACGAATAAAAATAAGTCATATTTTACTTGGAAGACCTTGGCTTTTTTATAGAAGAGTTCAACATAACGATTACGAAAATACATATGCTCTTCATATACAAGGGGTGTAAGAAGGTCCTTCATCCATTGAAAGAAGTTTCACCAATTAAAAAGTCATAGGAGGCACAACCAAAAAAGGTGCTTACCATGCATCAATTTGAAAAGATCCGAGAAAAAATCAAAATCAACAATGAGAATAATGGAAAGGCAACAAGAGCAGGTAGAAGATATATTTAGTTTCAAGAAGGTGATCTAATAAGGGTTCATTTGCGTCTAGAAAAATTTCATTCGAGCACATATCAAGAGCTTCAAGCTAAGAAAATGGTTCCATTTTTGGTACTAAAGTGGTTGGGTGAGAATGCATATTCATTAAAGCTTCCTTCAAAATTGCATTTTAGTCCAATATTTAATATGGAAGATTAGTTTGTCTACCATGGTCATCAAAATGAGGCAAGTGAAGAATTGGATCTTCAATTGCCACCTAATCTTAGCCCACATCTTGAGATTGAGTATGTTCTTAACGATCAACTTGTGTCTACTCAACAAGGTGGATACAAATTTTTTTTGGTGAAATGGCAAGACAAACCACACTCTGAAATACATGGATTGCAACAATAGATTTTCAAAAGCTTAACCCTGATCTCTATGAATTGCATGAAGCATCTAACTCATTGAATCCGAGTTTTTTCAAGCACGAGGTAGTTGATGGGGGAAAGTTTCTTAAAGTTTATTAAAGGAGGAAAGAGAAGACATAAATAAACTTAAAAAAGGATTAATATTAATTGGAATTAAATTAGGATTAATATTTGTTAGAGTAAAATTAGAATTAGCTAGTTAGGTTATAATATGATTAGAATTAGAGTTATATTAGGTTATTAGAATCCTAGACTTTGGATGTTATAATAAGAACTAGAGTCATAATAGATTATTAGAATCCGAGTAGACTTTGAATTTCTTAGAGAAACCTATAAATAAGGCTAATTGATGTAAATCAAGGCAATGAATTTATTGATGTTAATAACATTATGTTTTTTTTTTTTTTTTTTTGCAAGTGTTGCAATCCTTAATGGTAAGACTTCATTGATTTTCTTCTAGGTAAGACTTCTAGAAGGCCTTAGATTTTTATTTTTTATTTTTTTTATAAGTGACTTCTAGAAGGCCTTAGTGAGATTCTAAGGTTTCCATTTTTTTTTATGAGTAAAGCAAGCGTGTATTATAAACAAAAAGTGCTAAAATAGCACTTTGAAATACACAAGGTTTCCATCTTTTATTCATCGTATTTTCTTTCTCTCTATTTTTTTATTTATTTTTTATTTCTTTACCATAAACTTTATTCATTGTTCCTCTCTTTACACCTTAAAAATAAAAACCCTAGTCCATCTACTTGACTGTAGGCAACCATCCTAGGGTTGTCCTACATCACTATCCCTCCTCGGAGGTGCACTCATTCTCTTTGATTTTGAAGAAACCTCTGTTTTGTAGTCTGTTTTGAGTAATGGACAAAGGAAGTTCCAAAACAAGTTGGGTCATACAAAAAACTACTCCCTCCCTCAACCAAATCTCACCCAATCTATAAAATCAATTAAAAAGGTATTGGTCCTCCCACTATTTATATTCTAACTCGTAATGATAGACTTCTAGCAAAGGAGCTCTTCAACGATTAAGGGGAAATTTGTGATTTTGAATAGCTGTTGATAATCACAAAAGCCCATTCATCTTTCAGCAATAAATTAGCAAAGTGCAACTAAATTTTCCAGCCCCATTTTCAACAAAAATGGAAATTTCAGTGATTATGATAGTGTGTTATCAAAAGTCCTAAATAAAGCGTCATAGTCAACAATGAAGGTAGCACCTAAGTCCAGAAACTAGGGCTGTATCAAATACCGTCCTGCATTCCTATATTGCAAAATCACTTTTTTTTTTTTTAAATCAGAAGTTCCATCATAGTTCCAACTCTTTCAACATTGCATTAAGAACTAGAACCGTTTTTGGGAACATTTTATTCAGAAATGGCAATCACACGAATGCAACAATTTGTGATCCATCAATGGTCAAGCCTTAGGTAGAGAATAACAAACATTCTTCATTATACCATGCTAGACAGCTGTGACATCTTTTAAATTCTCCACTTTGCTATGTAGTTGCTTATCTAGAGAACCCAAGGAGACAATTTGCCTCATCATCCGGTACATTTGTGAAAAGGGTCCATTTACCTAAGAAGGTCCAACTCTATATGAGTTCCAACAAATTTAGCTGAAACCTTCCAAAGGTATACCATATTTCCTGATAGAAGCAACTTTCTAAAAAAAGGTCATCCCTTATTCGTGGTTAAGTTGCTTGCAACTTGAGCACCATGCTTCTTAGCACATTGAAGTACTTTGGGGAGGTAGGCTCTTTATTCTTTAAGAGGATCTAATCAAGAGACCTAAAAATACATAGTTCACTTGTAAGTTATTTTTCATTTCTTTTCCTTTAAATTTCCCTTTGTTTTCCTTAATTGCACTTGGCTTGTATTCATCATCACACCCATTAGACAGTATATAGAAAGAAAATAAAAGAAAGAAGCAATGTTGCACATCAGGCTTACACAAAAGCCCATGTTCAATTTTAGCAATAGTGAATCACCTCTAAAGCTATACCAAGAGCTGTACAATTAGGTGTTTTTTCTTCTCAAGCTTTGTTAAATGGAGTACAAGTCCAAAATCAATCATCAGAAAATAGCATACCTTCCTTGACTTTCTTCGACGGCGATGGTTCATTGTTTCCATTATTTCATCAAATATTGCCTGAGAATCATCTTCATGCCTGGCCTTCTTTGCCAACCCTTCACTGCCAAAGAAAATTGAAAAGAAATGAGTCCCAAATAATAATAATAATAATAGTAGTAATAATACTAATACTAATACCAATAATAATAATAATAATACTAATAACAATAATAATAATAATAATAATAATAATAATAATAACAGCAGTAGTGGTAGTAGTAGCAATTCCTAGCAACCCTAAGAGCTACTCGGGGAATCGGGGAATCGGGGAACCTGGAACCCCTCCAGAACTGTCTGGAGTTCCACTTTTTCATAAATAGATCAAGCAACCCTAAGAACTACTTGGGTAACCTGGAACCCCCCAGAACTGTTTGGAGTTCCACTTTTTCAAAAATAGGTCAAGTATGATAATCTCAGTTCAGCTAAACTAACCATAAGAAGGTTGAAATTGGGTCAGGCCTCTAACCCAATCAACCAGAAGTCAAGAACAAAGTACTATTTATAAAAGTTTCTTTTTATCATTTTTCATTCATTAAAATTTAAACAGAACCAACTTGTCTTCTGCAACAACTAAGAAATTTGAAGAAAGGAACTCACAATTGGCATTGTGAAAGTGCTTTTCTCTTTTTCTCAGCCAAAGCTTCGTATTCTAGACGCTCAAATTGCTCATAAGGTTGGAGTCCAGAAGCATCGTTTTCGGTAAAATCCAAGGGGTTCATGCCATCTTCAAATCTCAAAGTGTACACCCCATCTTCTTCAACCTCTTCTTCTTCCTCTTCCTCTTCTTCAATCTCTTCGTTTTCTTCAATTTCAATCTCTTCTTCAGCATCTATCCCCATCGCGACAGAAACGGAAAAACTCTACATCAAGAACCACCAAAACTCGCTTTCAAACTCAAATTATAAGAATTGATTAAAATAATTTTCTCAACATTGTTTCAATCTCGTTTGGTTGCTGAGAAAATATGAAAACAAAATTTGAATAAATCCATAACTTATTAACAGACATTTAAATTTTTCAAAAACCATGAAATGGTTGTACCACTTTTGGGTTTGCCCACTGTTGGGTTGCGGCAAAAATCAAGAAAAGCACAATTTTCAATCACCAAAAAAATCCCCTAATTGACTCACAAAGAAAACAGAAAACGTTCACCGGCGGCAGCGAGGGTGGTGGATGGCTTGATCGACGGCAATGGAAGATTTGATATGCAACGACACAGTTCTGCCCCTGCAAGCGGAAAGCACAGGCCAATCTCCGTGAACAGACAAAGCCCGGCCCAAGTGGACGCAAAAACAAGGCCCAATTCAGTTTCGAATGATTTTTTCAGGTTTCACATAAATAGAGTGAAAAGCATACACTGTTATTCTCAAAAACAAAATATAGTGACTGATAGATAATAAATTAATTATTAAATAAAAATAAGGTAGGGTTTTAGGATCGAGTGCATTTTGAGTTTGGGTTGATTTTAAGTTTGAGTTAGGTTTGGTTTCTATAAAAGATAAAAAATATCAAAGGAAAAATTGAAAAAAAATATCAATAGAAAAGAAATTAATCAAAATTCATAGAAATATTAAAATAATTTCAATAATAATAATAATAAAACAAATAATATATATATATATATATAACTTTTGTAGTCTTCTCTTTATTTTTATTTTTTAAAAATTAAATTTTCTATTTTTCTCATAGAACAAATGATCTCCAAAAATCATGAAGATCGCAAAATTTGCTCTTTAATGAGCCTATAATTTTATAAAATTATTTTGAATGAATTTGGACATATCTAACCTACTTAATCAATCTCACACATTGGTTAAAAAAAACACACACACACAAAACAATGAGTAAATTTCAAGCAGTAATTTTGAAATTGCATTTTTTCAAGTTTGGGTTGATTTTAAGTTTGAGTTAGATTTGGTTTCTATAACACTACCAACATACTAAGATTTGGTTTCTATAAAAGATAAAAAAATATCCAAGGAAAATTTGAAAAAAAAAAAATCGGATAAAAAAGAAGTTAATTGAAATTCATAAAAATATTGAAATAATTTCAAATAAAATAAAATAAAACAAGTAATAATCTATATATATAGATATATGATAAATTTTATGACGTTAGATTAACAATTATAACATAGGTCCAATCCTAGTTCACTCAAACAAAACTCCTTGAGAAAAATAGTGGCCTAATCATCCAATCAAATAGTTAAAAATTCAAAAGCATAATAACTTTTATAGTCTTCTCTTTATATTTTTATTTTTAAATTAAAATTTTCATTTTTCTCACTAAACAAATGATCTCCAAAAATCAAGAAGACAACAAAATTTGCTCCTTAATAAACCTGTAATTTTATAAATTTATTTTGAATGAATTTGGACATATCTAACCTACTTAATCAATCCCGCGCATAAAATTGGTAAAAGAAAAAAAACGCGATGAGTGAATCTCAAGAAGTAATTTTGAAATTTAAGAGCTTCCAAACAACCAACAATGGTACCACATTATATATATATAAAAAAGGGCAATTAAAAGTATCTCTTTCAATTCATGAGTAAAAATCCACTTAAATTGGATAAAAAAATTACCCAAAAATTTAGTAAAAAAATTAGAAAATTAGAACAATACCAACACTTGATTCCTCCCATAACTCTCCCATCGTAAACCAATGCAATATCTCGATTATTAGTATGAATAGCAATCGAAACACAAAAAACAAAAAAAGAAAAAAAAATAGCATATAATTCATTTTGAGAAAAATCAAAATTACAATACGTTTATTACTTAAAATCTAAAAACAAAAGAAGTAAAAGAAAAACTAGTCCATCATTTCCAATGAATGAGCTACACTTCAAGACCTACCTTACCCTAAAGGAAGATGAAGCCTATCTAATATCATTTTTTCCAAAGACCATTATAAATCAAATATTTCAATTGCAATCTATTCTCAAAGGTTGAAAATCACGAATCAAAACATGAATGTTATAAAGGTTGAAAAACGCAAAACCTATTCGGTGTATCATTTAATTAATTTTTACTCCATTGATATCAAAATATATATTGATATTTTTTTATATATCTTAATATATTTATAAAATAAAATTATTGATATATTCACAAAAATCGATATTTATAACCAGCATCAAATTTATCTCATTTTTTAATTGAAGGTAAGCTTGATTTACTAGTTACTTCATTATTTTGTGTCTTTGCTTGATTTACTTGTCTCAACATTATTCAAATTTCAAAGAGAAGGATCGATTAATTTTGTGGTGACAATACGGCAAATGGATTGGGTCCCATGAGGTGGACAATGAGGCCACTTCTTGGATTCTTTTCACAGCACAATTATTCCAGGATCATTCTGGACTCTTCTCAAGGGTCTCCTACTTTTCAAGAGCACCAGCAAAGACAACACGAGTCCAGAATTTTCAAGAACCCACTCCCCTCATACTCCTCCCCGTTTCGCCCAACTATAAATACCCATCTATCACCACCCACATCCATTAACACACTCGAGCCGATCATTCACTAGGAATATCAAAGAGTTCAAGAGTCAAGACACAGCCCCAAAGAGCCAAAATGTCCATGCTCTCATCCCTCTTTGAAAACTTGGGGATTGCATCATCTGGGTATGTCCATATGGACTGGAAAGAGACTCCCCAAGCCCACATCTTCCAGGTGGATCTCCCAGGTCTCACAAAGAATGAGGTGAAACTGGAGGTTCATCAAGGGAGGGTGCTCCACATTAGTGGGTGCAGAGAAGAAGAGCCAGAAGAGAAGGGTGAAAAGTGGCACTGCAGAGAGAGGAGCTGTGGCAGTTTCTCCAGGCAGTTCAGGCTTCCAGAAGATGCCAAGGTTGAGGAGATAAAAGCTTCAATGCATGATGGGGTACTCATTGTTACAGTGCCTAAAGATGAGGCTCTGATGAAGCATTCACAGAAAAACATGGTTGAGATTTCTGGGGATGATGAAGCTCATGCTCCTAAAGGACTTGGTCGCTTCGTGTGTTGCAAAGCGTGATCAGAAACCAATATGTTGAGCACCTCTCCTCCTTCCATGTGAATATGTTTGTGTGTGTAAATTAATAGGTGTGGCTTATTGTGTATTTGACTTTTTTTGTTTTAGCCTTCTTTTACCCTTTGAGTGGTTTGGTCTTGTGTCATTTGTACATTTCAGAAAGTAATTATGAAATGAAATTATAGATTGTAACCTATTATCTAGCTGTGTATAATCTCTATAAAAACGAATATTCCTTTACAGGTCATGATAGAAAATTCACAAGTACCATGGAGATCTCTAAATCCGGAGTCCAAAGGCCCTTTTGAGTTTAGCCATGGACTTTTGTGGGTTTTTAGATAAATGCGGTCCTCACAAGCAAGGATGAAAATATCGGTAATCATGGATATATCGGTACTTCGATTTTACGGATATATTGGTAAGCTTAAAATTGTTAAAAACTCATGAAAATATAAGGAAAATATCATAATAATATAATTAGAAGTATAATAAACATTTTAAAGTTATTTTATTGAAAATTTTGATATATGTATAACATGATTTATCATATTTGATAATAATATCGTATGCATCGATAAAAATATGAATTTTATAAGTGTACATTTATTATTAAATTACACCTAATATTATGATATTTAATTATAATATGTCTAATTTTAAAATATATATTAGTATTAAAATATGATTCATGTAATTCAATTGTGTTAAACAATATAAAATAAATTATGATATATATATATAATTTTTTAATATTTAATTAATTATTAATTATATTAAAAACATTATGAAGAAGATTATATAATTTTTATATTTTTGGTAATTAATTAAAAGATTTTTCATTTAATTATAAAATAATTATAATTAATTTGCTCTTTAAAATATTCTTTTAATATTTTCTTTATATAATGAGTTTAAGTATATATAAAATTATTGCATATTATATATTAAAGGGCAAGTTAGCCTAAGTGGCGATTTTAGCGATAAATCGGCGATTTTCCCCGATATATCGCATCGCAACGCGGGTGAACCCCAAACCTCTTGGTTTGGGGTTCAAATCCCCTCTGCAGCAAGCAAATGGGAGAGCACTGTAGCTACACTGTAGCATGTTGACTGCACTGTGGCGGGTTTGACTTTCGTTGACCCGCGTTGACGATGTGATATATCGGGGAAAATCGCCGACCGATATTTCTCCATGAAATATCGTGTCGATACCCTTCGATACACGATATATCGCCGAAATATCGCGACATTTTCTTCCTTGCTCACAAGTCACATCCCATGGAGAAATGCTAGTCCCATGGTTTACTTTTTAATTCTTCTTCCAGTGTCGAAACCAATGGAGAAGAAATTAAATAAAGATGTGACCATATGTATATTAATTTTAATAATATGACTAGAAAATAAATTTTAGAATATTTATCGGATCGAGACCACCATATTCCTAAGGTGTGATCTTACAATATTATGAGTCTTTGTTTCTTTGACTTTGATTATGTCCCCATTTCCAACATGGTGGCATGTCACCTTTGGTAATGGAGAGTGCTTCTCACGTATTTTGCTTCTATAAATTAAAACCCATCTCAGAAACAGCTTTCATCACCATTTTTCAGAAGCAAACACTCACCAATTCAAGACGATGAGGTGGTGTTTTTCCTTTGTCTTTGTCCTTGTCCTTGTTGTTCTTCACTTGGATGGGTTAGCCAAGAGCGGAGCACTTGCGACCCCAAAGACAGCATCGCCAAAGGTGTCGTCTCCTCAAGATTTACTCTCTTTCACTCACTATCTCAACACATGCCCCGATGTTGAAGGCATCATCCAAAACAAGGTTAGGGCTTGGGTTAAGAAGGATTACACCTTGGCTGCTAGCATTATCCGCTTGCACTTCCATGATTGTGCCGTTAGGGTAAGTTTTTCTTTCTCTCTCTCTAACATCTATCTTCATTGTGAAAAAAATCAATCTCTACAAATTAATCTAGCTAACAATATATATTATATAAAGCTTAAGTAATGGGCGATAATGTATATTAAAATAGTACAACATGACACTAATGGAATAATAATAATAATGTATAACTAAAAGATTCGATGAAACCATAAAATGCATTGCAGGGATGCGATGCATCGATTTTGCTAAATCATGCAGGGAGTGAGAGGAGGGCTGAGGCCAGCAAGACACTGAGGGGATTCCAGGTGATAGAGGAGATCAAAGCAGAGGTTGAGAAGAGGTGTCCCGGAAGAGTCTCATGTGCGGACATTCTCACAGCTGCTGCAAGAGATGCCACCGTCCTCATTGGAGGTCCGTTCTGGGAAGTCCCTTTCGGGAGGAAAGATGGGAAGGTCTCCATTGCCAGAGAAGCCAACAGGGTTCCTCAGGGCCACGAAAACGTCACTGACTTGATCCAATTCTTCCAAGCTCGAGGCTTGAACATACTGGATCTGGTCATCCTCTCAGGCTCACACACCATCGGCAGGAGCACCTGCCATTCCATTCAACACAGGCTCTCCAACTTTAATGGGACATACAAGCCCAATCCCTCACTCAATGCCACATACCTGAGGGTGCTGAAGGGGAAATGTGGGAGGAGGTACAACTACGTGGATCTAGATGGTACAACTCCGAGGAAATTTGATACAGAATACTACAAGAATCTAGGGAAGAAGATGGGGTTGCTGTCGACGGATCAAGGACTGTATAGGGATTCAAGAACTTCACCGATTGTTGAGGCATTGGCAACTCAGCCGGAGCTTTTCACGAACCAGTTTGCAGTGTCGATGGTGAAGCTGGGCAATGTCCAAGTTCTTACCGGGAAGAAAGATGGAGAAATAAGAGGGAACTGCAATTTGGTTAATCCTTACTGATCATGGGGTCTTATACATGCAATTACTCTTGTTTTTTGGCATTTCAAATTTTAATTTCATTGGAATAATTGAAGCTGCTGGCTTCTGCTATGTTGGGTCTGATTATTGATCAAATGGCATGCGTATTCATTACACAAAAAGATATTTTCTTCATATATGTATAACATGTCGTTTTTTTGTTTTTTTTTTTAAAGAGGTATTTTTCATATGCCAAACGTTGGATTTCTTTTTATAAAAGCTAAAAAATAACTTTTACAAAAAGTTGTGCCACGATTTAGGGGGGTAGTTTGGACCATATCTTTCTCATAAGAGAAACGTGGCATTCGGTGGGGCAGAAATTGATGAAATTTGGAAGAAACCAAATGTGAAATAATTGTAAAGGATTGAAGGGGGCTGATGAGAGTAAAGTAAAGGGGAGACCCCCCGAAAAATCTCTTTTCTAATGGCCGACATTCACATCTATATTCTTTCAAAGATAGTTGGGTACTCACCCAATCCTCACCACCCGGTCCACCCCCTTTCAATTTAGAGTTTTCGACACGATTTAGACACGCAGGGACCGGCCAAACAAAATAAAGGACAGAATACCCTACCGTTTGAGGACAAAGTGAGGGAAACACACAGCAAATCATGGGGAAGAAGGCAGTGTTGATAGGATGCAATTACCAGGGAACCAAGGCTGAGCTCAAGGGCTGCATCAACGATGTCAACCGAATGTACAACTCCCTCGTCAATCGCTTCGGCTTCTCCCAGGACGACATCACCGTCCTCATCGACACCGATCCCGATGGCGTTCAGCCTACCGGCAAGAACATTCGCCGCGCCCTGCTTAATCTCATCCGATCTGCCCAGCCCGGCGACATCCTCTTCGTCCACTACAGCGGCCACGGCACTCGACTCCCTGCCGAGACCGGAGAGGACGACGACACCGGCTACGACGAGTGCATCGTCCCTACTGACATGAATCTTATTACCGGTCAAAATCACAAATTCTTCTTTCATTTCCCTCTCATCTCATCGTTTTCTCTAATTCTGGGAGCCAAAGTAATGACTGTGACGGTTTGTTTTCAGATGACGATTTCAGGTCTTTTGTGGACAAGGTTCCGGAGGGTTGCCGCATTACGATAGTGTCGGATTCGTGCCACAGCGGTGGCCTGATCGATGAGGCTAAAGAGCAGATCGGGGAGAGCACCAGGCTGCAACAAGAGCAAGAATCGGGATCTGGATTCGGATTCAAAAGCTTCCTGCACCAAACCGTGCAAGGTGCGATTGAATCTCGCGGAATTCAGCTGCCTTCGGCCTTGCAACACCACCGCCACCACCGCCGCCGCCACCACGAGGAGGATGTGGATGAGGGAGGAGTGGATGCGGAGTACGGAGATCGCGGCTATGTGAAGAGCAGATCTCTGCCGCTTTCAACTCTTATCGAGATACTCAAGCAGAAAACTGGTAAAGATGACATTGATGTCGGGAAACTGAGGCCAACGCTTTTTGATGTTTTCGGTGAAGATGCGAGTCCCAAGGTGAAGAAGTTCATGAATGTTGTTATGAACAAGCTCCAACAAGGCGGCGAGGGTGGAGGCGAGGGCGGAGGGTTCTTGGGAATGGTTGGGAGCCTGGCGCAGGATTTCCTGAAGCAAAAGCTTGAAGAAAACAACGAAGACTACGCGAAACCTGCGTTGGAGACAGAAGTGGGAAGCAAGCAAGAGGTTTATGCAGGGTCCGGGAAGAGGGCACTGCCAGATAATGGGATTCTGATCAGCGGCTGCCAGACTGACCAGACATCCGCGGATGCCAGCCCATCTGGAAACTCTGCTGAAGCTTATGGGGCTCTGAGCAACGCCATTCAAACCATAATTGAAGAATCGGACGGAAGTATTCGGAACCAGGAGCTTGTTTTGAAGGCCAGGGAGACGCTGAAGCGCCAGGGCTTCACTCAGCGCCCTGGACTCTACTGCAGCGATCACCATGCTGATGCTCCATTCATCTGCGACATTTAAAACGAGGGCAGTGGATTAATGCTTTTTGTGTGGATCCATGTGGGTTTTTTTTTTTCTTTGGGTGTTTTGAGTGTTTGTGCTGTACTTTTGTGTACTGTTTTCGAATAATAAACGATTTGAGCAGAAAGTCATTGCATTTCAGTTATAAATTGGATTACAATATCCGGGTGAAAAGATACAAATTAGTTTCCAAGACTGCAGCCAGTAAACTGTAGTCTTTTTCCTATCCTGGATAATTTACAGAATACATAAAGCCCAAAAAATGGAGTGACAAAAAATCACATATCAATAAATATGAAACTGCACCCTGTAACTACAATGTGCAGAGACTTTCTTTCTTTTCCATTTTCCAAATGAAGCTGGCTTCAGTTCCCCGCGGACTGTTTTCCAAACTTCAAAAGCCCTGCACCTTTTGACAGGGACGATAGAGGCAACTTACTGACAAGTTTGATCAGTCATTTTGCTTCAATCAAAAAGACAAAAAATTGGATCCTCCCATCTCAAGGATCGAGATCTTGAACCCATGCCAGATCTGCCAAAAGGGTTATCAAGGCAAGATTAGATTGGTGACAAACATAAGAATTCTAAAATACAAACATTTGGATCAATGTCTAACAGCTTGAAGAATATTTGTTTTTCCCCTCACGCCATTATCTAAGGTTTTACTTACTGATCCCAATCAAATGAAGAAAATTAATGAATATGAAGAATCATGAGTTCATTTCTTCAACCCTTTTTTCTTAATTTTTTGAGTGATTAATAGCTGCAACTCTTTTTTTTTCCTCTCCACAATACAATCCATAAAAGCAACGCAATAATACAAAGGCTAATGAACATATTGAGCAAGAGAGAGAGTCAACCTTGAAGGACGGATTCAACCGCTGCATTGGGGACAAGAAGCCCTACAATTCGCTGGTTATCTGTGGTGGTCTCTATACGCACGACTCGGAGGCGTTTATGGCTTTGGCGGGCCTGTACAGATGTTACATAATATTTCAGATATCATTGTTGAAGGACAACCTTACATAAATTGAAGGTGTATGAGTGGTAACAAAAATGGAAGGCCAATTTTCAGTCTTTACAAGAAGAATTTAAACTATTATAAACTGAATGCAATAATCCTGCAGAAAAAATGGATGTACCAGCTTGGAAACTCGTAAATAATTGTTTTGTGATTGAGCTCTACTCTTTGGGATCTGTTAAGATCTCAAGAAGAATGATGAATAAGGATAGGAAATTTTTTTATAACAAGAAAGAATCCAAAAGGAGTCTCATCTTATTAATGGAAAAGGCATTGAGAGATCAGCTTATAAGTAGAGGATGCCCTTGATTAACAGGTGCTGTTTCTGTAAACAAGATTTTGAATCTACAGATCATATTTACATGTACTGAAAGTGCCAGCTGTTAAGGTCTTTGGCGTTTTCATTGTTCAGCATGCTGTGGGTCTTTCACCATGTCTAACAGATGTTCGGCTTAGTTGGCAAGGTGCTGTTGTGGGTGCAGATGATAGTATGGAGGCTAACCCCTTTTTCTGACCTTTTTTTTTAAACATGATTTGAAAATAGCCAACTGTGGAACCTTGGAGCAGTTCATTTTGGTATGAAAAGTGTGTTTCTAAAGACCTTTTTTTTCAAGGTCTAAACTCTAAAGGGGAGATAGGAACAACTAACTTTTCTTTCTTAGATTTTATAGGTAGCTTTGGTGTTGGTTATTTTGATTAAGGATCCTAATTCTATGTTCCTTTCCTTTTGCCTTTAATCAGCCCGTATACATCAATCCATACATGGGTTTTGCTTCTTTTTGTTATGTGCTCTTAATAATTAATTTATCCATACTAATTCAATAAGAGAGATTTTTTTAAGCTGGCATGGGAGTTTTGCAGGGAAGACGTGTGACAGAGTGCTACTCCTTTGTGCATGTTCTGGATCATTTTGAAAGAGAGAAATTACAAATTGTTGGAAAATAGTGATCAGACGGACCAGGCCATAAAGATCATTCCTGAGCACTCTTTGGCTGTAGATTAGAAAAGTTCTTAGATGAGGATTCTATGTCTTTATTAGATCTGATTGATTGATTGGGTTCAAGGGAGGGAAGGTTTTTCTTTTTCTGTTTTTTTTTCTCCTTTTACTCCATCATCTTTGTGTACATCATGTGTACTTTCGAGTGCCCTTTTTTGTCAAAGTGCTGTTAATAATAATTTTGTTCTACCTATTCAGGATAAAAAAAAACCTATTAAACAAAGTGAATGTCAATGACGCCTAAAACAAAAAATCAGAGTTAAATCTGGAAAATAATAAAGTAATCCTGCCAATTCATGGAGAGGTAACTAAACATACCCTCTAAATTATGTCCATATCAAACATCAAACTAAATGAGGATAATTCTGAGGGATGACTCAAGCATACACTTCACATTCTCTCTAAATTATGTCCATAACTCAAACATCAAACTAAATGAGAATAATTCTGAGGGATGACTCAAACATAAACTTCACATTATGCCAACAATCCAAGAATCACAATGCACCAGACCTCGCTCCGCCAAAGAAAATTGAATACGTTCAATCTGTAGAATACATACCAAGCAATTGCACCCTTCCTCCTAAAAGACTTCTTAACTATACAAGTCTTTACTCAGCCATTTCCTCTTTGTTCTTTGCTCGACCAGGGAAAAAACACCTCAAAATATACAACAGTTACTCCTTACTTGACACCACAGGAAACTGAAAAAACCTCCAAACTATATTTTGTTTGCCCAGCCATTGCATATATATATATTTTTTTATCAGAAACAGACATATGTATTAATTAAGAATAAATAAAACATGAGAAGGATGAGAAATCCTCATGAAATACAGACCTGATAAAAAAGAACTAAGTAAACCTCCTCAATGCAAGGGGCAATACAAAATGTACAGAAAGCCTATACAAGTGTAACAACTTCTGACCCTGTAGACCCTACCCTAAGGTGTGCAAATCAAAAACCTACTAAGCTGAATTACACTCAGATGAAAGGGTTTAAAAATGTCGATACAGTAAGCCCAAAAAGAAACAAAAAAATGAAACTCATCCCACATCATCTCTGGCATCTTCCAAGTGTCCTCAAAAAGCCATTGCATTCCTTAAATATCTTGAAAGCAGACTAACTTTTTTTTATTGATAGGCAAAGATAGAATATATTAAAAGCCCCAAACAGAGACACACAAAAGTATACATGAAAGAATGCTTGATAGCTTGGCCTCTTTTTTTAATGATTTCAAAAGTTCTCTAATTTCTTTCTTTCTTTCTAGATAGTCCAAAATAAGTACAAGGGAGCAGTTTTCTAAGCTTTCTTCCTCTTATTCCTGACAAAAGATTCATGTTAGCTTAAAATGGCCTCTCTACTATGGAGTGCATCACCCATATCCCAAATATAGCAAAAATGAACCATAGTGAGACTTCTTTCGAACAATAAAAGAGGATATGATTAATTGTTTCTTCATCTATTCAGGATTCTTTATCCCCTCCTTTAAGCTGGTCCAATGTCAATATCCTCCTCTGATGTCAATATCTTCCCAAGCAAAAAAAGCCCACCCTCACTAAGGCCCAATGATTCTAGACCAAACTTGTAGGGAACGCCTCTAAACTTTCAATTGCAAAGGAAGAATACAGAAACCTTAATGAGAAATTGCCACATCTTGTATGCTGTCAAACCATCTTATCCTCTATACCAAAATCTCACCCTTAAACTAAAACTTCTTTTCTGATTTGCAATGATTACAGCACCATATATCCAAATTAAAAGGGTGTCTTTCACCCAAAAAGATCATTGCCAACGGCAAGCCAACCTCCCTTCTAATAAACCTTTCTAATCCCTCATATTAGTTCTTCCATAACTTGATCTCTTCAAACTTGCCTAAATCCTTGAATCCTGAACCTGAGTAACACAACACTTACTGAACAAAACCCTCTTCCATAAGGAGTCATTCTCAACACTCTCCAGTGACATTTATCAAGGATCCGCTTTCATCAACCAACGGGGTTCAAAAGCAGATCTACCTGCTCTTTTAACTTAAATGGAACTTGGAACAGCAATTTGGTCAACGAAAGTAAGCTAATAAATCCCAATATAAAGGACACTACTATTCCTGTTTACCTAATTGCACATTACCATAAAAATGCTTCCAAGGGCTGCTAACCAGCTCAAATTCTTGCAACATAATCTCATAAAATATGCTCAAAGTTAGAATTAGTGAAAAAAAACAATGCAAGTTGACAAACTTGATACTATTAATAGAGAAGTCCTGAAGTGACTATTAGTATAAAAGTTTTCAGCATCAAGTAGATGATTAGAAAGTGGAACAAAACCCATGACATAAAAAATTATCATATGAACTGTATAAAGACCACTTCTTTTTATGACACATTTTGTATGCAGTATAATATTAAAATTGAGATACCACAGATCTATATTCTGGAAACACATGTTTATTTGAAAAACCAACAATTATTGTCTTAGGAATCCAGATTATAGTATTTCCCTAGAAAGGACTCTATGTCATGATCTTAGTGAGAATTAAGCTGCATATGAGGTCAGATTACCTGCTTAGAAAGTGCCTTCTCAATAGTTCCCCAAATCGGAAGAATGAGGCCACCCAAAACATTTACTTCCTGTAGCCTTCTACCAACCGTACAGAAGTTACCAAGCTTACAATTGGGGCCATGCATGCACTGCAGTTCAAGATGACTGTAAGCTATGGGAAAATATAAGGTAAGGTAAAATCAGCAAAATGGTATATTTGCCCATACTACAACATATGGAATTGTTTGTTAGAAAAAACAAAACCCATAATAGTGATTCTTGCAGTAGCTTAAGTACAATTTTTTTAGCAGATTGCATAGAAACAAGCATTTCATTTTTCTGCATTACCAAAATACCAACCTGAAGCCAACCTGTCAATTACAAGAAATAATGGAGAAAGAAAAGCATATTTACCACATGAATTAAAAAAAGAAGAAAAAAATGAAAATAAACATGCTAATTCTGAATAAATGCTGCGATTAGAGATATGCTACAGTAAACAGAGAATTCAATACAAACAAATGCCTAGATTGGACATGAAACATTTATCACAGATCACTTTAAATGAAATATTTACTACCATGCAAGTTTAAAAGACTGAAGACATGGAGAATTACTATTCTTACTAACTTGTACTAAACTGATGTGGCAAGAGAATTTAAAAATTAATAGGATAATAGCAGTAATTTTCTTTTGAATTAAGGAAGAATAGATAAGCCACATCAGTTGATAATATCAGTTTGAGGTACAACTTGTTTGTCTGTGTTGGATCACTTAAAAAGTAATGAATGAGCAATCAACTGTCTTTGATATTCAGCATGACCAAAGAATCATTAGATATCCAATTATGTAACCTACATGCCTCATTTAGTCATACACTAATCTAACAAAAAATAGAAGTAGCCATTTACAAAGCTTATCACTATATCGTAGAAGAATTAGGTGATCAAGAAACTTCACCTGTTTAGATGAAACTTCATATTCATTTTCCCAACCACTACGAGCCTTCTCCAAGGAAGAAACTCTTCTGTACTTGCTTTTAAGTTCTGCTAGAGGCATTTCCCTACAGAAAAAAAAGAAAATGAATTGGGCAGAACAGAAGCTAAAGCTTCAAAGCTTGGGGAAGTCCGATATTACTACTGTCGATACCTTAGTGCCTCCCCAACCGCAGGACGAACCATCTTAAACATTCCAGAAGCAGAACTGAAACACATTTAACAATAAAAACAATAAAACAGAAAGTCAACAGGGGATTTCACTAGTTGAAAATATATCAATACTGAAAAAAACATCATTTGGATACAATAACAAATTGAAAAGGATCAAGGCTGAAGCCAAAAGAAGCACATGGGAGAACAATAACAAAGATATCAGTCTCATTTCCAAATAGCACACATGATAGATTTTTCTTACAAAACAAATTGTCAGCCCACATAAAAAAAATTCTCAATTTATATAGCCCCTGAGATGGTTGAAATTATTTATTCTTGATGGGCAAAGAGGAGTTCATTAAGATGAATTGGCAGTTAATGAAAGAGGGGGCCGCACCCCAAGTACACGAGGAGTAGAAAAAGAGATGAAAGAGATGAAAGGGCATGAAAAAGAAATGAAGAGCCAATAAGGCCCAAGCACAATGGTTGAATTTATCATTCAAATATGCCATTAATTTTAAAATCCAGGAGTACATAGTCCTCTGTATTTACAATATGAGGGTTTAAACCCTATATATGTTTAGAACAGCACTTGCTAAGTCAGTTCAACAACTCTTCCCTTAAAATGAAAAGAGAAAGTTGACCCTCTGGAGTTTCTGACCACTTGTATCCTAGCATAGAACAACTAAACATTGTCAATAAAAACATTTACATGTCAGCACTGTTGGGAGAAGATATTTTTTTTCCATCTAAAATCAATCTCAATTCACCATTTGAATTATAATATAAACTAATTTTAAAGAGAAAGACAGATCCACTGGTCAATCACATCTAGTTTCATATTATTTGGACAAAATCCATTCTTCTCTAGGGAAGTTTTCCAACCAGTAGAGTATTAAAGCCTATGGCCCTGTATTGAAGCTCTGGAAGAAGATTTACATTTTTGACAAGCTCTAGGTGATACAGAAGAAAATGAAATGGGAGAATCTTAGATACTTCCTCTTTTGATTGGCAAAGGGTAATGGGAAGATTGCAAGATCATTTTTTCCAGAGAACTCCCCTGTTCAATGAATCGTATTTTGACAAGAAACAACAGTTGGTTGAAAGAAGAAGAGTATAATGCAAGGAAGGATAAGATAACCTTCAAGCACAACAAAGTACTGCACAAAACTGCTATCCAGATCACAACCAATACAACAACATTTGCTAGAAAGGAAGTAATATAGTATAAGGATGAGATATCCTTCAAGAAAAGCAAAGATCTAACAAAGCGAAGTTGCTAACCATAACAACCAACCAGTACCCAAGCTTACACCCAATAGAAAACCAATCAGAGGGTAGCTCCTTGTTTAGTCAATTGACTTGCAATCTAATTAGACAATCTAGGCTTCTAATAAAAAGAACATAATATGTGGAATGGAGGGTTCAATATACTTGTATGCTTTCAGCACTCAGTGAATGGTATGCTTGTATACCATGTCAGAAATCTCAATATGAATGGTTTCTTCGTCATTAAAAAAACAAATATTTGATGGAATTTATTAAATTATAAAAGTTGAATAATTCTGATGGTCAAACTCAGCATGTTACCTTCAGTATAGGTAAAAATAATATCAGCAAGTTTATATATATATCAGTTGAAGAATAGGGTTTCATGGGAATAATTTTCTTTCATTGAGATTATTCTTTTATAGAGTTTATAGCATATACAAATCCTTCAAATTAGGAAACTAAATCACTGATTAAAAGGAAAGAATAACTCCTAACAATTACTTTCCTAAAAATACAAAGATTGACAACTAATAAATAATTTACAGCTTTACAAAGTTATTTCTTTCCATATCAATTTCGGTTTTCCAACACTCCCCCTCAAGCTGGCTTAAAGATATCTTCCATAGCCAGCTTGCCAACTAGAAAATCGAATTGCCTCTTGTGTAATCCTTTGGTGAAGACATCAGCCACTTGTTCCTCAGTAGGGATATAGGTCATACAGACCAATCCGTTGTCTATCTTCTTTTTAATGAAATGCTTGTCCACTTCCACATGTTTGGTGCGGTCATGGAGAACCGGATTGTGAGCTACTAAAATTGCTGCCTTGTTGTCACAATACAACTTCATAGGAGATGAACCTGTCATCTTTAACTCTTCCAGTAATCTTCTTATCCACATAATCTCACAAATACCATGAGCTACAGCTCTAAACTCAGCTTCAGCACTACTTCTAGCAACCACGTTCTGTTTTTTACTTCGCCACGTAACCAAGTTGCCACCTACAAATGAACAGTACCCAAAGGTGGACCTTCGATCCACTATGCTTCCAGCCCAGTCTGCATCGGTGTAGGTTTCAATTTGTAGGTGTCCTCGTGACTTGAACAGAAGACCTCTACCTGGTGTCCCCTTTAGATACCTTAGAATCCTGTAAACAACTTCAAAATGCTCTGGTCCAGGCGCATGCATAAACTGACTAACCATACTCACTGAGAATGCTCTGATAACGATCCCGGTCCTTCACATTCTTGGCTTTTGTAGGCTGCAGTTTTACATTCAGCTCTATAGGTGTTTCAGTAGGCTTACATCATAACATACCTGTCTCATCAAGAAGATCAAGAACATACTTCCGTTGATTTACAAAGATACCTTCTTTGGACTTGGCAAACTCCATCCCAAGAAAGTATTTTAATGCTCCCAGGTCCTTAATCTCAAATTCCTCAACAAGTTTCCCCTTCAGCTTCTCTAGTTCATTGCAATCATCCCCAGTTAACACAATATCGTCAACATACACAATTAAGATGGCTACTTTACCTTCATTTGAATGTTTGTAGAACATCGTGTGATCAACTTGACTTTGAGTATATCCATAATGCTTTATTACTTTGCCAAAGCACTCAAACCAAGCTCTAGGCGACTGCTTAAGTCCGTATAAGGACCTCTTCAATTTGCACACTTTCCCAACTCCAAAACTTTCTTCAAAACCTGGTGGAGGACTCATGAACACTTCATCCTCTAGGTCTCCATTAAGAAAGACATTTTTAACATCCAATTGGTGTAAGGGCGAATTGGAATTTACTACAAGGGACAACAAAACTCTAATCGAGTTTATTTTAGCTACGGGGGCGAAAGCCTCTTGGTAGTCTATCCCATAGGTTTGAGTAAAACCCTTTGCCACAAGTCTGGTTTTGTATCTCTCAACACTTCCATCTGCTTTACTCTTTATTGTAAACACCCATTTGCACCCTACAACTTTTTTTTCCCTTGGTAAATCTACAACCTCCCAAGTGCCATTCTTTTTTAAGGCATTCATTTCCTCAAACACTGCCAATTTCCAACTCGGTTCATCTAGTGCTTCTTGAATATTTCTAGGTACCACAAGTTTTGAAATATTTGTAGTGAATGCTCTATAGTTGTCAGAAAGGTTATTATAGGAGATATATTTGGCAATGGGATGTTTAGTGCAAGCTTGGGTTCCCTTTTTAAGAGCAATAGGGAGATCAAGGTCAAGGTCCTGTGCAGGAACAATTGGGGCTAATCCTAAACCGGGTTCGGGTGCAGATATTTTTGGACTTGGACCAAAGTGTGATGGTAAACTTAGATCAGTAACAGAAGAAGAAGAAGCATGTATATGAGCAGGAATAGAAGGAGGGTTACTTGAGACATTTAGAGAGCCATTGCTTAGGGCTTTCGGTTGACCATGTGTTGGGATGATCGGCTAGTCTTTACTTCTTCCAAGGACTTTTTTCCTTGAATAAACCACAGACTCAAGATTGTTTCTATTTTTTATCATTCGTAGTATTTCTTCTTCTGATAGACCAATTTCAGATTCGTATTCAGTAGGCTTAGTTTCCTTATTTTCTTTTTCAAGAGAGATATCAAGAATTACACTAGGCAAAGGTTCAACAATTTCCCAAAAATTTGGTTCCACTAATTTCTCCCCCTGAAGTAAATTTTTGGTAAAATATGGGACATTTTCCATAAAGGAAACATCCATAGTTGTGTAAAAACGTTTTGTAAGGGGATTAAAACATTTGTAACCCTTTTTATTAGGAGTATATCCTACAAAAACACATTTTTCTGTTCTTGGGTCTAACTTAGATCTTGACCTTTTTGGAATGTGTACATATGCAGTGCAACCAAATATTTTCAAGGGTAATTCAAAATTAATTCGAGATTCTGGAAATACCTTTTTCAAGCACTCCAAAGGAGTGGTATACTGCAAAAATTTTGTAGGCATCCTGTTGATTAGATATGAAGCAGTTAGTATGGCATCCCCCCATAAGTATTTTGGAATATTCATGTAAAACATCATAGCCCATGCTACTTCTAACAAGTGTTTATTTTTACGTTCATCTATTCCATTCTGTTCAGGGGTATCAGAACACGAGGATTGATGTAAAATTCCTTTCTCGTTTTGAAAAGGTTTCCAAAACTTTATTAAAGTACTCAGTCCCATTATCAGATCTCAAAATACTGATTTTTGTTTGAAATTGGTTTTCAATCATTCTATAAAATTCTTTAAAAATCCTTTCGACTTTAGATTTTTCCCTCATTAAATATACCCAACAAAGACATGTATGGTCATCTATAAAGGTCACAAACCATTTTTTTCCTGAAATTGTGGTTACTTTTGAAGGTCCCCAAACATCACTATGAAAAAGATAAAATGGTTTTGATGCATAGTAGGGTTTTGGAATATAAGTTTTTCGTTGGCTCTTTGCCAATAAACAACTTTCACATTGAAATGATAAAGGATCAACCTTTTGAAATAACACTAGAAATAAATGTTTTAAATAAGAGAAACTAGGATGGCCTAATTTGCAATGCCAAACCATTATTTGATCACGAAAAGAAAGAGAACTAATACTACTTAGTCCTTGAGCAATTTTATTACTAGGTAAATTATCCTCGAAATAATAGAGACCATTGATCATCCTAGCACTGCCAATCATCTTCCCCGAGCTCTGGTCCTGTAAAATACAATGGGATTCATAGAAGATAACACAACAATTAGAATTTCTAGATAATTTGCTAACAGACAAGAGATTACAAGTAAGTTTAGGAACATGGAGAACAGATTTAAGATCTATTCCCTCAGAGATTTTTATTAGACCTTTTCTTGCAATAGGTGAGAAATTACCATCAGTTATCCGAACCTTTTTATTTCCAGGACACGGTGAATAGGATTCAAACATGTTTGAGGAATTGGTCATGTGGTCGGATGCTCCAGAATCGATTATCCATGGAGTAGATTTAAAACAACAAGATAGAGCATATAATTCATTACCTGTGTGCGCCAAAGAAACACTAGAAGTATCGGATGTCAAGTTGGATTTCAGCAGTGCAAGAAGATGCTCCATTTGCTCAGTGGTGAAGGGGCTAGTCTCAGCCTCATTAGCAGTAGGAATAATGGCTCGGCCTGGTTTGTCACTTGTTTTTCCTTTCCAATTTGCAGGTTTCCCATGGATTTTCCAACAGTTCTCACGAGTATGGCGAGGTTTGTTGCAAAAATCACACCAAACCTGTGGTCTTTCATCTGATTTGCGCTGAAACGCAACAACTTTATTATAACCTCCACCCGTGGTAACCAAAGCTGAACCTTCAATAGCAACTCCAGGTCCCTTCTTGCCCAGCATCACATTCCTCCGACTCTCTTCTCTTCTATCTTCTGAAAAAACTTCACCAATTGAAGGCAGGGATTGTCTTCCAATGATTCTCCCCCTTACCTCATCAAACTCGACATTAAGGCCAGCCAAGAACTTGAAGATCCGATTGTCTTCCATGGTCTTCTTATGATAAAGTCCATCCTCAGCAGATTTCCACTCATAGGTGTTGAAGAGGTCAAGGTCTTGCCAGATCCGCTTCAAGGAGTTGAAGTACTTTGTGACGTTGTCCTCCCCTTGTCGTATCTCATCAAGTTTGAGGGTTAATTCAAAGATCTACGATCGATTCCCTAAATCAGAATACATCTGATTTACATTCTCCCAAAGCTCTTGTGCTGTTGGATAGCACATGTAATTAGAGCTAATGTCTTCTTCCATAGAATTCACAAGCCATGTCATCACCATGGAATTCTCAGCATCCCATATAGCATAGTTCGGATCATCTACTACAGGAGCCTTCTTTTCACCCGTTAGGTAGCCCATCTTTCCACGTCCTCTGATGTACATCCGAACTGATTGAGACCATCTCAGAAAGTTGTCACCATTCAAGCGAATCGTGGTGATTTGGACAGAGTGAGATTCCAAGGTGGTAGGACTGATTTTTGAAGAATTAGTGATGATGGGATTGTTCAGAGAAGGTCGAGGAACAGTAGTGGACTCGTTTGAAATATCTGACATGGTTTCAGAGAACAGGGATTGAAAGAGAGGAAGAAGGAGGATTTCGGCAAGCAAATTGCTAGCTCTGATACCAAGTTGAAGAATAAGGTTTCACGGGAATAATTTTCTTTCATTGAGATTATTCTTTTATAGAGTTTACAGCATATACAAATCCTTCAAATTAGGAAACTAAATCACTGATTAAAAGGAAAGAATAACTCCTAACAATTACTTTCCTAAAAATACAAAGATTGACAACTAATAAATAATTTATAGCTTTACAAAGTTATTTCTTTCCATATCAGTTTCGGTTTTCCAACAATATCCCCAATCAGAATCAACATTATTCATCACATGAAAGAGAGTTAAAAAGATGGATGAGTTATCCTTCTAAACCAGAGGTAAAAAGAACAATACAAGAGATGAGTAGAAAACCATCAAAGCAAAGCCACAAGGCCTAGGCACAAAGCTACCACCAGAACATCAAGAAAAAAAAAACTCAGAAGGCAAAAAATCCCCAACAAATCAGCAGGTCTCTTATTAGATAAGGTAACCTTGTGTCTGTTATCCAGAGTTATGACCATCATAGAAATGTAAGATAACTTGAGAAGATCATGATAAAAAAGATATGGATAGAAAAGAATCTAGCTATCATACCCTTCAAATGCTAAAAGAAAGTGTCGTCTTCCCAACCATTCCCTCTTAGATTCATAAAATCCATCACTGGCTGAACCAAGTCCATCTTTTTGCTTCTCATCAAGCAAAGTAGTTGCAGACTACATGTGGATAAAGTAATTACCAATTGTGAACTTATTTCCAAATATACTACTTATAAAAAGTGCAGCGGTGCCCTAGGAAAATTACCTCCCATGTGATTCCACGATCCATAGTGAAAGTAAACATTACAGTAGATGCCCCAGACATTGGATCAATATGAACAGTCTGAAGAAAAAAAAGCAAAAGAAAAACAAAGGAGAAAAAAAAAAAGAACAGAAGTTAATATATTTGCATAAAATCAGGCCAACAGGATCCTAGCCATAGAAATTACCTTTGGTGTTCCTTGTAGTTCAATAACATTAGCTTTCATGTCAACAATCCCCGAGTCAAAATGCCCTTCAGTACGTGCATTCTGAACTAGAAGATCAAGGATGCTGACGAATAACTCAAAGAGCCTGTATTTTAATAGTGACGTTTAATATGCTACGACTGCAACAAGGATATCACTTTTTAATTAACAAAAAACCAACCTATTCTGGATATCAGGTGGCAATCCTAAGAGTCGATTGAGAAAACGTCCAACATCATGCATGTCTGAATCAACTATACGGCCAGACAACTTTCCAGAATCCTTCCCGTTACCTACAGAAAATAATAGAAACCCAATATTTATCACAAACATCTTAAAGATTGATGGTTGAAAGATTATGAAATACAGCTAAAACGAAAACTTACATTAAGATGTCTTAAAATTAAAGAAGAAAGTTACATTACGGATCATTTTTGAGAATGCTAAGAGAAATAAGAAAAATGAAAGATAATTAACACCTTATTCTACTCAATTCAATTAGGCAACAATCCAAAAAAGACAAAATATTACCTAGAACTGAGTCTCTAACTATTCCTACAGACACTAGAGCAGCTTTTGCCTTCATAATAAACTCTTGGATTGTCTCTGGTTTTTCAGATGAACATCCTGGAGGTACAACTGGCAGAGAATCCTGGAAAACTAAATTTTAGTTCATACAAAATTTATTAAGCATGATTTAGAGCGAACATGACTATATCCAAATAAGATTATCAAAACCTGCTCCATGATTCCTCTATACATCGCCATCAGGGCCCTTTTTCCATAGGCACTATCATAGTTGTAAGCACTCAATGATGGACCTGCCCTGCAATACATCCAATAATGAGGTAAGACACAATCAATCAAGAAATAATCTGATAAGAGAATAATGATACAATTCACTTCAGAATAGCTCATTGATATAACCAAAAAACTAAATAGAAATCCAGTTACCGGCGATCTCCTTGTGTTAAGGCCCCTAAGGTTTCTAATCTCTTTGCAACAATAGAAGCAAAGCGGCGTTCACCACCTAAATTGGTAAAGAGTAGCCTGAAAAACATACACAAGAATAAATATATCTTACCTACAAGATTTAGAAAGTTGATAAAAAGCTCCATGCAATCTATTAATTATTGTAAAACCATTGGCAGTTAATTATTAGTGATAACATTCATATTACTTACACAAGGAGAAAATATGGAGTTCCACAAAAGAAATTCTCCTATGAGATGATTGAATTTAACAGGATCTCCATGGGTTACAACCATCCTCATACCACCATACAATTTATATTGATTCAACATGGCGTTGCAAAATCATGACTTAGAAATACTATCTTAAAGAGAGCACACTTATTATGAATCAAATTCAAATAACGAAAAAGGTAATCCCAATTAATCCAGCCACAATTCGAACATATGGAACATTAATAAATATAATGAATAGTCCACCTGTATTCAGGTGCAGAAGCTTGATTTGATCTATGAGTTCTTCCAAACTGTTGAATTGCTCGGTCAGCACTCCAGGGAAGCTCTAGAGTCAAATGAACCCTTCTTCTCTAGCATTAGGGAGACAAAAAGTAAAAACAAAGAAGTCAGCTGCTATGTAGTGAAAATAAAGGAGACAAATTGAAAAGCATGTGATCTTCCACAACACAGATTTGAACAGTTCACTGTAAATTACAAATTGGTTCTTATAATGCCATGAACAGTAGCGGAGCCAGAAAATTGTTTGTGAGAGGTCGGGCAATTTCTTATGATATTATGATAAAATATTTTTCTCATTTACGTTATAACTTTTAAATATATAAACTTAAATATTGATGGCTATTGTTTACTGTATGCATGATAACACACAAATTAAAAAGCAACAGAAAAACATTTTGGTAAGGAAGAGCTTCCGTAACACCATTTTAACCAATAAAAATAACAAAAATAAAATGTTACAAACATAAGTTTTAGTAACTTTAATAATTCAGGAAGGTTTTTTTTTTTTTCTTTTTAGATAAAAAGATAAAAAGGTAAAAATTTCATCAAATATTATTTCAATAGTTTTAATAATTGTTTATGCAAAAGGTCAATTAAAATTAAAAGAATAAAACATTGCATCAAAAAATTTTAATAAGAAAATTTAACATCATGTTAGAAAACCAAAAGAGCACCCAGTTCAAGAACTACTAAGAAATTTTAGAAAATTCTGCGGTAAAATTAGTCAAAGAGCAGCATAAATCATGAAAGATGTCTTCTATAAATAAAACTCAAAAGTGGAATAAGGGATGAGAACTACCACATCTTCAAGTTGAAGAGCAATAGTTTATTTTGTCAAACCACATTGACAAAATTTTGATTTCGTATTTTACTATTTTATCATATTATTATACTAAACTTTGATTTTTTTTTAATCAAACAAACAACAAAAACAAAAAACAAAGTTGTTAGATAGGACTTTTGCAGGTTAACCCATTGATAGGGACATCTGCATTACACAAGCAATAAGGCCCCCCTTTTTCTTCCAAGGCCCAAAAGGGCTTTGAGGTTCAGGGTGGCAGGAAGTTCCCCAAAGTCCATCACAGCCTGTAGCATCCAATTTAAGACACTGAAATAATAATGGCATGAAGATGTAAAAGGTTCATACGTTAAATATACCTGATTTACTGCTCTTCTATCTGCCTGCAAAGAAACACCAGCTGATCCAGCTTCGGATATGATAGCAACAAACTTTTTACCATCCATGAAGAGTTGCTTCTCATTCATATTGACCATTTCCATAGTCACCTCCTTTCTAGAGAAAAATAAGAGAGAAATTCAGCTACCACAAGATTAAGTTGAATATTAAACAAAAATAACAAAAAATAAAAATAAAAATAAAAAAAGAAAGAAAAAACCTGCACAAACTCACGTGTTTCGTGCCTGATAAGTAACACCTTTTCCAGTTGAGGCCCTCACAAGCATGCCTCGCCTCCCTGTCATTTCTGCAACATTATCTGGACCTCCAAGCTGCAGATATTACATGTATGGTCAGCAAGAAGAATATCATCAGATGCGGCAGTAGCTGTCCATTTGATATCTGAAATTGATCTTCAGTAACCAACTATTATGGTGTAAACAAAAGGAAAAGTAAATGTGTGCAACATGTACAAACAACAATATATGAGGCAACAGCACAAAATACAATTCATTTCTGGCTGAACATTCACAATTACAAACTTACAAAAAATCAGTTCTTGAAATACAAACACATAAAACTAAGAAACTCCATGTTTTTGTGTTTTCTGAAAGAATCGCAGACATACATATACAACATATGCTCTCTTATGCTTTAGATTCCACAAGACTTACAAGAAGCCCCGCCAGGAATTAACCAAAAACTTCTATTCCAACAAACATCCGATTCTACTCCGACACTACGCATCACATAGAAGAAGGGATGCCTTTATGATAGAAGAGCCAATGCAAGGATCTCTTGCAGTGAGGACTTCTGGAATCACACAAGCAGCCAGACACACACGTGTGACTCAAAAGTATAAAAAGTAGAGACAATTAAATCTTGATTGAAATTTTGCATCTAATGTCATACTGACAAAAGTAAAGTCATTGAGTATGATATTGAAACCCAAACCTTATAAGAAAAGATCCAAAGACGAGGATAAATCTTTACTCAGTAAACCTTTGGCTTAGGAGGATATTTTTCCTGTAAGGATTTATTAGAGGGTTGACTCCCCAAGCATTTCCTATCCAATAGAAATTCAAACGATGCACTGCATGAAAGATGTGCACTTTCTTGAATGTCTGGAAAATTCTTTGATCTAAAAGGTGAAATTTCACACACATTAAAATGGAAAATTTCATAAGCAAATGTCAATTTTATATCAATTTTTTGGGAAATATTGGCAACCTTGTGTAAATGTGAAAGCCTGCATTGATTATCTTAAATGTACTAGAAGAAACATAATACCCACTCAGAAAGAGTCACGTCTAACAAGTTTCGTCTAATGATAGGTGACATAAACCTCACCAAAAGAGAGGCAAAAAATAAAATAAAATTATTGGACAGCAATAATCAATCATTATAAAAATTCTTACCTTGGAAAGTACACATTATTCTTGCTGCAAGATTGAGAACTCACAGTTATGATTCATGCATAGTGGCTTGAGCATGATAAGGCCAAGGTAAGATTTCAACAACCAACCCCCCCCCCCCCCCCCCCCCCCCCCCCTTCTCTCTTCTTCTATGAAAAATATGACAGTAGGCATACATTTGACATAAACATGGCAAAACACCTAAAAGACTAAATCAATTTAAACAAACAGCAATGGTATGATGTCACGTAGTATGGAGATTGATAAAACTTTAGCCTCCAACTTGCATCAGCTTTGGGACAATGGTTTTAATAGTCCTGCACTGAAACAGCTAGGAAAATGATGTATTCACTTGATAAAATACTCAAAAAGTAACTTTTCTAACTTTGCAAAGTTAAAGGACTTAAGATTCTTAATAAAAAGAGGTAGAGAAGCCCATAAAACCCCGACATGGAAAATAGATAAATAGCCAAAGACAAGTACGTAAGGCTTGTCATTTTGAGTTTTGACTAGAACAACATTATTTGCTATATGCTTATATGTTGCGTTCTTCCCAATTCAACATTGTGTCTTTCATGCATTCAATGTAAAGAATTCCATATACTAGTAAGAGAAGGAAAGGGGGGCTTCACACCCAAATATAAAGGCAGTAAGGCCCTTTGTTCATGTGCTGAGGACGATGTGCATATTACATATGAACCTATCACCAGTAAAGTTTCCAATATACATCAAACTTTTTGCCCCAACAACTCCATCCCATCCTACCTTTTTTGGGAAATGAAATATATTTTTTTTTTATCAGAAACGAAGAAGATTATATTAATAAAAGAACAAATACAGGAGGGGAAATGAAATATATTGTTTACACTATGTTCATCTACTAACCCACTCCAAACAGCCCCGTTACTGTCCTTGATAGGATCATCAATGGTTACAGCACATTGAAGAGATGACACAGATAAATGAAGTAAACCACACAAAATCAAAAGATTCAAATAACATCATATATTTATGAACACTGGACAAGAAAGGGATTTTTAAATCGGATGGACAAAATATTTTACCAACAATAAGGACTAAACTCATGTTTTGTTTTGTCCGCACATACACACAGAGCAGGCCACACATGGTCACTACCTGGTCAATAATATCATCCAAGGGGTTGTTTGGAAGATCCAAAGAACGAATTATCTCCAAAATCTTAGACTTACGCTCCATGGCTGCTTCATACCTAATATCATGTTTAGGAAATATGTATTACTGCTTTTAATAATTATTTTTAATCAAACAATAAAGAAAAAAGAGGGATAAAAGAAACCGAAATTTTGAAATACAAACCTCTTCAACAGTTCGGCTACATAGGCATGTCTTGCTTGAAGATATTCATCAGTTTTTTCCTTGCACAAGTGGCATGACCATTCCTCAGATACTAACTCAATCATAGGTGGGACCAAACATGATGGGTGGACTAGTTGGGCGCAACAGGAACATTGGAGCAATTTCTTCCGTTCCTACATTTAAGAATACAGAAGATAGTAAAGATAATGCTAGTACCCAAACCATTTAAAGACGATGGAAGGCATTACCTCTTCAGTATTGCAAATCTCACAAATCTGAAATTCATCATCAGATTCAGTAGATTCATGTTCAGAATCAGCTGCATTGGTCAGACAAAAATTTAGTAATTAAAATAAAATAAAACAACTAATTGCACATTCACAAGTAGGTATTCCAGCTCATAAAAGAAGCATGCTGATTGACAGCAGCAGTGCTCCAAAAGGAAGAATACACAAACAAACAAGGACATTTTGAATAAGTGAAAGTACGCTCAGTGACGCCTAAGAAGACTCCAAATGTAATTGTGAAGACAGAATAATGGAGGGCAAATAAAGAACTGAACGACATTAAAAATATCAGACACTGAAGAAGATGAAGTATGATGAATGAAAGTGGAAATGATCGATAGAAAAACAGAGCTATGTCATCAAAGGAAATAGACATGCACTGATAAATGCAACAGATCCTCACTATCTAATTTCAAGAAGCTTACGTTCAAAATCTTCATCACTTTCACCATCACTTGCAGGTTTCCATTTGGCGACTTTTCTAACTCTCCCTTTAAGGGAAACACCAGGTGTTGCTGAGTGCCTCTTTCTTTGAAGCTCCTTTACACTTTCCTCTCCTGTAATGAGATTAGAAAGTGAAGACTCCTCTAGGGGTAAAAGATATGAAATTACAAACAGTCCAGGAAATGTACCATATATATACCTGGGAGTGATTCAGGCTTTTCAGGCAAAGGATAATTTTCTTCCACAAATTTTAACAACAGCTCACGAGGTCCCGAGATAAAATCATCAAGTTCAAGACCCTAGTCAAAACAAGATGAAATAAAGAACAAAAAATAAAAAAGGAAAATTGACACAAGAATGCTAAACAATACAAATCACATGGGCTTAGGTAGAAATGAATACACCACAAAGCACAAAATCAAGCACCCACATATTTGGTGACTGCTTCCTCTGTTCTTGCCTCTCCAGTACTCTGGAGGCCAATGACCACACACTTATTTTCCATCAAAGCTTGCTTAGATAGCCTTACAGCAGCAGGCACCTTAGCTGACATACACATGTGTCTAAAGAAACGCTACAATCATACATACAGACAACAAAAGGCAAATAGTAAATAAATAAATAAAATAGATAAGAGATGCCAGAATTGTTTTGGGAAAAAAGAAAAAAACAAAATAAAAAGAGGTGCAAGAGCAAGCATTTACCACCAATCCCACAAATAATATACCTGATGGCTTGCCCAGTATACCCGCCACACCTGACTAGAATTAGGCTTCTCATCAGTAAGAAAGGCACTAGCTGATAGCAACTCCACCCGCAACTCTGCCCAAAACTCTGCTGCTCTTTTATACATTTCCTGAGTAGAATACCATTGAAAATGAGAAATTTGCAAACATATTGCAGTCTGCAGAGAAGTTGAAATAGAAAGTATTAATAAAAAAGTGTGCGTGTGCGCACGTGTGTGTGTGTGTATACATATCTCTGTGTGTGTGTGTGTGTGTGGCTCTCAAGTATACCCTCTTGACGATTTCGAAATAGCTGTTCCATGTGATTCTGAAATAAACATACATCCCTCAAAAAGTTACAAAGGACAGGGAACAGAAAATATGTTAGGGCAGGAAGTCAATTATGCCTTGAGGCTAGAACATCCAAATGTAGGATTAAAAATATCCTTGACAACAGAATAAATATACATTTAATCCAGTAGACATTAACTTAGAAAAATGATGTACATGACTGACACAACTTTCTCCCTAATGACTGAGCAACAGGATTCAAAAGATGCAATTCATATTGATGGTCCTAGAGCGAACTCACAATTCCAAACTTCAACAACGTTAGGCAACCCTCCATATGTTCAATGATTAAATCAATCATTACTATTTTTAAGTAGTTCAACTTCAACCTTGATACATTCAATGGAAAGAAAAGCATAGATTAGTGTCCAATGAGAACTCTCTTTTGGTAGAAAAATTCTAAAGAAATCTATAGTTTCAATATTCTTATAGGCAGCTCCTCAAAACTTCACAGAAATATGGAACTTGGGGAGTTCCACACCAATTAAGGCAATTTCATGACACACAATTTCTTGTCTTTATAAGTTTTCCAGCTGCTACAGGCAAGTTGTACACACAGACAGCACTCTTGTATTTCAAGCAATCATATTACCCTTTTTTTTTTCTTTTTTTTTTACTTTCACAACTCTGCATTTGTCAAAAAAAAAAAAAAAAGAAGGTACAAATGAACACTAACAGTGCCTTTCTGACAAGGTCTATGTATACCCAAAATTAAACAAAAAAAAGTGAACGAAAAAAAAAAAGAAAGAAAGAAAGAAATATAGCAAGAATCGTCACAGCAAAAGTAAGCTCCATATGAGGCAACGAAATGTTGACTTTTGTATGGTAACACTCTCCTAATGTGCCTAAGAGAAAACCTAAGCTAGAGAAGAAACAAATTCATTTAGTTTCAATCCCATGCCGCACCACCACCAAGGATTAAAATATTGGAAATTGCGGGAAATATCAGTGGTTGAATTTTGTGGACATATCAGAAAATATTGGAAATATTAGACGGAAATTTGGAAAAAAAATATATTGATGTGACAAAAATTGATTACAACTCATAGAAATGAAGGGAAAAACTCCAAGAAATGAAAAAACAAAAATAATACACATACTGAAGTTGTTTTATTGAGTAAAACAATGTATGTATGATATAATTTGTGACAATCGACGATAATTTTATAGAACTTGAAAATACATTTAAAATACTTTGTTTGAATGTATTTAAGAATATAAAAGAATATATATATATATATATAGATAGATAGATAGATAGATAGATAGATAGATAGATAAAGAAAATGTATTAATAAAAGAGGGTATGCACGATGTATACAAAGGAACCATACGATTCAAAAGGAAGCGCGAAGACACAAAAACCAGCAATTACACCCTACAAAGAGTTTAAGCAATCCACAAATCTTAATATTGACAAAGAACCATCCTTGATATACAATTTAACTCAATCCTAAAAAATGTTCAAGAAAGAATTTTTAATTGTTTGATCTAGGCTTTCATAATTATTGAAAGTTCTCCTATTTCTCTCCCTCCATATGGTCCAGAACACACATAACAGAGCAACCTTCTAGGCTTTTTTTTTTTTCCCAAATAAAAGAACCACCCTAACTTAAGAGAAATCCCCTAACTAAAGAGTGCATCACCCATTGTACACCGAACAAAGCAAAAACCAACTACCACAAATTGTGTGCTTTCATGCAATTAAGGAGAGTATGATCACTCGTTTTTTCATCTTCTTTACACATGTAACATCTATTAAGGATCCTCCAACCCTCCTTTTGAGCTAATCTAGAGTCAAAATCCTAGCCCATGTAGGTTCCTGAGCAAAAAAGTCAACTCTCACTAGGACCTAAGAATTCCAAACTACATCATGAGAGAAATGCTCCACTCTGCTATTAGCCAAAGAGGAGTAGAAAGGCTTAATAGAGAAAGTACTATTCTTTGACTTCAACCACACCTCAGTATCCTCAAAGCCCACCCTAATAGAGTGATCATACAATCTCCTAAAAAATACATCCATCTCCTCAAGCTCCCAATCATGAAACTATCTAACAAGCCTAGGGCCCTAGCTACCATCCCAAATGCCAACCACCCAAGCATCTTCTTGCCTATACTTTCCTATAATTAACCATTTCCCAAGGGGCTTCCTTTCACTCACAAAACTCCAAGACCATTTTCCCAACAAAGCCTTATTAAGAATGGATAAGTTTTTAATGCCCAAATCCCCTTTTTTATATTTCGATGCAACAAACATACCAGTTCACCAAATGCGGCTTGTGAGTCAAACCCCCCCCCCCCCCCCCTTTCTCACCTTTTTCCCCATAAAAAATATCTCTGAAACTTTTCCACTCTCATGGCTACTAAAGATAGCAAAGAGGAGAGACATGAAATAAATTGGTAATCTGGACAAAGTGCTCTTTATCAAAGTTTGTCTTCCCCCTTTGAAAAATATTGTCTCTTCCACAAAGTAAGCCTTTTCTAAAAGCATTTTTCCACTCCTTCCTAAACCCTATAGGACTTGTGAGGGGCTCCCAATGATAGGGCTAAATAGGTGGTAGGAAGAACACCTACCTTACAACCTAAAATCATAGCAAGCTCCTCCAAGTTTGAAACATCTCCAACAGGGATCAACTCACTTTTCCTACATGTTTGTATGTATATAATTCATTTTTTGTTGAAAAATATTTATAATTTAATTTACGAGTTTATATTTCTCTTATATTTAATATTATACAAAAGGCATAAAGAAAAACTAATTAAGATATGATGGTTTTTATATTTTTAACTCTTAGTTAAATTGAATTTGAAAATAAAATAACTAAATTTATTGATAAAAGTTTTATTTTAATAAAAAAAAAAAAAAAAGTTTAACTATACATCCAAATATATTTTACCTATAAACTTATTAAGGGCAAACTTGCCCACTTAGCAAAGAACCTTCATTCTCATATAGGAGAACTAGGTTCAAATCCTAGCCTCCCAATACATAATTTTTGGAGCTTTGACCATAAAAAAAATTGCCAAATTTTGGTGAAAATTTGGAAAAGTCCCATAAAATAAGCGAAATCCTGAAAAATTGGGAAAATAATGGCGAAATTTGCTTGGACAAACATTTCTTCTGCATTTTTCATTTCAGCCTTCTAAATTTTGAAATTTTGGGAAATTTTGATCCTTGATCACCAAAACTAGCTTGTGGTAGAAGTTTACTACTAACATTCTTATGGATCAACAAACAATTTGTCTCATAAGAAATGAATACAATAGAAAAGCATGAGTTACCCTTAGAAAGGACCACCTCAAATCAAAACATGAACAGGAGTAGTTAGCCCATCAAAACAAAAGGCTGCAAATTGGTAAGTTCCTTGCTTAGCCAACAGATCTGCAATATGGGAATGTCCTAAACATCTAACCAATCATAAATTTACACAAGCATGAATATGATTTCCAAGGCTCACACTTCCCATGACATGACCATGCTATCACCAACATGGAGTCTCCTTCTACATAAAGTTGCAAAAGCCTAATGAGTTGGCAATATGTACATCTTCCAACCAAGCTGGGGTCACAACCTCAATGGTTAATCCCACCCCTGCAGGTTTGAACAAGGCACTAACTTGTGTCTTTTATGATCTCTAAATAAACCATGAGTCCCTAGTTTTTCAGGATAGCCTAGCAAACAACCATCAAAGTTGAGCTTGAGGTAGCCCTCTAGCAGATGGAACCTCCACAATCCTCCTACATTGTAAGTAGTATACTATTAGTCACAAACCTTTAGCAGTAATTATACTGATTTTAGTTCTATGTATGCAGTGTAGTCTAAACAGAAAAGAAACGTCAATATCACCATAAATGGATTGGGTTATACATAAGATTGCGGTTGATCCAAATCCAATCCAATTAGGGAAACTGTTAAGGATTAGATCCCAGTAATCATCCATATGTACCAAAGAGGGGGAAAGAGAAAAATATACAACAAAGCCATCAAAATAATTCCTTTCATGAAACTAATAACAGCAAAATAATTCCTGGAAGTGGGGGTACTGAACTTAATAGCTAACTTTGTGTCTTAAATAGCAAAGCAAAAGACTGCTCCATACCGTCATCTGGCCTTCCAATGGTGCTTCAACAGTTTCAAACTCTGCCCCTTTATAGCTAAGTGTACGACAGACATACATACCCCTGATAGATGAGACAACATGAAGTAGTCACATATTATATACTATAAAAATTGTTAAACAAGAAAATTTCCAAAACCTCGTAACCTTGCTTTCATGTCCATGGCAACAAGTTCCAGTGCCCCAACACCCCCTTTATCTAGAGCACCTGCATATAACATTTTGTGCAAATAAAACTTTTATTTTCACTTAACCTAAAGTAATCATGAAGACAAGAAACAAGTGTAGAAGAAAGAGTAGAAAAGAGAGGGAGGAAGAAAACAAGGATTGTATGATAAACAAACCAAAATGAGATTGAAAAATGGATCCACCTTCATCATTAATGAAGAAATTTCTGAACTCCTTTATTGATCTTCATCGGTACACACCATACACATATATATACACAAATGACTGAATAAGAAAAAATCAATCTAGCTTAATTCTCTCCTAAAATTAGGAAACTAAATCATAAGGAAATATCCTAAATGATCTCTCCTTTTTTATTCCTAAATTAAAGTCCTAACTTTGGCATTATTTCAACACTCCCCCTCAAGCTGGAGAATATATATCATATAATCCCAGCTTGCAAGTTAAGTCTTCGAAGTTAGGCCTAGGTAAAGCTTTGGTGAGGATGTCTGCGGTTTGGTGCTTGGTAGGAACATAGTTTAATTTGACCGTCTCACTAGTCACTTTCTCTGTGATAAAGTGTCTGTCAATCTCAACATGCTTGGTCCTGTCATGATGCACGGGGTTCTTTGCTATGCTTATAGCTGCCTGATTATCACACATCATCAGAATTGGAGATGAACTCGTTTGTCCCAGTTCACTAAGAACCCTTTTTATCCAAATCCCTTCACAGATTCCCTGTGCAAGAGCTCTGTACTCAGCTTCTGCACTACTTCTGGCTACAACTGATTGCTTCTTACTCCTCCAGGTAACAAGATTTCCCCAGACAAAAGAACAATATCCGGAAGTGGACCGCCTGTCAATGATGTTTCCTGCCCAATCCGCATCTGAGTATACTTCAGTGTCACGGTTCTCTGTCTTTCTGAAGAATAGGCCTTTCCCTGGTGTCATTTTTAAATATCTAAGAATCCTGTAGACTGCTTCCATGTGTTCCTCAGTGGGGCTGTGCATGAATTGACTTACAGCACTCACTGCAAAGCCAATATCTGGCCGAGTGTGTGAGAGATAAATCAAGCGCCCGACAAGCCGCTGATATCTCCCCCTGTCTACCGGTGTACTTTCTTTCTCGATACCAAGTTTCTTCTGACTATCCATAGGAGTATCAATTGGTTTGCATCCAAGCATACCGGTCTCCTTAAGAAGATCGAGTATGTATTTTCTTTGAGAGACTACGATTCCCTTCCTTGATCTAGCCACTTCCATACCAAGGAAATATTTCAAATTTCCAAGGTCTTTAACTTCAAACTCTTCTGACAAATACTTCTTCAAATTCTGTAACTCCCCCATATCATTTCCAGATAGAATAATATCATCGACATAGACTATCAATATGGCCAATTTCCCGGCATGAGACTTCTTGACAAATAGAGTATGATCAGCCTGACCTTGTTTGTAGCCCAGCTTCAGGACTGCTTTTGTGAATCTATCAAACCAGGCTCGAGGAGATTGTTTAAGGCCGTACAATGATTTTTGGAGTTTGCAAACCTGATTCTTTGCCATACTTTCTTCGAAACCAGGTGGTATTTCCATGTAGACTTCCTCTTCTAGGTCCCCATTTAGAAACGCATTTTTTATGTCCAGTTGTTGCAAGCACCAATCTTGATTGACAGCCAATGAGAGAAGGATCCTGATAGTGTTCAGTTTTGCAACAGGAGCAAAAGTCTCCTGATAGTCTATCCCATAGGATTGTGTAAACCCTCTAGCTACCAAACGAGCCTTGAATCTTTCGACTGATCCATCTGCTTTGTATTTTATGGTGAAAATCCACTTGCACCCCACAGGCCTCTTCCCAACCGGCAAATCTGTGATAGTCCACGTCCCATTCTTCTCAAGTGCATCAATCTCATCTTGTACTGCCTTCTTCCATTCTGAAATTTTTAATGCCTCTTGTATTGTGTTGGGAACCTGAGTATCATCAAGAGAAGTAGCAAATGCTCTGTAAGATGGTGATAACCCTTCATACGTAACATAGTTCCCAATTGGATGATCTGTACATCTCCTAACACCCTTCCTCAATGCAATTGGCAAAGTAGAATCATCAATGCTGGGAATTAACACCTCTCCAGCCCTATCCTCACCTATGTTCTCTTCAGGAAGACTTGAATTGGAGTCAATATATTGGCCACATGTTGACTGTGATCCGTGCTCTAATTCCTGTCTTTTCCTCCTCCTGATGTAAACTTGTAAGTTCTCATTAGCAAGTTGTGGGGCTATAGGTTGAATAGGCATGGGAGACTGGATGGTCACGGGAGAAGGAACATTTGTGTGCTGGGCTGGCTGAACTGATGGCGGCATGGGTGTAGACAACTCAGTGGGCGCGAATTGGGAAGGATTTGGTGACTCTGAGTGAAAAGAAGGTACACCCTCAAGAAAAGACTCCCAAACTTGATGTTCATTCATGCTCTCCCCCTGAACATGAGATTTGGGATAGAAGAAGACATGTTCAAAGAAAGAGACGTCCATGGTGGTGTAAAATCTTTTGTTGGTTGGAGAATAGCATTTGTACCCTTTTTGGGTTGGAGAATACCCTAGAAAAATGCACTTATTTGCTCGAGGAGCAAATTTGCTACGATTTTGAGGATACACATGAACGAATGCCGTACAACCAAATACTTTGAGTGGTAAATCAGAAGAGGCGGCATGGGTGTGAGGAAACTGTTTTAAGAAAAGTTGACGTGGGGATTGAAAGGTAAGCACTCTGGATGGCATACGGTTAATCAAATAGGTAGCTGTGAGAATAGCTTCCCCCCAGAAATAGTTTGAAACATTAGAGGAAAACATAAGGCACCGAGCAACCTCCAAGAGATGTCTATTCTTGCGTTCGGCCACCCCATTTTGTTGTGGGGTGTCAACGCAAGAACTTATGTGGATAATGCCATGATTTTGAAAATAAGTACTGAGACTACTAGTAAAGTATTCCTTTGCATTATCTGACTTGAGGACTTGTATTTTGGAATTGAATTGATTTTGAACCATAAGATTGAAGGTTTGAAAAATGTGCCCGACCTCTGACTTTTCTTTCATAAGGAAAACCCATGTTACCCGAGTATGATCATCAACGAATGTCACAAACCATCGAGTGCCAGAAATATTTTTTATCCGGGAGGGACCCCACACATCACTATGTACTAGAGAGAAAACAGTCGAAGGTTTGTATGGGATTTGAGGATATACTGTTCGAGTATGCTTTGCAAACTGACAAATTTCACAGTGATAAGATGTTGGATTTTTATTGATAAATAATCTGGGAAACAATTTTGCAAGGTAAACAAAGCTAGGATGACCAAGGCGATAGTGTAACATTATAATCTCACTATCTTTATTGACCTTAGAATTTGACACAGAATTGAAAGACTCTGACATACTCTGAGACTGTACGCAACTTGCTTGAGAGACTTGGTTTGAGAATTGGCCACATGAAAGGAGGTAGAGCCCGGAACACAGTTCAGCACTGCCAATCATCTTCCCCGATTTCAAGTCCTGAAAAACACACAAGTTTGGATAGAATTTAGTAACACATTGGAGATCATGAGCCAATTTGCTAATGGACAAAAGATTACAATCCAAGTTTGGAACATGGAGGACAGAGTCAAGATATAAGTCTTTAGTAAGTTTTATAGAACCTGTCCCGGCAATTTTTGACTTTGAACCATCAGCAATATGGACGGATGAATGACCATTACTTGGCTTGTAATTTTGAAGAATGGCAGCATCTCCTGTCATGTGATCAGAAGCACCTGTGTCTACTATCCACGGCCTCATTCCTCCTCGATTAGCAGTGAAGGCTACACCGGTAGTACTGCCACTGCCAACTTGGCTTAATAATTTCTGTAGCATCTCCATCTGCTCTTTGTTGAATGGACTCGGCTCGGGAACAGATGTGCTCTCAGAGTTGGCAGCCACGTGTGCTCTGCCATCTCTGTCAAACCTTGGCTTTGGTTTCCAATCAGCAGGTTTGCCATGAAGCTTCCAGCAAGTCTCCTTATAATGGCCTGGTTTCTTACAATAATCACACCAAGGCCTATCCCGTTTCTGACGATCTCCACCACTACTATTAAATGACCGAGCAGCAAGGGCAAAGGCATCCAATGTTGGGGCAGGTTGCTCTTTTGATCCCATCATCACTTTCTTTCTACTTTCTTCACGCCTAACCTCTGAAAAAGCCTCCCTGAGACTTGGCAGGGGTTTAATGCCCATGATTCGGCCTCTAACATCATCCAATTCCCTGTTTAGTCCTAGGAAGAACTTGAACAGTCTCTTTTGTTCCACAATTTGCCTGTATGTTGCTGCATCATCCGAACATTTCCATGAGTGAGTCTCAAATAAGTCAAGTTGCTGCCAATACCTTGTGAGTGTGTTGTAATACTGAGTAACTGACTGCTCTCCTTGACGGAAGTCATGTAGAGCTGATTCAACCTGAAACAGTTCTGAAGTATTTTCAGAACTTGAGTAAGTTTCTTTGGCTGCATCCCATATGTCCTTTGCAGTCCCAAACAGCAAGAAATTTTCGCCTATGTCATTGTTCATGGAATTGATAAGCCATGACATGATCATGCTGTTTTCAATCTTCCACTTCCTGAAACCCGGTTCTGTAGTTTCTGGCATGACTGCTTCTCCAGTGAGGTACTCATCCTTTCCTTTACCGCAAATGAACAGCAACACAGATTGTGACCACTGTAAATAGTTATGGCCATTTAATTTGTGTCCTGTGATGAGAATAGGAGAGGAATCATTTCCACCAAGGTTTGGAATTTCAGATCTGCCCCCTGATTCTGGTGACGTGACGCTGGATACTTGTGATGATGCCATTCCGTATTTTGTCATGGACCGGAAAGGTAGAAGAACACTTCCCAAGGCACGTGCAGGGATTGGAGTTGAGAAAAAATAGCCGGAGGACGCCGGAAAATCTGATCAGAGGGCCCGCGGAAGCAAAAGAACCCCAAAAGAGGCACGTGCAGGGCTCGGATTGCACAAACAGGTAGGAAGGGTGGCTGGTCGGCGTCAGGCGAGCCTGGAGGAGGAAGCGCGTCGCCGGAAAGTGGCTCACGCGCCCTCACGCGCCGGCGCGTGAGATGCAGTCGCCGGCCGGAAAAACGCGCGTGGGCGACGCGTGGATGGGTTTCTGGTTCCGGTGCTTTGGGACAAATTGGAGATCTCCTCCAGGTGCTCCTTGCGGTGTAGAAAAAAACCGTCGCCGGAAAAGTTCGCCGGAAAAGTTGCCGGCGGTGAGTGTTTTCTGACGACGATTCGACTGACCGGAAAGCGTTTTCTCCCTTGGCTCTGAGAACAGGGACTGATGACCGGAATGAGAGAGAGAGAGAGAGAGAGAGATGATCGGATTGAGATATGGCCAGAGAGATTTGGCCGGAATGAGTGATGGCCTGAATAAGAGATGACCAGAAGGGATTAGGGTTTCAGAAAACTGGCTCTGATACCATGAAGAAATTTCTGAACTCCTTTATTGATCTTCATCGGTACACACCATACACATATATATACACAAATGACTGAATAAGAAAAAATCAATCTAGCTTAATTCTCTCCTAAAATTAGGAAACTAAATCATAAGGAAATATCCTAAATGATCTCTCCTTTTTTATTCCTAAATTAAAGTCCTAACTTTGGCATTATTTCAACAATTAATAAACCATAAAAAATATAAAGATCATCAACTCAATCCAATGCTACAATGGACACTGTCAATTAAGTAATTAAAACATGCAGAATGTAACATATGTTTTGTTAGGGTGGAAGAGCATGACTGCAAACGGCACAAATCTACGAATCAGCAACTCTTCATGTGCTATTAGAATGAGTTCTACATTTTGATTCATGATATTAAAAGGCAAAGCCCAAAAACATTTATTGACACAGCATCGGGTATCAGTATTTCATTATCTCGCCATCTGAATGGTTTTCTTAAACAGATGAACTTTCTTAAGATATTCTGCCCACATCCAAAATATTTTTGAAACATATGACATCTTTGACTATATTATCAATTTTTTTTTTTTTTTTTGGATAGGCCTTCAACTACATTATCAGTATTAAAGGCAAATTTTAAATCATTTTATAATTAATGAAGAAAATGTTACTAATGTTAAAAGGGGCCACATGAAAAAAGAGGAGGAATCCATTATACTAGGTAGTAAACAAAGAAAGCTAGAATTCAAAAGGACACAAATCCCTGTAAACCAAAAACAACAAAGAGATATTCAAAATGAAGAATGATAAAGAGCCCATTGTGGCCTGAATTTATTTGGCTTTGATTTGCTCTATTTGGATGGGAAACTCTATAATCATCAAATAAAGCTGTGACTATGAATATATATTTGGATAAAATTACATTCCTTGCTTCTCTTTTGGTTTTGGTGATAAAAGAACTCACAGGAACCCTTTTAGGAATACTATGAGGGATTTGAAAGAATGGAGTGCATAGGCCAAAGTGTGGCACTAATTTAAATTCAACAACTGCTTTACAAGAAATCCAAGCCAAATGAGAATTAAAGGAACTCTAAAGGACCATTTGAGAGAAACAAAGTTCACTTTCTCTAAGCCTAGGTATTCGAGTGATCCTATTGAGATAGAAGTTCTTGTTCTCCTTTAAGACCTTAAAAAAGCTAATTCCATGGGGGAAGTGAAGACGATAGTGGAAGGGAACTAATTAACAATCATTAAGTATGCTTCAAAGAACACCTTAGGTTCTTGGAGTTTGATCATCATTACAAGAGAGCTAAGAGGCTTGAGTCTAGCATGAGCATCACATTCAAATGGGTTCCACGATCCAAGAATGTAGGAAATCCTCAACCTCTAAGGAGTTTAGAAGGCCCCCTTATATTTTTGTCTTAGTTATGCAGGTGTTAAGTTGTTCCACTTCCAACACTACGGGTGGTGACTATAACAAAGGTTTCTAAGTGGGTGGAACAGAGGTTAGGTAATGAGAATATTCCATTTTTTTTTTTTTTTTTGGTTTGATGATAGTGCTTTCATTTTTTAGTGTTGCATCTTCGAACAAATTGCTTTATGTCAAATGCATTCCCTTGCTTTGAAGTAGTTCCAGTTCTATTTATTTATTTATTTATTATTATTATTATTATTATTTTTTGTGAGAAAAAAAACAATATAATATATCAAGGTAAGTAAAAATAAGTACAATAGAAGTATGAGAGATCCTCCAAAACACTATACAAAAATAAAGTAGGAACTTCCAAAGTTCAAGTACATCTATACAACTATGAGGTTCCACAAACCATGTGGGAATATATAAAAATAATCTATCCTTGCTAGCCCACACACTTGGAACTACATACCAACATCCAATCAAGTTGGATCAAATTAAGGGGAACACCCTTAAAAAGTCGTGGTGCAAGAGGCCCAAAAGGAGGATAAGAAATGAATTATGTTCCAAAGACCCTTTGAAGTTCTCGTCTTATTCTAAAAAAATCCCAGCATTTCTTTTTCGCCACACAACCCACATCAAAGCAAGACAAGTGAACTGCCACAACACCTTGCCTTTACTAGTACTTCTCAATCCTTTATATGAGATAATCATCAAGTCACATATACTCTTAAGAGGGACCCAATCCATATGAGTCATGTTGAATAGCCTATGCCATAGCCCCAAACTCAATGGACGATATAAGAAGATATGATCCATCGTTGCACTCTCCATACACAACAAACAAACAAACATCAGAACTGAAGGCTTTGTAGGATCTTCTCAGTTGTAGTATGTCATTAGTGTTTACCTTCTTGAGTGTCACTAACCAAGCAAAGGATTTGACCTTAAATGAGGCTTGTGATTTTCAAGCAAAATCAATAGGGAATGATGGATTTGGATCAATATGGTTAGACAAGACTGAAAAGAACATTACTGTAAATAAACCTGAAAAAGATAAGGACCAAGCTCTCAAATAAAGACCAGAAGAAGATAAGTGCAAATGTGAAAGAGAGGATATGAGTCTTTCAAGATCTTCTATCCCAAAATCTAAAACATTTTGATGGAAGTTTATATTCCAAGAGAAAGGATTAGTGGACCCAAGAACTAATGAAATAGTGAGGTTTTTAACTATGACAATTCTAAAAAGACCTAGGAATTTAGAACACAAAAGTTGATCCCCACACCACAAGCCTTCTCAGAAACGAATTCTAGTCCCATCTCCTACCACCAATCGAGTGTATCTGGAAAAATCTGTGCAATAGCTTTCCAATGATAACCATGTGATCACCTGACTATAGTGTTAGCATCCCACCCATTACTATGTGCCCCATAAATTTTTTTGGCAAGAACTTATACTTGTATTATGTTAAAAAGTATGATTGTTATAGTGCAGGATGTGGAGAATTTGGAGGCCTTACAACCACATTTGGCTGCATCATTGTAAAGCTTTTCCACTTATTTGAGGCTACTATTGGATGCTTCTCTCAAGTTGATAACAATGTGGGATTCATTGATGGAATGGTTTGAGAGGAGACTTATTTCTTAGAAAAGAAATTTTATGTCCAATGGAAGAAGGTTAGCACTTACTAAAAGCACCCTCATGAGTTTGCTTGGTGTAGTTTGCCATCCTTGCCTTTGTTTGACTGTCTCGAAAAGCCCTAAATATTTCCTCCAATTAGGAGAGGAGAATGGTCAAAACCCATTTGGTTTTTTTGGTGGAAAATAGGGTTAGGAGATAAAAAATGTCCTTAACAAGGCATTACTTTTTTTTTTTTTTTTTTTATAGGAAACGGCAAAGGAATATATTAAAAGAAAAAAGAAGTACAAACCTGAAGGTGATTCTTGGAGGATTGAAGAAATTGATTGTGCCCCTATTTCTGGAGAGAGTGCAATCTGGCTGGATAGGCCATTTTCTAAAGAGGAGGTTCGAATGGCAGTTTTCCAATTGAATAAGGAAAAGGCCCCTGGCCTTGATGGCTTTACTATAGCAGTTTATCAAGAGTGTTGGGATGTGATAAAAGAGGATCTTATGAGGATGTTTCTTGAGTTCCAAACCAAGGGGGTAATAAATCAAAGCACAAATGCGACATTCATTGCTATGGTGCCTAAGAAAAGCCAAACTTTTAAAATCTCATATTATAGACCTATCAGCTTGGTTACAAGTTTATATAAGATAATTGCTAAGGTCTTATCAGGGCGTTTACGCAAAGTTCTTCATGAAACAATCTCTGGCTCTCAAGGAGCCTTTGTGGAAGGGAGACACGTTTTGGATGCTGTGTTGATAGCCAATGAAGTGGTGGATGAGAAAAGAAAGTCAAGGGAGGAAGGGGTAGTCTTCAAAATCGATTTTGAGAAGGCCTATGATCATGTGGATTGGGGCTTTTTAGATCATGTGCTACAAAGGAAGGGGTTCAGCCAGAAATGGAGATCTTGGATAAGGGGTTGTTTGTCTTCATCAAGTTTTGCAATCCTAGTTAATGGGAATGAAAAGGGTTGGGTTAAGGCCTCTAGAGGTTTGAGACAAGGAAACCCCCTTTCTCCTTTCCTTTATACTCTAATGGCAGATGTTCTAAGTAGGTTGATGATCAGAGCAGAGAAGATTGGGATAACGGAGGGTTTCTTTGTGGGGAGGGATAGGACTAGAGTGTCTTTGTTATAGTTTGCTGATGACACCATTTTTTTCTCTAAAGCCTCTATGGAACATCTTCAAAACCTTAAGATTATCCTTTTGGTTTTTAGGCAAGTATCTGGTTTAAAAATCAACTTAAAAAAAAACACCATTTCAGGTATTAACACTAGGCAAGAGTTGTTGTCTAGTTTGGCCTCGGTTTTGGATTGTAGAGTGTCAGAGTGGCCTTTGTCTTATTTAGGCCTTCTATTGGGAGGGAACCCAAAGACAATAGGCTTTTGGGATCTGATGGTTGAGAGAATTTTGAGGAGGCTGGATGGTTGGAAAAAGGCCTTTTTGTCTTTGGGAGGGAGGATTACTTTAATTCAGTTTTGTCTGTCTCACATCCCTAGCTACTTCCTCTCCCTCTTTAAAATCCCAGTATCAATAGCTTCAAAGATTGAGAAGATGCAAAGGGATTTTCTTTGGTCTGGGGCGGGGAAAGGGAAGAAAGATCATCTTATCAGATGGGAGGTTGTTAGTAGACCAAAGGAGTTGGGAGGTTTGGGCTTTGGGAAGACTTCTATGAGAAATATTGCTCTCTTAGGGAAATGGCTTTGGAGGTTCTCTAGAGAAAGGAGTGGTCTTTGGCATAAAGTTATTGCGAGTATATATGGGACACATCCTAATGCATGGGACACCAACATGGTGGTTAGATGGTCACACAGATGTCCTTGGAAGGCTATTGCTCAAGTTTTCCAGGTGTTTTCCCCTTTTGTCCGCTTAGTGGTGGGCAATAGGGAGAGAATTCGTTTCTGGGAAGATCTTTGGTGGGGTAACCAAACTTTGTGTTTTCAATTTGCTGATCTTTATAAAGTTATTTCTGTGAAAAACCTCACTGTCTCAAATGTCCTTGGCAATTCCTTTCCAGTGTCTTGGAATTTTAACTTTCGCCGCAATCTTACGGATTCAGAAATTGATCTCCTTCAGAAATTAATGTCCTCCCTTAGTTCTATGTTTTTCTCTCCTTCTTTGGCAGATTCAAGAGCGTGATCTTTGTCTTTGTCAGGATTGTTTTCAGTGAAATTTTTTTTCTTGGCCTTGTCAAAAGTCTCAAATCCTGTATTGTTCCTTCTGGCCAAGTTCTTGTGGAGTTCAAAAGTCCCTTCAAAGGTTAAGGCCCTCGCTTGGTTAGTAGCACATGGGAAGGTAAACACCAATGACAAGTTGCAATTGAGAAGACCCTACAAAGCCCTTTGTCCTCAATGGTGCATTCTTTGCAAAGGAAATGGAGAGTCAATTGACCACATTTTTCTTCATTGTCCCGTTACCATTGGAATCTGGTACAGGTTGTTCAATCTAGCAGGGTTGGTTTGGGTCCCTCCAAGGAGTCTTGAGGACATGTTGGTTATTACTTTTAAAGGCTTGAGGAACTCATTAAGAGGCAAGACACTTTGGCAAATTGCTTGCCTTACTTTGATTTGGATCGTGTGGCAAGAGAGAAACAATAGGATCTTTGAGGATAAAGGGAGAACGGAAGAGATGTTATGGGATTTGATTCGGTTTTATTCTTCTCTATGGGCTTTTTGTACTGAAGCTTTTAGACAAGTTCCTCTAAATGTTTTACAACTTAACTGGATTGTGGTTTGCGCTTCAAAAGTTTGAAGATTGTTGGGGTTTCTCTTTGTTTTTAGAGTTCTATTGTTGGGAGTTTTCTCCTTTGTTCAATTTGTGTAGGAAGGACCTCTCATCCTTCTCTTGGTTTCTGTTATTTCTTTTGTTTCTTTTCTTTCTCATGTATCTGTTCTTCAATTAATATATTCTTCTTCGTTTCTGATAAAAAAAAAAGTACAAGAGAAGGATGAGAAATCCTTCCACCAAAGAAAACTAAACAACAAGAATACGAAAACAAGAAAATATAAAGTAAAAACGAACAAACTCTCTAGACTAGACAAACCCAAAGGAATTACACGCCGCTAGCCAATCAAGTTGTAACACAATAAGGGGAGTCCCCTTAAAAACCTTGGAACAAAAAGCCCAAAGAGAAGCAAGGAAATGAATAAAATCCCAAAGATTCTCTGAATTCCTTGCTTTATCCTCAAAAATCCTCGCATTTCTTTCCCTCCACACAACCCAAATTACAACTATACAAGCATCTTGCCACAAAACTATCCCTCTCTTCAATAAACCAAAGCTATTGTAATTGATGAACATGTCAGAAATGCTCCTTGGGGGAACCCAATCCATCTTGGCTAACTGAAATAATCTGTGTCATAACCCCATCGTCAAATAACAATGTAGGAAAAGATGATCAGCTGATTCTCCATGCCTCATGCACAACTTACAAATATCAGGACCAAGAGCTTTGTAGGGTCTTCTCAGTTGTAGCAAGTCATTAGTATTAACCTTCTTGTGTGCCACCAACCAGATAAAGGACTTGACTTTGAAAGGGACTTGAGATTTCCAAACACACTTAGTAGGGAAAACTGGAGGAGAACCAGAACATTGGGATAAGGCAAAAAAGAAAGATTTGACTGTAAAAAGCCCTGAAGAAGATAAAGACCAGGATCTCGCATCTGGAACCGAAAATGACACATGTAGACAATCAAGTGACCGCATGAGGCCTTCTAAATCTTATATCTTAGGATCGGATAGGTTGCGTCGAAAGTTAAAGTTCCATGAAAAGGGATGAGTAGATCCGAGAATTGAAGAAATAAGACTATTTTTATCCGTGACTACTCTAAATAGTCTTGGATATTGAGAACCCAAAGGTTGATCCCCCCACCACAAGCATTACTGGGGAAATGCTTAGAGATTTGTGCAAGAGAAATATATCTAGGAAAGTGGTGTTTGATAAGTTGGCACCTTGGAAGGGGTGGACCTTTAAGGAGCGCATGGGTCCTATAGGTAAGAGACTTAGGGTTGTTGTCAAAAAAGGATGGGATGTCTTCCATAGATCAACTAATATTTTTTTTTATTTCTTGTAGATGTTCGTTGAATAACACTTGTCTTGCAAATAGAAAAAGAAGTTTGTAAGGCATTTTTTCCTTCTTGAATAACAAAATTAAAAGTCATCTCTAATTACCTATCAATTTAACTTCTACTTAGCTTATAATTATCATTCCTCTTCCATTGCAAAGGCGAATAGCTTATATATCAATCTGTGCTAAGCAAAAAGGAGAGGGAGCCCTTGAGGCCTGCCTTAAGTGACATGGATTGGCATACGGATGTGGAACAAGGAGTAAAGAACCTTGCCCATGCAATTGATTTAGAATCATATAGAGTACAAACTTTTACCATGATTTTAAGGTGACAAATGATAGGAGTTTCCACCATGGAAGATTGCGGTAGTACCAAAGCATGGTTGTAGTAATCTGGAGGTCAAGGAAGGAGTGCAAGTGTCTTCATGCGCTAGTGAGAGTGTCCGTGTGTGTGTGTGTTAGGGTGGGGTGGGTAGTGATGGGGCTCTAGCAATTCCACTAACTAGGACTTCAAAACTTGTTGAAAACAAGCAACCCCTTATCTAGGATCTCCACTTTGTGCTAAAACCTTTCCTTTCAAGCACATGGTCCAAAAAACCTCAATCCACATGATCATAGGCCTTTTCAAAATCAATTTTCAAGACCACCCCTTCCTCCCTTTACCTCATGGGGTATCAGCACCACATCCAAAATTTGTCTTCCCTCAAGGAAGGCTCCTTGAGATAGAAAGATTATTTCATTATAGGGGTTGGTCGTTGCTAATTAGTAAGCTTAGAAGCCTTGGTGTGAGACCCACAAACTCTTTTTCAGTAGTTCTGGAGGATGCTAACCCGGTTCAAGGAGTTTCAAATAAAGGTTATGTTGGAAAGATTTCGTTTGCTAATGCAGTTAGAAACAACAAGAGGGGTGTAGCTGAGGTTGTTTGGGTCTAAGTTGGAGGGATTGAAGAATTCAACAAAGTGAAAGACTTGAGATTCTGCCTAGTGGGCAAATGGGTGATGGCGAGCTCCCTACTATTCCTTCCTTAAGATCGTGGGCCAAGTCTTACTGGCATGTGAAGGGAGAACTTCATCTTGCGTTTTTGAGCGGTACCCTAATCCCCTTCAAGTTTGAGGTGTGTTTTGAGGCGGAGTGGATTTTAAGAGAAAGACGTGGCTGGTACATGAGGAAAACAATTTGGCTCTTTTAATGATCTCTTAAGGTAGGATGCTTAAAAGAAGGGCAGACGAATGAAGTTCGGGTAAGAATCTTAGGGCTACCCCTTTTTTTGTGGGACGGTGAATTTTTTAAGCAGGTTGGGGATGCTTGTGGTGGGTTTGTAATGATGGATGAAGAAACCTCCAATTGCTACAAGCTACAATGGGTGAGAATCTTGGTGAGATCAAAAGGGTTCTTCCCGAGTAGAGTACAAGTTGTGGTAGGCAATTTGTGTTTTTCCATTCCTTTGTGGTGGGAACTTTAGTGGCTATGGTGCAAAGCAAAAGATTATAGCAACAAAATGTTGGAGACGACGTGGGTGCTGCCTCACGCACAATGGTGAGAGTGGGTTGGGACTCTTACTTGTTGGAAAGTGGAGAAGGATATGTCTTACCCTCCCATGGAGCTGGGAGCACTAGTGATGTGAGATAGCCCACTTTTTCTGAGTCGTTGCAGAAAGTTGGTGCAGCTGGGTCTATTTATGAGAAAGCAGGCCTGGGTTGGCCCGTTGGTAGGGTGGGGGAGCGGGCCAAACACTTAAGACCCATGTTGGGCGAAGAAAAAAGGGATGTTGGGCCTTGATGAAGCATGAAGGGCTTTAAACAAAGAGGATTTAGGCCGGCCTAGCAGTGAAATTGGCTCTAAAGGCAGAACTATCCTTAGCTCCTCTAAGGCTTGTTCTGGTTTGCAAGGGGAGAGAGATCTCTTTCCTCATTCTGGTGATTCCTCTCACAATTGCACGGTGAATGAAAATGAAGTTTGTGCACTGTCGATGGAGAGAGACCTAGTTACGACTTGCATAATCATCATAGATGAAGCATTAGTGGAAGAAGCCTTGCAATTTCCAAGTCTGTTCGTCCCTTTTCTACTTCTCTTAGGCGTGTTAAGCTCTCGTCTTCTTCTACTCCTTCTCTATCTATTCCCTCGCTCCCGTTGGATGAAGCCTCAAGGATGTTGGTTTCATGGGAGGATAAGAGTGGGACTCCTTTGAGAGGAGTGGTAATGGAGCTTGGTGTCACACACTTAGTCTCTTCCTAAGCTTGTGCGGCACTTAGACAAGTCAAGACACTTGATCTTGCTAAGTCAGCCTTACTCCCAATGCTTAGCTTGCTAAGCTAAAACGCTAGCGACTCGGAAGTTGTAGAAGGCGTAGTAGGCAACTCTTAAAGAATGGAAGCTTTATTGCTTTCAAAGGAAGCTATACAATGCTTGGAAGCTCACTTGCTTGGTTAGGAAGTGATTTGGGTGGTGTCTTGGCCAAGGCCCTCACCTATTTATAGGCACCAATGGAACTCTCTAGAACCTTGGAGGGTTCCTTACAAATCAAGAAGATTCTCGAATACCCTACACAATTCTATGTACAACCCTATGTACAAGAGATCTCTAGAATTCTCTAGAAAGCCTTGAACTCCTCTCATGCCTTCCACCATAGTGTAGAGATGTGTGGACATCTCTAGAACCTTTTACACTCTTCCCTCCAATGGCTTAGTGTAGATGGCTCCAGGAGTCTCCAAAAGCTTTCTGGCTCTAAATAAGCCCATGAGGAGGCTCATTTGAATCATCCTGTGACACTGGGCCTTTAAGTGTCGTTAAGATAGATAGAATGACATTAGAGGAGGTGGATTTCAGCGCAAGGAGCAATCGCGGAGCCAGATTTAGCGGTTTGAGTGAGAGGGACCCTCCCAAGGAATCCTTTGGCAAGTTGTTAGCCTTTGGTAGGTTTGTGGAAATGTCGGTTGAAGCTTTTGCGAAATTTTAGCCCTTTGGTGAAGACTGGAGTCCAAGAAGAAGGGCAAAAGCTCTCAACGGGGAAAAAAGAAAGCTTCAACCCTAGGGTCTAGATTTGAGAGAGAATTACACAATCTTTGGTGTTCCATCAATTATGACTTAAATTTAGGGACTAGAAAAAAGGGTGGGAGTTCTTTAGGGAATTTTGTGACCTGTGGGGATGAAGATTAGAATCCTCTCTTAGAATGTAAGGGGTTTAAGTGCTAGGGATAAGCAGAAAATGGTGAGAGCTCTCATTAGAGCTCAGTGGGCAGACCTGGTTTGTTTGCAGGAAACTAAGATTTAGCATATGACGAATTTGTTTGTGAGAAAATTGGCAGATTCTCGAATTGGATAAGTGTGGACTTTAGAGGTCATTCTGGGGGAATTTTGGTTTTTTGGGATAGTATAGTTTTGAAGCTTCTGGAAGTGGAATTAGGCATGCACTCTCTTTCCTGCAAGTTTAAAAATTGTGATGACAATTTCATCTGGATGTTCACTAGGGTGTATGAGCCGGTAAGCAATATTGATAGGGAGGAGTTGTCGGCAAAACTTGGGAACATCAGAAGGCTGTGGAGTGATCCTTGGTGCATTGGTGGAGATTTCAATGTGGTTAGAGAGAAAGGAGAAATAGCTTAAGAATCTCTTTTGCAATGAGGCATTTTTCGGAGGTCATTGAAGAGCTCCTATTGAGGGACTTACCCTTAGCTGGGGGGTGTTTCACATGGTGTGGTGGCCCAAACAACAGTTACTCGTCTAGGCTAGATTGTTTCTTAGTCTCAAAAGAATGGGAGAGTCACTTTAATGGTCTTTCTCAAAAGTTGTTGCCTAGGCCTACATTCGATCATGCCCCCATTCTTCTAGATGGATGAGGGATCAGGAATGGTAAATCCCCCTTTCGTTTTGAGAACATGTGGTTCAAAGATCCGGTGAGGAGATGGTGGATAGGCTAAACTTTTAGTGGCTTGTTTAGCCACATCTTAGCCTGCAAGCTAAAGACATTGAAGCAAGATCTCAAAACCTGGAACAACGAGGTGATTAGGAATGTTTTCTCTAACAAAGAGGTTGCCCTCTCTCAGATTAGTTATTGAGATGCTAAAGAAAGTGATTTGGGACTATCCCCTACAGAGGCTAAAAGAACAGTTGTGGAGGATTTCAGTAAGTGGGCAAGTATGGAAGAGATTTCGTGGAGGTAGAAGTCACAACAGTTGTGGCTGAAAGAAAGTGATAAAAATTCTTGGTTTTTCCCTAAGATGGCTAATGCTAGAGAAGGAGGAACTATTTGGCTGCCATCAAAGTAAATGGAAGAAGGTTGACAAGGGAAGAAGAGGTAAAGGAAGAGGCGGTAATCTCTTTCCGAAGAGTTTTGTCAGAGATTGATGAGTGGAGACCAAGCATCAATGAGTTGTCCTTTCCAGTTATGGACAGAGAAGAAGTGAGGGCGTTGGAGAATCCTTTTTCTAAAGAAGAGATCCTTGCTACCCTTTCTAGTTTGTGGGGGGATAAGGCGTTGGGCCTAGATGGGTTCTCCATGGCCTTTTGTTAATTTTGTTGAGACATTGTAAAATTTGAAGTGATGAGTCTTTTCACTGAATTTCATCATTCGGGTCTCTTCGAGAGAAGTCTGAACGCCACTTTTATTGTGTTCATTCCTAAGAAAGGGAGTGCAAAGGATTTGAGGGACTTTTGGCCTACTAGCTTAGTGGGGAGCCTTTATAAGTTTCTAACTAAAGTCTTGGCTAACAAGTTGAAAAAAGTGGTTAAGAGAGTTGTGTCAAATTCCCAACATGCTTTTGTGGAGGGTAGACAAATCTTAGATGTAGTCCTCATAACTAATGAAGCCTTAGATTCAAGGCTTAAGAGCTCGGATAAGGGATTCATTTGCAAATGGGACATTGAAAAGGCCTATGACCATGTGAATTGGAAGTTCTTATTAGCAGTCATGCAAAAAATGGGCTTTGGGGCCAAATGGGTTAGGTGGATGAGGTGGTGCATTTCCTCTGTTCGCCATTCAATTCTGATTAATGGAACTCCTATTGGCTTCTTTGCTAGTTCTAAAGGTCTAAGACAAGGAGACCCCCTTTCCCCCTTTCTTTTCATTTTGGCTATGGAGACGCTTTCTAGTTTATTGAAAAAGGCTTTGGAAGGAGGCTTCATTCAAGGTTTCTGGGCTAGTAGAAGAGGAGGAGTGGGAAGGGCGGTGTCCCACCTCCTTTTTGTCGATGATACTTTGATTTTCAGCTACTCAAACAAGGAGCATTTAGAGGCCTTAAGTTGGGGGTGCATGTGGTTTGAGGCGATCTATGGCTTAAAAATCAATATGGACAAATGCGAGCTAATCCCAATTAGAGAGGACTCTAATATACAGGATTTGGCTAGCGTGTTGGGGTGCAAAGTGAGCTCTTTACCTTCTACTTATTTGGATCTTCCCCTGGAAGTTTGTTCATGCTTGGGATGCAGTGGAAGAAAGATTTCAAAGAAGACTTGCTTTGAGGAAAAAGCAGTACATGTCAAAAGGAGGGAGACTGATTTTATTAAAGAGCACTTTATCTAGTCCACCAATCTATTTCATGTCTTTATTTGTGATCCCTCATAAGGTGAATCTTAGATTGGAGAAGATTCAAAGGGACTTCCTATGGTGGTGGGGTTGGGGGGGTGGGAGGAGAGCTCCAAAGAAGGCCTCATCTTGTAAGATGGTCAATTGTTAGCTTTGAAAAAAAAAGGGGGGGGGGGGGGGGGGTGGGTGTGCCTTGGAAGTAAGGAACTTATCTCTTCTAAATAAGGCTTTCTTGGGAAGTGGTGTTGGAGATTTGCTTCTGAGAATGATTCCTTTTGGAAACAGGTGGTTGTAGGGAAGGCGGTTAGTTGTGGGTAGAAGGGGATTTATGACAAGATTGGCTTTAAAGTGGGAGACACCAGGAGGGTGAGGTTTTGGAAAGATAGGTGGTGTGAGGAGGAACCTTTAGCTGTGACATTCCCAGAGTTGCTTTCAATTGCCACTGATAAAGAAGCTTGGGTATCCTATCAAAAAATAAAGAAGCTTGGGTAGATTAGTTGTGGAAGCAAAATGGGGAGAGAGGCAGTTGGAGCCCAATGTTCTCTAGACAAACAAATGATTGGGAGTTAGGTGAGGTGGAAGGTTTGCTTAGAAGGTTGCAAGGGCACACGGTCAGTGGAGGATGCTATAATTTGACGGTTGGCGAAAGGGGGAAGCTTTTCTCTCAAATCTTACTATCCTCCTTAGCTGGTTGTTATCCATAGAGTTTCCCCACAAGCTTGGTGTGGAATCCTTGGGTGCCGATGAAAGTCAATTTCTTTGCTTAGGAAGCTTTTTGGGAAAAAATTCTAACTCTGGATCACCTAAAAAGGAGGAAGTGGAGCCTTCCAAAAAGATGCTATTTGTGTAAGGGTGACGATGAGTCAACAAACCATATTCTCATTCATTATCCTAAAGCAAGCATGTTGTGGCACCTTATTTTGGCTTTATTTGATGTTCAGTGGGTGATGTCGTTCTCAATCAAGGATGTCCTCATTAGTTGGTGAGAAGCCTTTGTTGGGAAGAAAAGGAAGAAGGCTTGGAAAGCTACACCTTTGTATCTATGTTGGACTTTATGGAAGGAGAGAAATCAAAGAGCTTTTGAAGATTCTGAACTTACAAACCATGCGATTTTACCCTCATTTATGTACATGTTTTTGGAGTTGGTTAGGCATAGAGTCTAATTCTTTGTCCCTTTTAGATTGTATAGATTAGTTGGGTTGTAAGTGAAGCGAGGATGATGGTTTTTGTCTATCCCTCCTTTTTTTGGTCTTATATACATCATATATACTTTAGGCACTTTTTAGCACTCTTAATACAATTGCTTTACTTATCAAAAATTAAAATTTAAAAATTAAAAATTAAACACTCTTCTTAAGCACCCCTAATAAGACATTAGCTATAATCTTGTATAAATTTGCAACTAAGCTAATAAGTCCAAAATCTGAAATTTTAGTTGTTTTGACTTTTTTTTGGCACTAGGGCAATGAAAATGACATTGGCACTTTGATTTATTATCCCATTACTATGGAACTCTGAAAACACTCTCAACAGGTCCTCTTTTATCACATCCCAACACTCCTGATACACCACTAAAACCATCTAGGTTAGGGGCCTTCTCTTTGTTTAGTAGGAAAACAGCCGTACACACCTCTTCAAAGAAGGGACGGTCTAGCCAAGCAGCACTTCTTAAAGACTTTGAGGGAAGAATTGATCCTAACTCATTTGAGAACAAGAATCTATCCAATCTCTTTTGCAAACAGGAGAAGCTTGCATATTTGACCAAGTAAAAATTGCATTTCTAAGAGGGGGATCTATTCGCTTGCTTTCTCTTATTAACTCATCGAAACACCTCATGCTAGCGGTTAACTTAGAAACACCAATTTCTCCGATGTTCTTATGACATTGAAATCCCCACCTACACACCACTTCGGAAGGTTTAGACCAAAGAGATCTTGAAGCTCCACCCAAAGGTCCCTCCTCCTGTTAGAATTATTTGGACCATAAACTAAAGTTACCCAAAAAAGAACCCTCTTTATCAAAGCTCAACTTAATAGATACTAAAAAAGATCCTAAAACCATCTCTAAGCACTTGAACTTTGTTTGAATCCCAAATTATCACAATACCTCCTGAGGCAACATTCCATTCCTTTTTTGTTGTTTTTTGAAGGATACCCCATCCTTCGTTGTTTTGTTTCTTCCTTAACTAACAAATTCAGTTATTTTGAAATTAAAATAAAATAAAATAAGGCTCTCAACAAACTACTACATTGATTCTTAGTCCTAACCTGAAAGAATATTCATTCCTTTACTAAGTTTCAAGGAAATTAGAAAAGTGACTACCTCCAGCAGGTATTTTCAGTAACAAGTTTCATAGACTCCCTCTTCATATACCCAAGCAACTAAACCAATTTATGCCTTCTATTAGAAAACTAAATCGCAAGATAGAAGGGCAATACACAACAATAACAGTAACAAGTTTGATAGACTATCCCTTTTCATATACCCAAGCAACTAAACCAATTTATTCCTTCAATTAGAAAACGAATTGCAGGATAGAAGCAAAATACACAACTATCTTACCTAGAAACTCCCGAAAATTAGAGAAACAAGTTCCAGCTCCCCAAAGACCTAGCCGGATCATATAACCCATGTTGCGTGGTTCAGAGGCACCAGTTGCTGAGCAGTAAATGACACGAGCATCAGGAAGTCGAGCCTGTCATGTTAGAATTTGAAAATTAATAGTTGGGAGAAAACAAGTCTAGCCATGGTACACTCTTTTGCCACAAAAAAGTGCAAAGTTATTCCACTAGTTTGATAGGAAGAGAACAAACATTTGGTACCAGAATATACATGTTTTAATCAGGATGTGGTTGGGAAGTGTGGAAGAGGGGGGGGGGGGGGGGTGAGGGTGGGGGGGAGAGAGAGAGAGAGAGAGAGAGTTATGCCAGATGAGAGTTTTACAGGTCTCTTTTCCCCTACTTTAATTATTGTCTCAATTCAGTTTTCTATAAATGATGTCTTATAAAGCTCAAACCAGCAGTTCTGGACCAATTCAATCAATGTAAATCAAATTTCCATAAAGCAACAAAATGATTGAACTAGAGTAACAAGGCCATTGTGTAACCATTGCGAGACCCTAAATTAAGGAAACCCTTGGGCATGGAATGACCGCTCGGTGTGGCAAGGAGAGTTGTGTTGTTTAACTAAGCAGTGGGACTACTGGTGAGACTAAGGATTAATACTTTTTTTTGATAGGTCAAAAGAGTGATTAAATTAAAAGCACTTGAAAGAGGCACATCAAACTACACACGAAGTATACAAAAAGCACCTTCCAGCAAGCCAAAGGAAAGGGCAGCAACAACCTGCCCCCCCGAACCAAGCCTCAAGCTTAACAGACCTAGAGAAAACAAAGTACCCCCAGACGACCTTCTGGTAGGCCTGCCTACCAAAAGGGTTGCTGTGACCCAAACATAGCAGAAGCCCCTCTAACATTCCAAAAAGATGAAAAAAAAAAAGGCATCTTCTACCCACTGCAGTGATTTCCCACTCTCCCTATCCACACCCTCATCGTTTAGCTTCTGGTCCCTGGTAATTCACAAAACACTCCAGTTTCTTTAATTCCCTTCCAATTTTGAAGAAGAAGAGTTCTTCTTTCTCTTCCCATCCTTTCAACGTCTTACTATTTTCCCAGCCTTCATTTTTCTGAGGAGAGCCAATGTCTCAGCCTCAAAGCCCACTATCAGCATGCCCAACCAGTAGCTGAAAACTGCCAGGTTGCTTGAGGACCAATTCTCCATAGGCACCTTTGCCCTCAAAACCAAGCCAAGACATGATCCCTCTTCCTTATCCATCTCACCCGCTGCAACTTCTATCGGGGTCACCCCAGCCTCTTCAAACTCCAACAAAGTGTCATTCACCAAAACCATCCTTAGGGGACCGCTGTCCTCTCCCAGAGAATCAACGGCAAAAGCCACCTCACAACCCTCCAAACCAAGACCAGTCCCACAAAGAGAATGAGAAGAAGCTGCCCGTGTCCCCAAGGAAGAAGTACATGAGAAGGATGAGCAATGCTCCCCTATTTACAAAAATTTGTTCAGAAAAAGTATGATTGAACTCCTCCAATATACTAAGAAGACCTATACATCAGTATGGTACCACATAACGATATACAATATAGAGCATCTCATCTCTCTTTGAGGATAATACATCTCCTTCTAATAGCAACCCAAACAATGCTCCTCTCCTTACTATCCAAAACCTTTTGATTTACACACCGAATACCATTCGAGCAGCAGAAAATTGAGAAGTGCCTTTAATAGTAGTGGTTTAAGAGGCCCAAAAAGAGGATTAGAAATGAATTAAATATCATATTGTCTCTAACGTAGTCCATTTGTCCTAAAAAATCCTAACACTTCTTTCCCGCCACTTAATCCAAGTTAATGTGAGACAAACAGTTTGCCAAAGGACCTTGCCTCTTGCCTCTACTAGTGCTTCTATATGAGATGGCCATCATTTCACACATACTCTTAAAAGAAACCCAGTCTAAGCTAGCAAATTTAAATAGTTTGTGATACAACCCCTAAGTCAACAGACAATGTAAAAAAAGATGATTAGTAGTTTCTCCTCTTTCCATGCACAAAATGCAATGGTCAAGACTAAAAGCTTTGTAACGTTTTCTCAATTATAGCATAACATTGATATTTACCTTCTTGCATGCCACAAGCCAAGTAAAGACCTTAACCTTAAATAAGACTTTAGATTTCCAAATAAATTGAGCTAAATAGAAAGGAACCGTGTCTGATAGATTAGATAGGACTACAAGAAAGGACTTTTAAAAATAGGTATGAAAAAAGATAATGATCAAGCTCGCACATCTAGGATGAATAGAGACAAGTTTGCACAAGTGAGAGAACAAATGAGTCTTTCAAGGTCCTCCAATTATTAAAATTATTATTCTAAAAAGTGAATTTCTTCCTAGTTAAGGAATTTACTAAAACTTACACACTGACACAAATATATATATATAAACATTATTTGTGAGGGTATTATTAATTTGAGCATTAAGATACAAGCGCATATAAAATTAGGTATTATAGTTCTTTCTCTCTAATTACTCAAAAAGAAGAGAACAAACAGATCCTCTTCTCCTATTCTTTATTCTCTAACATGTTATCAAGGCCGTGATTAATTAGAGGTCTTGAGTTCGAGTCTTTCCTATAATTTATCCCTCCACCTGCTTAATTATAACTCAAAACTACTAATCTACCTTTGCACACATGGGTATAGGACCATACATTGGCCCGGTTTACATTTTGAGCCCATGTCTTAACATCTTAAGCTTTTAAGAAAATCAGTAGCTTAACATAGTATCAAGTGTCAAAGGACAGCTTTGTTGTCCACACTTCTTTCCTTATTTTAGCCCACAATTGTTTCCTTATTTCTCCATTTATTATTCTGTACAGTTAGCATACATTATTTGACAGATTATAGTTTACATGTATAGGGGTAGAATCATGCGGGAATTTATTTACTTTCCATGTATAGCATCCTTGTAAAGTCTATATATAATATACAAAACTCAAGGCCAAGGTATTCGGCCATTCACATAATATTTTGACATGGTATCAGAGCAAGGTTGCTAATTTTTCTTCCCTCAAGTTCTTTTCTGTCTTCTCGGTTTCGGAGGTGTCTTTCGGTCAAGTCTGTGTTGATCCGTGCTGCACCCAACCACAACCATTTTTCTCGGTATTTTTGTGGCTATCGTGGGTCAGTTTTCTTCTTAGATTTTTTTTTTGTCCATCTTTTTGTCTTGGGTTCTATTTATTTTCTATGGATTCTGCACCTGTGTGTGTTAAGTTTACAGGCACAAATTATTCTACCTGGGCATTTCAGTTTGAACTTTTTCTCAAGGGAAAAGACCTTTGGGGTCATATTGATGGCACGGATGTTGAAAAACCATCCCCTTTTGACAAATCTTAGGATGTTGGGTCTTCTCCTTCATGGGTTGTGCTTGATGCACGCATCATGTCTTGGCTTCTTGGTTCAGTGGAGCCTCATATTGTCACCCACTTGCGGGACCATTGCTCTGCTCAATCTATATGGGCTTACTTGAAGAAAGTTTATCATCAGGATAACGATGCTCATTGCTTTCAGTTAGAACATGCGATTGTCATGTTTCAACATGGTAATCTTTCCATCCAAGACTACTACTCGGCATTTCTGACTCTTTGGCATGAATATGCTGATTTGGTTACAGCGGATGTTCTTATTGTTGCTCTCTCAACTATTCAGACTATTCATGCGACTACCCGGTGTAATCAGTTTCTTATGAAACTACGTCCAGAATATGAATCTGTCCGCTCCTCTTTACTGAATAGATCTCCCGTTCCCTCTCTTGATATTTGTTTTGGTGAGTTACTTCGCGAAGAGCAACGCCTTAGTACTCAAGCTATTCTGGAGCAATCTCATGGCAGTTCGGGGACGGCAACTGTAGCTTATGCTGCCCAAGGACGCGGACCACCTATGCATTCTAAAAACTTGCAGTGTTTCTGCTGCAAGGAATATGGGCATATTGCTACCACTTGTCCTAAGAAGTTTTGTTCTTATTGCAAGAAGAAGGGTCACATTATCAAAGAATGTCGTATTCGCCCCTAGAATCGTCAGACCCAAGCATTTCAGACTTTGGTTATTGTCCCTCTTGTAGCAACTTTTGCAGCACACGACTCTCCTTCAACTGCGTGCTATGTTCCTGCACCTCCTGCTACAGATTACTGCACCCCAGAAATGGTGCAACGGATGTTAATTTCAGCATTATCAACAATGGGGTTCCAAGGTAACAATGCTACTAAACTCTGGTACGTGGACTCAGGGGCCTCTAATCACATGACTAATAATCCCACCGCTTTGTGTCATGTTCGGCCCTACGCTGGTCAATCTTCCATTCAGACTACCAATGGCAGCCCTTTGCCCATAGCTGCTATCGGCGATGCCTCTTCTAAGTTCACTGATGTGTTTCTTGCTCCTCAACTTTCCACGAATCTTATTTCTGTTGGCCAATTAGTTGATAACAATTGTGCTGTTAATTTTTCTGGTAATGGTTGTGTTGTGCAGGACCAGGTAATGGAGGAGCCGATCGCGAAGGGACCTAAAGTGGGGAGCTTGTTTCCACTATTTTTACCTGTTCCAGATTTTTCTCCACTTTCTTCTATTAAGTCTTTTGCTTGTAATAATGTTTCAGATCTTAGTATGGTGTGGCATCGTTGTTTAGGCCATCTCAATACTCAGATCTTATCTCATGTATTGAACTCCGATTTACCTGGTAATAAGGATCGTTCTTCTTTATCTCTTGAGTGTGATTCTTGCAAACTTGGTAAAAGTAAAACTCTTCCCTTCCCTTTGCATGCAAGTAGAGCATCTCACTGCTTTGATCTTATCCATAGTGATGTTTGGGGACCTTCCCCGATTAGTTCACATGAGAAATTTAAATGTTATATGATTTTCATTGATGATCATAGCAGATTTACTTGAGTCTACTTTCTTCGCTCTAAATCTGAGGTCTTTCGTACTTTCACTGAGTTTTTAGCGTATGTTGACAATCAATTTTCTACTTCTATTAAGACATTACGCACAGATTCCGGTGGTGAGTATTTGTCTACTAAGTTTCAAGCATTCTTGGCTTCTAAGGGTATTATTCATCAACGTTCATGTCCCTCTACTCCTCAATAAAATGGAGTTGCCGAACGCAAAAATCGTCATTTCTTACATGTGGTACATACTCTCTTGTTAGAATCTTCTGTTCCATCCATGCTTTGGGTAGAGGCTCTGAAAACTGCTACCCACTTGATTAATCGTTTACCTTCTCAAGTCCTACATATGGAGTCTCCCTATTTCCGCTTATTTGCTAAGCAACCTAGTTATGATCACCTTCGTATTTTTGGTTGTGTATGCTTTGTTCATTTACCTCCTCATGAGCCACATAAATTATCTTCTCAATCTGTTCGATGTGCTTTCTTGGGATATAATATGTGTCAAAAGGGATTTGTTTGCTATGATCCTACATTACATCGTACACATATTTCTAGGAAAGTTGTTTTCTTTGAAAATCAACATTTCTTTCCTGTATCCTCTTCTACTGTGGTCCTCCCCTCCTTTGAGCAGCAGTTCTCAGATCTTCATCCAGTCAGTTCTCGCTTTCAACCAAGTATTGTGTATACGAGACGCTCCCACCCACAATCTCTTTCGGTGGCTCACCCGATATCTGATCTTACCACGCTCCAGATTCAGTCAATTGCAGCACCTCTAGCACCTTTAGTACGTCGCTCTCCTCGAGTGTCTGTACCTCTGAATAGGTATGGATTTCCCTCTTCCAGTTCTGACAATTCTATTTCAGCCCTTACTACTGCATTGTCCAATTTTGATATTCCCACATGCTACTCACATGCTGCCAAGCATGATTGTTAGCGACAAGCTATGCAGGAAGAAATTGCCGCTCTAGAGGCCAATCACACTTGGGGACATTGAGCCCTGCCCTCCCACTATTGTTCCTCTGGGTTGCAAATGGGTTTACTCAGTCAAGGTCCGATCTTATGGAAGTTTGGATCGTTACAAAGCTCGGCTTGTTGCACTTGGGAATAATCAGGAATATGGTGTCAATTATGAAGAGACCTTTGCTCCGGTGGCTAAAATGACTATTGTTCATACGATTCTAGCTCTTGCTGCTTCCAGTGATTGGCCACTACATCAAATGGATGTAAAAAATGTTTTTCTTCATGGGGATCTTAAAGAGTGTATTTATATGAAGTCACCCCGGGATTGTTTCCCTCTCTGACTTCACATGTGTATAAGCTTCGCCACTCTCTTTATGGTCTCAAACAGGCTCCGAGGGCCTAATTTGATAAATTCTGCACCACTTTATTACAATTTCATTCAGCCAGAGCTAGTATGGCACTTCCTTGTTTCTTCGGAAATCAGACATATGTATTGTTGTTCTTTTGGTTTATGTTGATGATATTGTGATCACTGGTTCCGATTCTGCTTTACTTAGTCAACTCAAAACTCATCTCTCCGAGTCCTTTTATATGAAAGATCTTGGGTCTCTCACATATTTTCTTGGTCTTCAGGTGCATCATAGTCCCTCTAGTATTTCCCTCAATCAACATAAGTATGCGAGTGACTTGGTAGCTACAACTGGTCTACAAGGGGCTACTTCTGTTGATACTCCCATGGAATTAAATGTCAAGCTTCGCAAAGAGGAGGGCGACTTACTTGTTGATCCCAGTTTATTCAGGAAGTTGGTGGGTAGCCTTGTTTATCTCACCATTACTAAACCGGAAATTTCTTTTGTTGTACAGCAAGTCAGCCAGTTCCTTCAGACTCCTCTTCATCTTCATTTGGTTGTTGTCCGTAGGATCGTACGCTATGTTCAAGGCACTTCTACTCGTGGCTTGTTCTTCCCTACAGGCAATTCTACTCGCCTTGCTGCTTATAGTGATGCTGATTAGGCTAGTTGTGTGGATACCCGTCACTCCATCACTGGTTGGTGTGTGTTCTTAGGTGATGCATTGATCTCTTGGAAAAGTAAGAAGTAAGACAGAGTCTCTAAGTCATCTACGGAATCTGAGTATCGGGCGATGTCTCTTGCTTGTTCTGAAATCATTTGGCTTCGAGGTTTGCTTGCGAAGTTAGATTTTTCTGAGACCGATCCTACACCTCTACATGTTGATAATACAAGTGTTATTCAGATCACGGCCAATCCTGTCTATCATGAGCGCACAAAGCATATTGAAGTGGACTGTCACTCTATCTGTGAAGCCTTTGAAGCTTGTGTTATCACTCTTCCACATATTTCCACTGACTTACAAATTGCTAATATCTTCACCAAGGCTCTCTCTCGTCATCGACATTGCTTGCTAAGTAGCGAATTGATGCTTATTGATCAACCTGCATCAATTTGAGAGGGGTTGTCAAAGGACAACTTTGCTCTCCACACTTCTTTCCTTATTTTAGTCCACAATTGTTTCATTATTTCTCCATTTATTATTCTGTACAATTAGCATACATTATTTGACATATTATAGTTTACATGTATAGGGGTAGAATCATGCGGGAATTTATTTGCTTTTATTTGCTTTCCATGTATAGCATCCTTGTAAAGTCTATATATAATATACAAAACTCAAGGTCAAGGTATTCGGCCATTCACACAATATTTTGACATCAAGGTCACTCAAATCACTCAATCCTCACAAAGAATACATAGTCAGGTATGGTAGTATTGACCATGCATGATATACTTGTATTTAGAAGAGATTTGTGTGAGATTGGAAAGGTTAAAACACAATTCAATATGTGACAAGAAAGGACTGGTTTGGTCTCACAGATAATATATGTGAACTTTATTAACTGAGATCAATATGTTAGAATCTTAGCTTTTTTTTTTTTTTGGATAGGTATGTTAGAATCTTAACTTATAAATGTGCCTATGAATACTAATGAATATTTAAACAAAGTAGAAAATTAAACATGCCCAAAACACAACATATGAGAAATCAAAGGAGAACAACACTCACCCCCTAACCCATCTCGCTTGGATTGACATCTCTAGAGGTCGCATATAAAGTAAAAAAAAAAAAAAATGTTTTATTATCAATGAAAGTTAATACATGAGTGTATGATAGGTGGTAGACATCATTTTCTAGATTGCATTGATAAGATGGGTCCTTCCAAGTTGGAGGGGTGTGTGTTTCTTTGGGATTTTTTCTTTTTCTTGCTTTCCTTTTTGTTGTCAATGTTCTATGCATACTCCCCATATGGTTAGGACCTCCTAGCTTATTTTGACCTTCGAGAAAATGGAAGGAAAACTAAACTTCTTGGTACAAACCTTAGCAAAAATATGGTTCCTTTTTCTTCTTCTTTTTTTTTTCCCTTTTTCTAATAGGAAAGTGAAAGATTTTATAAACAAATTCACTCAGTACTTGGTGGGAGAAAGCAAAAAAAAAATCACCTCTAAGAGGATACTTGGCTGGGCAAGAATCCTCTTAAGCTTCGATTTCCAAATTTGTTCCAAGTCATTAGATTATCTTTCATGCTATAGATTAATCTTCTACCAGTCCACCTTAGAATTTCAACTTTAATAAAAACTTTTATGATTTGGAGATAAGGAAATGACTAGCCTCCTCTATTCCTTGGGTCATGTGTACATATCATCTTCCTTTATAGATAAAATCCTCAATACTTTTTTTTGTCAGCTCATTTTACAAAACTCTCTCAGTTGCTCCCTCTTCTCATGTCGTAACCTCTTCTACTCCTACTATTTAATCTAAAACTCAAAAACTCCACTAAAGGTGAAGGCCTTTGCTTGGTTTGTGGCAAATGAAAGGGTGTTAATCCTAATGACATGCTTTAATTAAGAAGACCTTACAAAGCTCTCAGTTCAGATCATTGTATAATGTTTTTGAAAAATAATGAATCGACAAATCATCACTTGTTCATTGTCGTCCCATTACACTAGTTCTTTGGCAAAGATTGTTTTGTTTAGCCAATCTTAAAAGCGTTCCTCCTAAAGGTATAGTAGAAATGATGGGAATCTCTTTTAAAGGCTTTGGAAGCCTTATAAAAGCAAAGAATCTGTGACAGATGGTTGTTTTATCCTTGATATGGTTTACCTAATTAGAGAGGAATGAATGGATTTTCCAAGATAGATGGAAATTTATGGATGTCATTAGGGATTGGATTTACTTTTACTCTTCCCTTTAGGCCTTAATCACCAAATCCTTTTGCATATATCCCTTTGTTTCTCTTAATGTTGGATCGGAAGAGTGCTTGTTTCTCAAACAAGTCAATGAAGAAAGTGTTACTTGGTTGGTCACCCCCTCCATTAGGCTCGGTGAAGTTAAACTTTGATGGATATTCCTTGGGTAACCCCAGTGAAAGATGTAGCAACATGATTAGAGATCACTCTAGTACAAAGTTAAGAGTTTTCTATAAGCAAGCAAGACTGGGGTTGGCTATTAGGGCAGAGATACTAGCATGGCTAAAGGGTTTATTACAAGCTAAAGCTTTAGGCCTTTCCACCCTAATCGTAGAAGGCAATTTAGTTATTGTTATATCTTAAGTAACTAATAAGGAAAGAGGATCATGGAAGTTTGACAATTGGATGCACAAAATCATAGATGTTAGTGAGTTGCGTTGTTCCCTCACTTAGGTTCCTTGTTCAGCGAAGCCGCAAATTAAGTAGCCAAACAAGGAGCTAAGCATTTAGCCTCTGTTGTCGTAAACTTTCTTTCTCCTAGAGTGTGTTATATTTCTATTTTTTCTACCTTGATTTTTATTTCTAAGGTTGGATTTGTTCATGTTAGGTTTGACACATAGTTACTTTATAACCTTTCCTTACACATCCTTGAAGGAATGCTCATCATTTTTGTATTTATCCTTATACATCCTTCAAATACTTTTTTGTTTTTTCTCTTTGGTTAGAGGCAAAGTTGTTTATAATTGATCGCCCTCCAACTTTAGTTAGTTTTTTTTATTGGTTAGGCTCTAGTTAAGGTTGTTTTTTGACCCGACCAGGCGCTTATTTTCTTGTTCTTTTTGGTCGATTTGGTGGTGGGTGTATAGGTATTGTATATCTTGAGTCGCTCTTTTGGCGTCTCTTTTCAATAGATCTTTTCTTTACCTATCAAAAAAAAAAGATAAAGATAAATGAAGATAATTAATATATATATATATAAAGAAACCATGTGCCAAAGTACGTAGGATTATACAACATGCGTAAAAAGGCATAACCAAAATAAAAAGAACAGAGAAAACAACTCTCACTCTTAGCAAAAACCTAGCCAATTAACAAAATTAATTAAAGGCACAACACCTATATCTCCATACAACTTCATCCACAAAAACATGTTTGTAAGAAAAGAACTTTTCAAGGCTTGATCCAATTGATTCATTTCTTTCCATATAGTCTAGAAAAGGCACAGTGGAACCCTCTCTAAGGGACCATACCACCCTAAAAGAGTTTCTCTAAACATGGTAGATTACACCTAATAAACACCAAACAAAGTGAAAAGCAATAGCTAAAGAGTCCTTGTCTTGGCACAACGAAGAATGGATTCTTCTTCAACTTTATAAAGAAAGCATCTATTGTCGAAGAACCAACCTTTTCTCTAATAGGGCCCACACTTTTCCCAACTAGTTTTTCATGCAAAGAACCTTACTTTAGATGGTACCCATGGATTCCAAATTAGACTCATTGGAAAAGGAATCGAATCCCTTGATTCCAAGGCAGCATAAAAAGACTAAACAGAAAAATTATCATTCCATGAATCTATACACACTACCTTGTCCTCCCCCTCAATATTCATTGTCATTCCTCTACATTCAGCTCCCAATCATTCAAATGTCTATAAAAAAACATGGATTTTAATGACCCCTCATCTGTCTAATCCCATAAATCCACCACCTAAGCCTCTTCCGATACTGCAAAAGAACACAAACATGGGAAAGATAAACACAAAGGCTCATCCCCACACCATCTCTCCTTCCAAAACTTCACTCTCCTTTTGAAACTTCCTTCCCTACTGTCCTTTTGTTTCTTCGTTCTTCTTAGCTGTATACTTCCTATGCACTAGTGTTAGAGCTCTTCTTCATGTCCTAATGAAGTAAAGCTCCTGAGATTGGATAGATTGAAATATTCTTGGAGATTCTTCCAGCATTATTGATTCACTTCTCCTAATGATTTGGGATTTAAGATGATCAACCATCTCATGAAAGATTTGTACCTCTTTCTTAGGGAGTGCAGATGGAATATAATTAGGTCCCAGATTCCACCAATGAAGAAGATGACTTGTAGCTGCTGAGAGGGGGAGGGGGACAATTGCAAATAAAGAACTTATGGGACTTTTAACCTCCTCTAGTTAGGTTTAACCTAAGTCATGGTATTGTATTTTATTCCCTTTTTCCATTTTAGCTCTTCCTTTCTATAGTTACTCTCCCAACATTTCTCCCTTCTTTTAATTTCTTTGTTGTCTATCAGAAGATGAAACATAATCTCTACAAAGAAAAAAGCATCTCAACAACAGGCAAAATATGTCTCAACAATTCACCACCAAAAAGCAAACCTGGAGTTCAAGAACTGCCTCTCCTGTTCGTGTTGGCTGCCCTCCAGCTTCAGGTACCAAATTCTTAGCTTTGTGGCACTACAATGCAGTCATGACCGTTAGCAGCAAAACATGGAAAAGATATTGAAACCATGGGACAACTCTTGCATCAATTACATAATAATAACCTATGAAGAAAATGGAACTATGAAAGGAACTAGTAAATTACATCAAACTCATCATTTCCAAAAGAAATAAAATTGCACCTCATCAAATATAACAAGTCCATCATATCCTGATCCACACCACTGCACAAGTTGCTGCAGACGAGAGCGACCCTTTTCGGAAGATGCTATAAGACTGCTATAGGTCAAGAAAACAACTCCCTCCCTGACTCCCACAGACTTTGAATCAAGCTTAGAATAAGGCAGCTTATTCAAAGCATGCACTGCAAACAAAAGGCAATAGATCATCTTATGATTCACAGCACCCAATATATCAAGCAGGAAAGAAACAGTAAGAATAAAAGGCCTAAGATTATTCTAGTAAGGCAGCTTATTCAAAGCATGCACTGAAAACAAAAGGTAATAGATCATCTTATGATTGGCAGCACCCAACATATCAAGCATGAAAGAAACAGTGAGAATAAAAGGCATAAGATTATTCGATTAAATCTTCAAATTTCATAAGCAAAAGTTAAATCTGAGTTTCCATGCACTCTACTCTATCTGTGCAATATCCTTCTATTTCTTTTCTTTCTTACTGTTTTTCCTTTTTCTTGGCTGACCTCTAGCCCATGTTTTAAAAGGCTATAGAGGCTTACACCTCAAGGCGACACTCTACAAATTAGCCTTGAGGCTATAGCCTTAATTAAGATAACTGAAGCTTAAGCCTCACCCTACCGAGGTTTATAGCTTTGAGGCTATAGCCTCAAGGCTAATGAGGCCATCTGAAGGGTTTTTAACCTTTATGGACTTTTGGTATTTATTTCATAAGAGACCTAAGTCTCAATATTCAATGAGTTTTAATGGATTCTATCATCTATGCTTTTGTGGACTTCTGATATAGATTTCATGAATTTTGTATTGGGCCCCTAATTATTAAATCTCAATTTGTATTAGATCTCATATAATCTAATAATTGATAGATAAAAAAAGATACCAATACAATTGGTGGATGAAGAAGAGGGATGGGTTGGTATTAACACCAATGGGGAGGATAATATAATAATTGCATATGATTATATTCCTCGGAGGATCCTAATGATAGTAACAATAATGTTGAAAATTATTTGGTAGAACCATGAGAGAGATAAATTATAGGAGAGAAAAATGAATTAAATTAGAACTACTAACAATGACAAATAATTATTTTTATTGTGTGAACTTTGTCTTTTTATTTTTCAATTTTATTGTGATTTTATGAGGGTTTTTTTTTTTTTTTTTTTTTTTGATAAGTAAAAGATATGCATTAATTGTATATTATTTATTTATTTAAGTTGAGGCTTACGCCTCATTCTGCCTTGAGGCTTACATCTCACCTCATTTAGGCTAAACGCCTCAAGATCATCTTTAACCTTTTAAAACATTAACTCTAGCTATTTCTTAAAATTTTGGTATAGTGCCAAAGTCTAATCAGAATTATTATAATTCAACGATTTTCTGGATAGATTGTAAATGATAAAACAAATGTTTAACAAACATATCTATGCCAAATTAACTAAAATGTAAGTATTTACCTTCAACAGATGTTGCACCCACGTCATCCAAGTCCCTTCTTGCATCAAACTTCAAGTCTGAACCAACAGAAATCCACCTGTGTAAGGCCATCAGAGAAGGTGAAAAAGCATTACAAAACATGAGTCAACATATGACAAATTCATGCCTGGAAGCAAATGCCCTAATCACACAATAATTGGTCAAACAAAACATACACAATCAAAAATCAATAATTAATTAATTAAATAAAATACAATGAAAAGATGTGCATGCATACAGAGACTGTAATCAGCCTAAAACTTACAATGCTTTCCTCATCCCATGGTGCCAATTCTCCCATATTAACCCTGCAATTGTTCGACCTTTACCCACACCAGCCCCATCTCCAATAAAGAATCCTGCTCTAGCACCACTCTGAAGGTGATGAAGATGTCTCTGCCATGGAAAACAAAATTATCTCACAAGTGAAGGAGCATACTCAGTTATTGGCCATAAGTTCAGTTCAATTATAAAGGAAACCTGACAAGCATAGACCAATGTCTCAATTTGCAAGCATGACAAGGCATTTGAACTTTCCAGATCATCCTTGATTTTGAGATCATATGTGGGTTCCGGTGGCTGCACTGCAGATAAAGAAGACGTCTCAACAACATGATCCGGGTGAGGAGGACCAATAGACAGTTTGGGAGGGCGCTGTATTTAAACACAAACAAGCATAAATACATGAGCCATCTGAAAGAAATTTTCCATTAATCCGGCTGACAAACCAAAGCAGAGAATTGAAGTTGATAGAAGAATATAAAAAAGGCCAAAACAAAGCTTAAAACTTTGAAGTTTAAAGAAGCACAGCACTCACATAGTCTGTAAATGTTTCTCCCACCATACCACCTTCATCTTCTTCTCGCTCCACTTCAATGGCTACCTGACAGGTATCAGTGACTCAGGCTAGGACTTAGAAAGCAAAACTAACAGAGTTATAGTTAGATTCCTTTTTCTTTTTTTCTGGGAATTGGAAGGATTAAGACAGTAGGATTAATTACATTTTAGAAACTTCCTCCAAAAAATAATCCAATGAAAACATCCATAGCAAGAGTTACAAATATTGCCCATCCTTCACATGTACTTTCAATTCCTTGTCAATGAAGAGTTGTAAATATTCATACAATCAACTGCAGCATAGCAAGAGTAACCAATAAAACAAATTTAATGTTGCAAATGTACCAAAAGTTAAGGCATTAGTACCTCCCAATTTAATTAATATCCAAGCATACTTTGGCATTGGTAACCCCTAATTAATCCACAGTACAAACAAAGATCCCTGCTCTAATTCTTGTCCATGAGTCCTTAACCTTTATTTCGTTATGAGTCAAATGTTCCTAGAAGTGCATTTTTTGATAAGAAAAGACATTTCACTTGAAAAAAGAAAGGATGAGTAGACCTCAATAACAGCAAATGAAAATCAAAAGAAAACCAACCAACAACCACATAAGCTCTCAGAAGGATAATTATTTTCCCTAAAAGAGTTATAGACAGAAAGTTCCCTCCAGATTAGCCGATCTAGGCAACTAAAAGAGGCCAAAAGTCCATGTCAGAAATGTAAAATATCCCTAATCAAATGATCATACTGCCAATGACCCACTGACCAAGCTAAACTGGAAAGTTACAACCAAAGAGCTTCTTTTGATATGAAGATGTGTCTAATAACAACTACTTGGAGAAAAACGATAACCACATGTCCTAGTGATCTTTAATGATTCCCACTTGAACTTGAGTTTAAGTAGGGCTGAAACTCAGTCAAGCCCCCTGACCCAGTCCAACTTTCAGGTGGAATTTGTAAAATTTGTTTCCTTTTACATCAAGTTGGGTTTTGGTTGGAAAAGAAAAGAAAAGGAAAAAAAAAGAAAAACAAACTGGCCTCAATTTGAGTGGAGCACAGAAAGAGGATGTGTGCAACCCAATCCTTAGTCGTTACTTTGTTATAATTTTCAACCATTACTTTACTAGCAAATGGACAACAAACATCTATGCAAAAAAAAAAAAAACCCTAAGAACTCTCTTTCCTCTCTCCTCTCTTTGAGTTCCACCACCATTATCAATATCCTTTGTATTGCCATTCACCACTCTATTTTTTTTTTATAAGTAAATGCAATTGTATTAAGAAAGCCAAAAAAATACACCTAAAAGCATACACGAAGTATACATGGCCAAAATGCTAAAAAAGAGAAGGAAAACACAAAAAACCACCAACTTATTTACACCCCAACCAATCAATGAAATCAAGTAAAGACTCACCATTCTATATTGTCATGTATCTTGATCACCACCGTTTCTATAAGAAAATGAAATAAATATATAGAGTGCCATAACAAAGGGCACAACCTTGGTTTATGTACTTGTACAAGGAAAACATGTTCTCACCATAAGCATTGTCATTCACTAATTACCATTTGTTGTTATTACTTTTTTTTATCAAAAACAAGAGATGTATTAATTACATGTAAAGAGTTCACGAGAAAGATAAGGAATCCTCCCTACAAATACACAAACCTAATCTAAACACTAAAAACCTCCACTATACAAGGAGATTTTTACAAAAACGATATATTACAAAAGAATGTACAAGGAATTCACCTCATAAAAAAGGGGCTAGGCTCCTTTCATTATTGGCCCTACCCTAGTGGTGTATGTTAGATAGTGTACAGTTATTTAGGTTATTTACTTTTCCTTCTCCTTTTCTTTCCTTATTGTATTGTAGGTCTCACTAACATGTATATATATACCCAAGTCCAATGTGTATTATTAACAGTTTTTTAATAACAATAATTAGGGATTCTCCCTTTTCTTTCTTTTCACATGGTATCAGAGCCTAGGGAGAAAAAAAAACCGTAATTATTTTTTGTTTATCCGTGAATCCATTCTGGGAAATCTTTCAGTGACCGTGTTTCATTCCGATCACCTTTCCCATCTCGTAAAGCTTTCCGATCAACCGTATAGCCATCAAAAAACCCTCACCGCCGGCAACCTTTTTTCGATGACCTTTTTCCGACGAAGTCCTTTTCCGACACCGACCATACCATCAGGTGCGCAAGGAGGAGATCTTCAAGTTTTGTCAAGGCACCGGAGGGAGATTTTTAACCACACGCCGGCCATGCGTGTTTCTTCTCCGGCGTCCTGAACCTCACGCGCCGGCGCGTGAGGGTGCATGGAGCACTTTCCGGCCACGCGCTTCCACCTCCAGCCTCTCCTGACGCCGTCTAGACACCCTCCATCTATGCTTGTCCCTTCCGAGCCCTGCAAGTGCATTTTTTTGGGGTTTTTTGTCTATGTTGGCCCTCTAAACAGCCTTTCCGGCGACCTCCGGTGACTTCCTCTCCACCCCGAGCCCTGCATGTGTCTTAGGAAGTGTTCTTCTACCCTTCCAGTAGTGCCACATTTGTTTTTCTTTACTATTTGGTCTCTCACAGCCGCGGATCCTCGGTTTTTCTTCTTTCAGCCGCGATCTGAAGCCGTATTAAGGCTCTCTTCAATCCAAATATATTTCGTTCTCCAGATAAGTAGATATGACTACTAAAAGTTCCATTTTTTCCTCTATCATATCTGGATCTCCTATGATTACTTCGGAGAAATTGGTTGGTAGTGAAAATTATTTGTCCTGATCTGCCTCTGTGGAGCTTTGGTTTATGGGTCAAGGTTATGAGGATCACCTTGTTACGCAAGAGGCGAATATCCCTGAGGTTGACAGAGTACAATGGAGGAAGATAGATGCACAGTTATGTAGTGTGTTATCGCAATCAGTTGATCCTAAGATTCTGCTTCATCTTTGGGCCTACAAAAAATGCTTTAAATTTTGGAATCAGGCGAAAGGGTTATACACGAATGACATACCGATTTACAGTCTAACATACTGATTTCTTCGATATATCAAAAGCACACCAGGCCAAGGTGTGTTGTACGAGAACAGAGGTCATACCCAGGTTGTTGGTTACACAGATGCAGATTGGGCTGACTCACCCACAGATAGACGTTCCACTTCCGGGTATTGTGTTTTTATTGGAGGTAACCTAATATCCTGGAAGAGTAAGAAACAAGATGTAGTGGCCAGATCTAGTGCTGAAGCCGAGTATCGAGCTATGGCTCTGGCAACATGTGAACTCATATGGCTGAAACATCTTCTTCGAGAGTTGAGATTTGGAAAGGATAAACAGATGAAGCTCATCTGTGACAACCAAGCCGCTTTGCATATTGCATCCAATCCAGTCTTCCATGAAAAGACCAAACACATTGAAGTTGACTGTCACTTCATTAGAGAGAAGATCGCATCAGGATGTGTGGCGACTAGTTTTATTAATTCAAATGATCAACTAGCAGATATTTTTACTAAATTTCTCAGAGGTCCTAGAATTAAATACATTTGTAACAAGCTTGGTGCATATAACATATATGCTCCAGCTTGAGGGGGAGTGTTAGATAGTGTACAGTTATTTAGGTTATTTACTTTTCCTTTTCCTTTTCTTTCCTTATTGTATTGTGGGTCCCACTAACATGTATATATATACCCAAGTCCAATGTGTATTATTAACAGTTTTTCAATAACAATAATTAGGGATTCTCCATTTTCTCTCTTTTCACAGTGTACATGCCAAATGCCAATTGACCTTAAGGACATTCATCGGAATGCCTTTAAAATCATCAATACAAAAGGCCCAAAAAGAAGTGAAGAAATGAAATAAATCCCATAAAATCTCTAAGTCCTCCATTTGTCCTCAAAGATCCTAGCATTCCTCTCTTGCCACATAATCCAAATCAAAGTGAGACAAGCAATACTCCAAAGGGTCTTGCCTCTAGTGGAATTCCCAAAACCCATATAAGAGATAGTCATCATGTCACAATAACTCCTAGGCTGAACACACACCATCCCTGCCAATATGAATAGCTTGTGCCACAACCCCAAAATAAATAGACAATGTAGAAACAGATGGTCACTCATCTCTCCACTCCCCCTACATAGTATGCACCATTTGTTGTTCTTACTTCTCTCTTAGGTTTTTCTATTTCTCATTCAGCCCTCAAAACCCGCACTGTCAAACAACCTCATTTCTATCACCAGCACCACCACTGTTTGTTATCAACATTGCTATTCATGATTGTCATCTCTATTGAGTGTTGTTGTTTATCGTCAAGCAATCACATCCAACCCTCTCTATGTTTTTTCCTCTCTAGTTTGCTTCTCTTTTAGTGTAACCTATACCACTAAATCATCTTGAAACCAATCAAGCCTAATTTGAGCTCCTAAAATAAGCTCAAGTTTGGCATTTGGAGTTGTAGATTGGGTTAGGCTAAGTTGGGATAAGCTCAAAAAATTCAGTCCAACTTTGACTTTTAACTTGAATAAACCTACCCAAGTTGTGATCTATGTTTAGGGCCCTTCCTAAAAGGGGAGGAATTCATTACCTCAGTATAGGCTCTCCTATAGCTCCTCAAAAAAAATACAGCCTAATCCATCAAATTAATGCTGAAAGGAGTCCCAAGAACTCTTTAGTCACCAACACCAACATAAAGAGGTGAAAAGAGAATCTTATCCTAGACTCCATCCATCGGACCTCGTGGACTCAAAGATCCTAGCATTGACCCAAAGCTTTTCTATAATTCTTAGATAGTTTTCTTTCTTCTTTTTTTTTTTTATCTTTCGAGGGGGTGTAGGCAAAAGGAGAAAATATATATTAAAAGTGCCTAAGCAAATGGCACAATGAAGATGTATAAATTTTTCACCAAAAGAGGCACACAAGAGGAAGAGAGAAGAACAAAAGCAAACTGTCTCTCCTTACTTTGAGCTGTCAATCTATAGAGCCTATCATGGTCAAGGAATGATCATATATATACAATTTGGCCCTGGATCCAAATTTCAAAGGGAATTACACAAGCTAAAGTGCTCTATCAACTATGATTTGGCGTTAGGAAAAGGGAGTAGGAGTGGGAAAAGCTCTCAGATCGCAGAGGGTGGACCTTGTTTGCTTGCAGATTCTTGAAATGGGGCAATGTGGAAGCTAAGGGTCAAGTAGGGCATATTCTAGTTTTTTAGGACTGTAGGATGCTGAAAATTCTGGATATGGAAGTAAGGCATTCTCTCTTTCACATCAGTTTAAGAACTACAAGGATAATTTTGTTTAGGTGTTTTTTGGACTGTATGGGCCGGTCTTTAATAGAGAAAGAGAGGTGATGTGGTTAGAACTAGGCAATATTAGGTGGAGTGAACTCTGGTGTATTAGAGGGGATTTCAATGTCATCAAATTCCCGAGGGAAGAGAAAAATTGCTTGAGAAACTCAGCTGCAAGGAGGCATATTGTGGAAATCATTTATGAGCTTCAATTGAGGGATCTTCCTCTTGCAGGGGGCTTTTTACTTTATGTGGAGGCCATAATAATCGGTCCTCTACTAGGCTGAATCATTTCCTTGCTTCAAAAGTGTGGGAGAGCCATTTCAAATGTCTAACCCAAAGTGTGTTACCTAAACCTGCTTCTAAACATGCCCCTATTTTATTAGATGTAGGAGGGATAGGGAGTGGAAAAACGCTTTTTTGTTTTGAAAAAGTGGTTGAAAGTGGAAGGTTTTAAAAGTTAGAAGATAGTGGGAAGGCTACAATTTTAGTGGTTTAGCCACATCCTAGCTAATAAACTCTAGGCATTGAAGCCGATTTTGAAAGTTTGGAATAGAGAGGTGGTGGGGTATGTTTCCACTAATGAAGCTACAACTCTCAACCAGATTGGATTCTGGGATGCAAAAGAAAGGAAATTGAGTCTTTCAAAAGAGGAGAGCAAGGCCAAGTGAGCTATTGTGGAAGAGTTCACAAAGTGGGTAGTAATGGAAGAGATCTCTTAAGGCAAAAATCAAGAGAATTGTGGTTGAAAGAACATAAAAAATCTAAATTCTTTCACAAATCGGCAAATGCCTAGAGAAGGAATTATTTGGCTTTAAATAAAGTGAACGAGGGAAGGCTTTCTAAGGAAGTAGAGGTAAAGGAAGGGGTGATCAATGCTTTTCGGAATATTTTGCCCAAGTCAAAGGATTAGAGATCGAGAATTAGTGGGATGTCTTTCTTCTCATTAGGCAGCAAAGATTAAAGGGTCTTAAGAGACCTTTCCCTGAGGAAGAGGTTCTCCCAACTCTTTCCACCCTGAGAAAGGATAAAGCCCAAGGTTTGGATGTTTTTTCTTTGGCATTTATTGGGACTTTGTTAAGAACAATGTAATGGCTTTTTTTTTTTTTTTTTTTTTGCAAAGTTCAATGGGTTAAAAGGGGGAGCAAAAAGTTTGAAAGACTTATGCTCTATCAGTTTGGTGGGAGAACTTTACAAGCTCCTAACTGTCTTGGCTAATAAACTAAATAAAGTGGTAGAAAAAGTAGTATCCAATTTTCAGCATGCGTTTGCTGAAGGGAGACAAATTTTAGATGCAATGATCATAGCAAATGAAAACTTTAACTCAAGGCTAAAAGGTTTGGAGAGTGGGATAATTTCTAAGATGGATATTGTGAAGACTTATGATCATGTGAATTGGGACTTTTTGCCAATAGTTATGGAAAAAATGTGATTTAGTGCTAAGTAGATAAGATGCATGAGGTAATGTATCTCTTTGGCTGGCTTCTCAGTTTTGATTAATGGGGGACCCCAGCAAGCTTCTTCCAGAGCTCTAGAGGCTTAAGACCAAGCGACCCTCTTTCCTCTTTATCTTTTCATTACAGCAATGGAGATGGTCTCCTACATACTAAAAAGGCTAAGGAATGAGGTTTTATAAAGGGTTTTGGACTAGTGGGAGAGGAGAAAAGGGTATGGAAGTGTCCCATCATTTCTTTGTTGATAATATTCTTTGTGATTCCAACAAGGAGCATATAGAGTACTTGACTTGGGCTTCATGTGGTTTGAAGCAATCTCAAGTTTAAAAATTAATATAGAAAAGTTTAGAAAAGAGTGTGTTGATCCCAATGGAACAGGTTACTGATTCAGAGGAGCTAGCTAGGGTGCTAGGTTGCAGAATCTGTTCCTTACCCACCACCTACTTAGGCCTCCTTTTGGGATCTCCCTTCAAATCATTACAAGTTTCGGATGTAGTGCAGGAAAGATTTCAAAAACAACTCGCTATGTGGAAAGAACTTGCTATGTGAAAGAGATAGCACTTGTCAAAAGGAGGAAAAATGATTTTTGGTTACAAGCGCCCTTTCTAGCTTACCAATTTGCTTCATGTCTTTATTTGTTATCCTAAGCAAGGTGAGCTTAAGATTGAAAAAGATTCAAAGAGACTTCCTACAAGAGGAGGTGAGCCTCAAAGAAGGCCTCATCTAATGAACTGGTTAACAGCATGCATGGAGAAAAAGAGCGAGGATTTGGGCATAAGAAATTTATCAATTCTAAACAAGGCACTCCTTGGAAAGTGGTGTTGGAGATTTGCATTTGATTATATTCCCTTTGGAAGCATGTGATTATAGAGAAGTAAGGGGTAGAAAAGGGGGTGTTGATGTTCAAGAGCTTTAAGGGATGGTTATGGAAGGCTTTCAGAAGTGGGTGGGAGGGGCTTTAATAAAAGGGTTAGGTTTAAGTTGGGAAGTAGTAGGAAGGTGAAATTTTGGATGGGTGGTGTGGTGATAAGTCCCTAGAAGAGGCCTTTCCTGAGTTGTTCTCTATGGCCTCTACAAAAGATGCTTGAGTTTACTAATTGTGGGAGCAAAGAGGCAAGGGAGGTTGTTAGAATCCTTTGTTCATAAGACAAAATAATGACTAGGAGCTGGGAGAGGTGAAGGCACTTTTAAGGAGATTGCAAGGGCAGATGATTGGAAGGGATGTAGAGGATACCATGGTTTGGCGAGTTTCAAAGACTGAAAAACTTACAAGTTACAATTAAATCCTTTTTATTCCACCTTAACAAGTTATAGAATGGAGGAGTTTCCATCTAGCATGTGTGGCCCTTAGGTCCTAGTGACGGTCAATCTGTTTGGTTAGGAAGCCTCTTGGTAAGAACTTTGACTTTGAATCACCTAAAAAGGAGAGGTTAGAGGTTGTCAAGCAGGTGTTATTTGTATAAAAAGGGGACAAAGAAGTAGCGGATCATATCCTTCTTCATTATTACAAAGCAGCCATGTTATGGCAATTAATTTACGCTCTATTTGGTGTTGAATGGCTAATGTTATCCTTAATCAAGAATGTCCTTCTAAGCTGGCATGGATTCTTTTTTTCTTTTTTTTTTTGTTTTATTTTTTTTTGGGGGGGTGGGGGGGGGACGCATTCTAAGTTTGCATGGATTCATTGTAGAGAAGAAGAGAAAGAAAGTATAAAGAGCAACTCCTTTATGTTTATTTTGAACTATATGGAAGAAGAGAAACATGAGAGATTTCAAAAACATCAAAAATACAAATCAAGCAATTAAACAATCCTTTATATACAATTTTTAGGAATGGGTTAAGGTGCACATAGGAGAATGTTCCTTGCCTTTGATGGATTTTATTAATTAGTCGAACTCTGAACAAGACAAGAGTGGTGTTTCTTGTGCCCCCTCTACTTCTTTTGGCCTTAGACGCCTTGTATACCCATGTATACTTTTTTGCGCCTTTTGGTAGGCACTTATAATATAATTCTTCTTTACCTAACAAAATTTATATGTATATAGTCTAACCCATTCCAAAAAAAGTATTCATAAAAGAGAGTTTAATTGTTTGTTTTGATTGTTCCAAGTCCTCAAAGACTCTTTTGTTCATTTCCTTCCACAACATCTAAAATAGACACAAAGGAGTTACCCTCCAAGCTTTTTTGTATTTCTTTCCCATGAAAGATCCATGTCAACTCAATAGAGGTCCTCTTACTATAGAGTGAATTACCCACCATATATCAAACAGAGAGAACGCCAGTTGTCACAAGATACTTACTTTAGGGCAATGTAGGAGCAAATGATCCATTGATTCTTCTTCTATTTTAGACATATAGCATCTACTTGACATTATCCTTCCCTTTCTTTTAAGTTGATCAATCGCCAAAATTAGTCCTCATATTGCTTCCCATGCAAGCCTAGGAATTCCACGCTATTCTTATGGAAAAGGCCTTCTTCTTCCTTAAACTCAGGAGTCATACAAGGATTTGACAGAGAACTAGCCACACTTGGACTTTTTTCACCCCACCCTATCATTCTCATCTCTCTTAACCAAACTCATATGCAGGTTCTAAAAAACTGTTGTCACTCCTCCGAGCTCCTAATCATGGAACTGTCTTAACAAGTGTGGGATCCACCAACCTCTTTACCTAACTTGCTTCCAAGCCTCTGCTACCATAAATCCTTAGTTGTGGCTATAGAAAATAATGACGAAAATGTCTCCTCTAAAGATAAGTGTCCACACCATCTATCATTCCTTCTTTCATTGTCAATCATTAAATGAGAACTGCCCTTGATAGATTCCACCCAATTCTAATTACCTTCCACACCCACCCCATAACCATCTCTCACAACCCTTGAACACCATCCCCCTTCTTCTTTCTCAAACTTTTAAGCTATAACACATTTCCATAGGGAATCCCTCTCAATTATGAATCTCCAAATCCACTTGCCAAAGAAAACCTTATTTAGAGCAAAGAGATTTCCAATGTTAAGGCCCTCATACTTTTTTCCAAGCAAACCATAGACTAATTTACCATATGAGGATTTTTTCCAAACTCAACCCCATCCCAAAGAAGTTTCTTTGGATCTACTCCAATCTTAAACTCGCTTTCTTGGGATAACGAATAGAGACATCAAATAAACAAGAAGATTACATAATGGACTTCTGATCAAGGTGAGTCTCCCTCCCTTAGGGATAAATATTGTCACTTCCACATAATTAGCCTTCTTTGATATCTCTCCTCCATCATGTCTCAGACCCTTATTGAATTAAAAGAAGCTCCTAAGGGTAGGCCAAAGTAAGGCTTGAGGATTATAAATTCCTAGATAGTTAAAAAACAATTATACATTAATGGCCCTTCTCAACTTTGGATAGAGCCTAATATTAAGGTTTCAGGTATTAAACAAATATGCACTATAATAATTTCTTTTTATCAAAAAACAACAAATGTATTAAATTAAGGATAAAGAAATACAATACGCCCTATAGTAATTTCAATCATACACTTTTAGTCTTTCAATTGTGCTTCAAGTTGTAATTAAATTTAACTACATTTTGAATGTTGAACCTCTAGATAGTGATAAATGATAAAGACGCAAAAATTACCTAAGAACAATGCAAAAATTACCTAAGAACACTATGATGATTGATGTCAACAACCACCTTTTCTCCGACAAGTGCAAACAATCCATGTGGTGATTTGAGCCATGGTAAGAAACTACTTGCTCACAAGATAGAGAAGGTCATATCACATAGGTTGTACCTCCATTGGGTGTGAAAATGCACAAGATATTTATTTTTTTCCTTTTATAGGCAAAGATCAATTCTATTAAAAGCAACTAGCAAAAAAGGGTACACAAAAGTATACATGGTGTATAGAAAGACAACAAAAGGCCAAACAAAGCAAAGAGAGACCAAAAACAATACTCTCTCTTTACTTAGAGCTCAACCAATCAATGAAGTCTAAATGGGACATTGAGCAATAACCTATATAGACTCTCACCCACACTAAGAAATTATACATAGAGAATTGTTGGGACATTTATATGCACAAGAAAATCACTTCATACAAATATGATATTAGGAGAGAAGAGATATAAGAGGGAAAACAAATGCGAGAAACCGAAGTTCTTTGGGAATACTAATAGGATGGATTGTAAAAATGATCTTCAGTTGATTCAAGCTATCTAAGATAGCCTTTGATATCATGAGAGAGGAGGAAAGAGAAGATTAATGACATGCATGATATGTTTGAGGCTATTTTTTGGGGAGTATTTACTTTTGGTATTTTACCAGGAGTGGATGAGGTTTAGCAAAGGTTCCTGGAGACATCTAACTATTCCATTCAGTCCCATTACTGTCATTATGAGACAAGTGATATTTGGACAAGAAAACAACAATCCAGGCTTTAATGTAAATTCTTCTTCTCTCTTTTTTGCTTTTATATTCTAGGGTTTTTACACAAGTTGAATGAGTATATCCAAACTCATTTATCTATTGGACTGGTTTAACTACAGCCATGTCCAAAATCATTTACAATGTAATTCTAGTTAGGTCAATAAATAAATGCATCAGTTAATGCTTGCCACCCTTTATGAGTGAGTATAAATTCAACTATTCATTTACAGTCCATCAATTGACCAAGGGTCCTTTCATTTTCATTTTTACTTTTACGAAATGGTACTACTTGACTTTAGGCCACTCATATCCCTCCGTACTAGGCATAATCATCTCCCCTCTTGGGCCTCATAAAATGTGACTGAGTTGGAGAAAAAGATGTAGGCAGGAAACTATTTATGGAAGGCTTCCGCATTATGCTTTTCTCCAAGCTCCATAGCATCCTTGGACACTTGTCAACCTCCATTCTGTTACAAAATCGATTTATAACAGCAACAAATAGCCAACACCAAATCACCAAAAACTCCAGCTAAGACTCCATTGGCATTGCTTTTGCACAATGTTGCCAATGAAGTTCATGCCATAAGATGCAAAATTCAATAGCCCTAAACCATAATTCCAAATTGTATTTCATTTTATATGATTTATAGGCAACCAAGGCAATCAAACACCGCGTTAGGGAGTTCCAAAGGCAACAAATTAAACAGAGAAAGAGAGTAACGGAGACCTCATTCACTTCCTCGGGAGGAGGGCGTGGAGGGAAGAACTGCTTGAGCTTAGAAACATCGACGGCGAGGTCAATCCCACACTGCGGACATGCAAACCTAGAGAGACCATGCGGAACATTAAGTATCGCCTTGCAGTGAGCGCAGGGAAGCTGGATCTTGGTAGGATCGATGCCGTGAGCCGGCACCGGCGGGAGGTGGGTTCTGCTCACCAGCTCTGGCGGCAACATCTGCGGCAATTGGCACGTAGGGCACACGAACTCCGTCAGCCCGGCTCCCACCGTCAAGATCATGCGGCATCCCGCGCACCGGACTTGGCATCCTCCACCACCTCCGCCTCCCATCAGCGGTGGCGCCGGCGGTGTTAGAGGTGGTGGCACCGATGGCTGCCCCATTTCTCCCAACCACAGCTTCTCCAGATATCGCTCCGATTGTGGAACTGCGCTACAAGCGACCGTTGGTGGATTCTAGGGTTAAAGTATGGAAGGTTTTGGGTTTCTCCCCTTTCTCGCTCTTTCTCTCCAAATTTTCTCGAGAAAACAAAGAGGCCCCCAATTTCCTCGGACGTTAAATTTGATCGTTCTAGCCTTTTGGCCTTCAGTTCCACTCGGCCTGAGGAATAGCACGTGCCATACGCGTTCCTGAATATATATAATTTTTTCCCCTTTCCCAAATTTACGAAATATAACGACAAAATAAAAGAAAAAATATTACATTTATATTTGATTAATGATAGGATAGCATAAGTTATCTACTTTTTTTTTTTACCCTTTCCACATAGAATATATTAATTTCATGTTAAAATATGGGCTAATCTCATATATCATAAATTTATTTTTTATCAAATTTTTTATTTTTTTATATACTCGTTTTATAAAATAAATAAAAAATTGTTATAAATTATAATAATAAAAAATTATTATAAATCATATTTAAACAATAAAAATAATATATATTTTATATTAATTTTATTTATTTTACAAATTATATAAATATAATATATCACATTGGATATACTATCTTAAAATATCTTATTTATAAGATATGTTAATTTAATAATATCATATCTCATTGAAAATCATATCCTATCCAATGATGATGTATATCATATTTATTGAAAATCATGTTTACAAGATTTTATATTATTAGATGTCTAGAATAAATATTTTTTATTCAATAAGATATAATATCCTTAAATAGACATATCATATTTTATCTTATCCTGTCAACCGAACATAGTCTTTTTGTTTTATCATGTTAGAGTAATATAAGCAAATTTCTAATATAAATGATAATTTTTTCGACTTGCTTTGAAATCCCAAATACATTAAATAAAATTTATTTCTTTCCCATTCAATTAAATCAATTTTAAGTATCTTTTAAAAAAAATATTACCAAAGTAAAAAAAAAAAAAATTGTGTATGAATATTAACATATGTATAAAGATCTAGCAAGAAACCAATACCTAAGGGTGGTAGCAGTCTAAGATCAACAAAGAAAAAACACAAAATTTAACAAAATAAAACACCATGGAGGATAAATAGTTTGACATATAAATATCTTACGATGAGAAGAACTGTATGGAGAATAAGCAAATTGATACAAACAAGAATCCTAAAATATAATAAGACTCATTGGAGGGTTATTCTTCCAAATTGCCCTCTATTGGCATACACACGATATGCCCTTATATGGGCAAAGGACACCAAACATGATTGAAATACAAAAGAATAGAATGGAAGGTTTCATATTCCTAATGTGGAGTTGAGTCATGCTTCAACTGTTCCAATCTTCTGAAAAGGTCGCACCATCTCAGTCCATATAGAAAGACAAACATGGGGTCTTGTCTTTTCAATCTATGTCATCATTGTGGTTTTTGGAGTCCTACTCACAAGAAGGTTTGTGAAAGAAAGAAGACAAGGTTTATTGCATGGCATCCATCTAGTTGTCATTGGGTCCTATATCTAGACCGATGGCCCAATCAATGAAATTATAAAAGATTTTTTGTGGGAATTTGATGGGGATCTTAGCCATTGAGTTAACTCATCTAAATTTTGAATATGCTCTTGTGATGACCCTAGTGTTTTCAATTAAAAATTGAAATAACTTCACTCAATTCCTCTTTTAAACACTCATGCAATATAGTCCTATGAGCATAAGGGCCATAAGTGAGACCAATACATAGACCAATGACCTAGAATTTTCACCAAGTTAGTGAAAATTAGTTATTCTATAAAGCGACTCAAACCTGAAATTTTTTTTACCAAACTTTGATCTTTTATTGTTAGTTTATCATACAAAAATATTTATAGAGAATAAAGACTTTGATTTGGTATTATCATTTGAAAGTATTTTTTTTATTATTTTTCATTAATTTTTGTTTTTAGTTATGTTTTAAAAACTAAACCGAACTTAGTGGTCCAATCGTCTTCCAACAAACTTTTCAATCTAGGTGGCTTGTTTGAGTTGTTTTCAAGTTGAACTAGTCTCAAACTACTTGAATCCACAATTGGACTAATAAACTATTTAAACTGGACAATTCTTCAAGAACGAGACAATCCAATGCTATGTATAGCATTTCAAAAAAATTTCAATCAAAATGACATAGTTTTGATGTTGCTTAAAGACAAACGATGTCATTTCAAATTAGTTTTTTTTTCACCACTTCACCCCTTTGCTTGGTCTGTGTTTCAAAATCTCTAATTCTTGGTTTCTTGTTAATGGCTTATTCTTCATGCAATTGAGTTAATGATCAACGATTAATGTAGAAGTTGGAGATTGGAGGATAACTAATGATGCCTTATTATTATTTTGATGTTCTTTGATTCATTGTTGACCAAGGATTGATTGAAAAATGGTGTTCTCGTTTCTCAATTTATTATTCCAAAATCAATATCTTTATTGTTAATGTTTATTGTTTAGCTTTAGTGTGAGGATTTTATTAAAAACCCTCATCTTAAAATATTATATGCTTGAATGTTGATTCTACTAAACTTTTATCCACATTTCATGTTTCTAGTGGTCAAGAAAAAGGAGTACATAGGAATGAACTTTCTCAAGCCCAACAACTAATGATTTTTACTGAGATTTAGCTTTTGATTACTAGTATAGTGATTTGTATTCTCTCCAGAGAAAGTAATGCATGCATTTGTTCGTATTGTTGTAGTCGTCATCAACTTATTCAAAGGCAAAAATTAGATGATGATTAAAAAAATTCTATCAATGCAGAGCAATTATAGAGTTGCAGCATTGTATTTATACAATTGTTTAATGATTATGAAATAATATTATTATTTTATTATCTTTATTCTGTTTGATCATCCATTTCTTTTGGCATGCCTTGGTAATTGATGATGAGAAAATATGGTATGATGTAGAAAGATTTGTAAACATTAGTTCCTCACTGCGCCACATTGAAAGGAGTAGCCAATTGGGCATTGTTGATGATCATTATACAACAACAGGGTTGATGTGGTGGTTTTGTTGTAATTTGTCTAGCATTTGCTAAAAGATACCATATCTCAATATATATTTTGGTAAATATTATGTTGATTTATATTGATGAAGGTGCAAAATCTTATATTGTGTTATAGATATTATATATGGTGACTTTTACAAGTAAAAAAGTTTGTGAAAAAACTCAAAAAAAAATAGAAGAGATGTTGATAAAATTTTGGTAGAATTCATCTTTTTTATTTCTTATAATTATTTTTAATTTCAATAACATATAAATTATATATTTATGATGTCATTTATTAGACTACAGTTCAATTGTTGGTCTGACCATTAAACTTTTCTATTCAATGGTCGATATTATTCTTAAAATATTAGTTTTTATAATCAAAATTAGAAAATCATATTTGATTTTCTAGTAACTAATTTGGTAAGTATTTTTATTGAGTTCAAAAAACAACTTTTTTCTTCATCGCATTGTAAACTTTATCTAAATAGGCAATAAATAAATTGTCTAAATGTAACAAATAAATGAGAAAGAAAAAATTGAAATTGTATAGATGTAGAAAATAAATTGTTTAAATGTTTACAATGTAAATAACTTAGGGGGTGTTCAGTAAAACTTAATACTTATTACTTAATAATTTAAATTGATTTTAAATTAAATTATATTTAAGTTATTGACTTAAAACTTATTATTTAATTATTACTTTTAAGTATTAAAGTTGTTTGATAAAATTAATTTAAAATTTATTTTAAATCATTAAATTGACATATTTATTCTCAAATTATAATTAGAGCAAAATATGTCAAGTAACAATTGAGGTTATGGAATAATAAAAGAGATCGTGGAGGTAATTAAGACAAATGAGAATAAAAAGGTAAAATGAAGATGTTGACTTAAGATCAATAAATTAATTATTTTTATTTATTACTTAAAGTTGTTTTTAACTTTAATTCATACCATTAAGTTATTTTACCAAAGATATTTATTTACTTAATAATTTAAATTAAGTTATTAAGTCACTTTAAGTTATTAAGTTGTAATTGCCTACTTCTACTTCTTATCAAATAACAACCTAAGTCACCTACTAGCTTTTCAATTGACTTACGAAAAGATAAAAACACTCCACTTTTTTTTCATTCCCTCATTTGTTTTTATTTTCTTCACAAATCTCCTTCTTGTTGCATGAAACCTACCAAAATATGAGGCACGAAATAGCCGTTTTGGTTGTTGTTGTTGTTTTTTTTTTTTTTTTTTTGTGTTTTTCATCATTGGTAGGATAGCTTTTGTTTTGAGGGTTAAGTATATTAGGCTACATGAGGGCAAGTCAACTAATAGCATGATTTTCTACTTAATATTATTTTTCTCATTGATATGTGGCTGATTTCTCTCTCAAATTAGTGTTTAATTTTTAAGAGATCTCAACTTTTATCCCAAACTTGCATGAAGGGTCAACACTAGCAACAACATAAAATAATAGTTGATAAAATGTCTAGACTTCTCCTTATATTAAATATAGGACAAACTAACCATCACATAAAAAAGAACAAAGGAATTATAATCAAACATGTTGCAATCATTATGACAAAAGGGACATGCTATTAACAAATGTTACAAGTTGCATGAATATCTAGCACATCCCAAACAATAGTTCATGTAATAATTCTTAGTCGCAACATCATAGTCTTACCATGACATATGAGAAATAGCCATAATTCTCATCAACTTCTAATCACAAATAACCCAAGAACAATATGCTCACATTTTACTTATCTTATACCGAGGTATAATAGATCTTTCAACTAATTTTGTAAGTACAACACTTAACTCTTTTAATAATGATGTGTAGACCATGGTAGTAGAAGCATAAATGACATGTGCTCTTCACCTCATTTGCTACAATCCACATCTTCTAGCATGCCTCATTTCAAAATACAAATTGTAGATGACTCTAATATACTCATAACATAAATTAATGTTCCAACCATTAACTCATTACTTTATTTTGATAATGTTTATCTCATCGTATCCTTTAAATTTAATTTGGTATCAATTTCATTGATCATGAAAGCCCTTAATTGTTATGTAACTTTTTTCTCTTATTGTTACATTTTTCAAGACCTCAACATGAAGAAAACGATGAAAGTGGGTAAATGTTGTAATGGTCTAAACTACTTGCATTATCACACCAACTTTTATGCTATTGCAATGCTTACTTTTTAATATTTGGCATTGGCTCTTAGGACATTATTCAATCAGTTGGTCAAAGTTCATTTCTAATATTGATTATAAAATTTCTTTTTCTAGTAAGATACTTTGTTTTGTATGCCCTATAGGAAAACGTGTCAAATTTTCTTTTCCTTTTAACAATTATAAAACCATTTCTCCTTTTGAGTTAATCCATTGTGATATTTGGGGAAGTTTTGTTATTCTTAATAATTTTGGTGCTTATTATTTTTTAATAATTGTTAATTATTTTTACTCATTAAACTTGAGTGCTTTTTTATTAAACATAATTAATTTGAAAGTTCGTCACTTGTGAAAAATTTATTTGCTTTCGTTACTAATATGCACAACAAGAGTAAAAAATATCCAAATCAACAATTCTCTTATTCTTGCTCCTAAAGAACTACATTCAACTTCTCCTATTGAGAGTGCTTGAATTGATAATAGTGTTGAATTTCAATTCAAAGATTAATAAGAGCTCTTTAAAACACATGGAACCTTATAATAATAATAATAATAATAATAATAATAATAATAATAATAATAATTTCTCATCTTAAATGACATAACTCCTCATGAAATGCCTTTGGGAACTCAACCCTCTTATTCTCATCTTAAAGTTTTTGAATGTCTTTGTTTTGGCCACAATTTCTCTCCTCAAAGGCATAAGTTTGATGGTCAATCTAAGTCTAATATATTTAAAGGTATTCATTTGGGTAGAAGGGTTACAAAATTAAAAACTATGATCTTGAGTCTCAAACCATTTACATCTCTAAGGATGTCCTATTTTACAAACATAATTTCCTTATCTGGACTCTTGTCTTGAACCTTCTACAATCCCACAATGACATTACCTATCTCAAACAATTGTTATAACTTTCTACTCCCAAACAAAATGCATCTTGAATCTAAAAAGGATCTTAGGGTTTCTACCTTAGACTTTTTTTCACCAATTTAAAGTACCAATGACCAAGATAACAAGTAGCGTGAAATAGTCTTAGATATCCGACCTACCAAGGAATAAGAAAGCTTCCTAGAAGCTCATTGGCTCATCATTATCATGCAGACTATACATGAAACCCTCTCAATCTCAAAGCGACATTGACAAAAAGCTTCATTTTTGCTTCTATGCAATAGTATACTTTTTATATTAGTATCTAGTAGTCCATGTCCACTCTGTGGCATGTCACTCTTGACATCATTAGTAGGATTCGAAGTGTATCCCTTAATTGAGTAGTATCAGACAAATCCCCCTTATGGGAAATTATTCTCTAAGAAGTCTACATCATGTGACTCAATCTCAATCACATTGTCATCTGTTTGTTTACAAAGAATTAAGTACCCTTTATACTTATCAAAATATCTAATAAATTAAGATGCAACTATAGATCCTAGGTTTTATCTTCCCATGAATATAGGAACTGGTGTGAACATAACCCACCAACTTCAAGGCTACATGTGAGTTAGGTTAGACTTCCTACCTATCCACCACTCATATGGAGTAAAAGTAATTGACTTGAAGGGCACCCAATTCAAAATGTAGCCAGTAGTCACCAAAGCATCCTTAAGAAGGATATTAAAAGTCAAACTTGCAAACCATAGATCATACCATTTCCAAGAGTGTGTGGTTCCTCATTCCTACCACACTATTTTGTTTTCTTTTTGTTCTACCATTTTGTTGTAAAGTCCTTGGAATCGTAAAAGGCCTTTGGAATTTTTTTTTCATCATAAAGTTCTCTAAAACTCTTAAATAGATACTCATGCCTATGGTTTGTTCTTGATGTTTTTATTGTTTGTCTATTTTGATTTTATACAAAACTCATGAAATGTTTGAAACAATCTAATGCTTTTAACATAGGAGATATCAAATGGACAAAACTTGTTGGGGTTGAGCTCCAAAAAGTATGACATGATGTAATAAATTGAGATTCATTTATAAATTTATTTATTTATATCTCTTAGTTTCTTTTTATCCTTATGCATTAATTGGTTATGTGAGCATATGCGCTCATATATTTTACATTGTACATAACTTAGGTGCATTAATTAGGAGTTACATAAAGTATACAAGTCATGAGTTTTTTGTAAGTTGATAAGTTGTTCACAATTAGTTTATGAATTTGAGTAATCTAGTTGAAATTGTAGTACACTACCTCATAATTGGAGGGATGACTTGTCTTGTCTGTTGAGATGAGTTTCTCATGATGAGTATACTAGTGTGTATGCATGATTACACATTGGATAAAACATATGGTGAATCATGACGTAAAACTATCGATTGTCATGATTTGCTAAGCTGCTATACTGCATGAATTACTCCTAACCTCGAGAATATATTAAGTTTGTACTAAAGTCAATAAGAGACTTTAACTATGGGTAAGACTCTAAGGTGACCATATATCCTTATGGATCAGGTTACTATTGATAAAGACTAGTGGCAAAAGGTATTCTTAATAAAGGTAACATATCTCATTTGGATTGAGACAATGTGTCCTCTTAGGTGATCTAAAGGACATGTAATCCAAAAGACTATTGTCATAACATTTTCTTTAGTGAAAATTTGAAATATACTCATTGGAACTAGAGTATGCTAATTGATCATATAATAAGTAAGATCTATAACTCAAGGATTGTAAAGGTAATATTGATGGGTTATAACACTACCTTGTTATATTATGAACACCAATTCATATGAAGTTTGCATTCAGTGGATAGTAGGTAACAAACTCGAGCTTCATCTCGTTGTTATTTATATAGGATACTGAAGTCCAGTTGATTCTCTATAAAAGAATATTGAATCAACTTCAAAATTGGATTATGAGAGAACCAATACTCCTCTGGGTCTTAGTGGTCCTCGCTCGAGCTCATATATTTTGATGGCATAACTTATGAGGGTTGGATTGACTCTAGGTTCACTTTTATCCATAAAGGTATTTTGATAATTATGTAAGGTTGCACTAAGGATAGTGAACAAGGTATCTTGATTGGGTTAATTTATTAATTAGATGACTTTATATGGTCAATTAATCAATTAAAACCTAATTTGTGTCAACTTAAGCCTAGTTAAAAAACCCTATAAATATCTTTTTAGGGTTTAAGGTTTTCTAATGACTTTTTAGTGAGTCATCTTCCACCTTCAAAAAGAGAGAAGAGAGTTATAGTCTCATCCATTTCCAAAGACCCACATTTGAAGTGCCAAGATCAAGTTAGAGCCATTAGGCCAAAGATCTTAAGTGTACAAGACCTCCAAATTTTTTCAGGCTCATCGATTTGATATGAGAATATTTAGATCTAGGTATGAGTTGTTTTTTCTCTAGTTTTGTTTATCTAAATGGTTTCTAAAGCCATGTTTTTACTTAAATTGCTTTCTAGAGAAGCCTAGGGTAGATTGCATATACCTATACAATCGAGGGTTTAGAAATCCAGGGTTCTTATCAAAACTATAACATGTATAGTCATCTATAAAAGTCATGAAATAGTAGGCACCATGCTTAGACCTCACATTCATTAGGCCACATATATTAAAGTGTACTAGCTACAAGTGAAAGGGTAACATAAAGGCCATTTCCAAAGGGTTTCCTTTTAAATTGTCTTACCAAGAAATCTTCACATAAAGGCAAGTCATTGTCAACGAGTTGGCTTAATAAGCCTTCTCAAACTCACCTATTCATTATTTCATGCTTGATATGGCTAAACTTGGCATATCCATTTTAAAAAGTCAATTGTAGAAATCAAAGGGAAAATGAACCATTACTATTATTTGAATAAATATCCAAAATAATAAAATCATTCATTACATGGGTTACTACCCTAAAAGGTTGTCTCAAAAAATATCATACCATCATCATTCTCAAAGATGAACCTAGAGCTTATCTTAATCAATGTTACAACTAATAGTGAGTTTCACTGAATCTTGATATCATACAAAGCATTATGGAGTGTTAAGGTGCCAACATTGTGCAATATCATTACTAAAAATTGAAAATTCTATGTTACGTTTCAAAGGTCATTAGATTTACCTTGAAACATATCCAAAGTATGTTAGATTCAAAATAAAGAGTCCTAACAACAAATACTAGTGAGGGTTTAATTTTTAAAAATCCATCCATCTAAACTTAAATAAGTCTACGAGGATGTCAAGTTTAAGGTCTCATCGGGTACCTATGCCTTGTATTGGTATACTCACTTCATTTCCCACAAAGATTCTTTTGTTTCCAACTAGTATCTAATGATACTTCACAAAGCCTACTCGATCTCTTGCTATGTGCTTGATTGCTCTTGAATCCATAATCCAATCAAGAGATGAATGAATAACCATCTAGCTTACAGTTGTTATCACAATCCACAATTCATAATCCTAGTTCTTATCAGTTCACAGTTCATAGTTGACATCATCCTTAGATGCTATTTCATAGTACAATTAGGACGTTTCTTCCAAGAATCAAACTTCTCTCTAAAAGCATTTCATATTTCTTTAGTATGGCATCAAATAAATCTATCAAGCTATTATGCATGTTGATTAGCTTGTAAAGCATGTGCAACAATCTTTCTTGCATCAATTTTGATGGGCCTCAATATCTCAATAGGGTTGATTGGTATTCCCTTGCTTGGATTCATTCATTGATTATGTTAAGATTTCTAAGACCTCTTTCTAAGAGATATTGGATTTTGCAATGCCATATGTCAAAATTATCATTATCCAATTTCTTCTCTTTGTTAAGATCAATATATTTTGATATCATTTTCTAGACAATGCACAAAATAAGGTAATTGTTATGATACACATTCAAGATTATTGTAGTTTGAAACTTACAAGCAAAATCAATAATTTCCTAGGCCATGAAATCGAAAGTACAAGAAAATTCCCCATGATCTCTTAAACCACACCAAATCATTATTAATTTTAAACCTAAATTTGTTGCATAATAAATAAATAACTAAAACTTATCCTCTATTTAATTTTTGATAAGCATGACAATTAATTTCATAAATTGATCTAAAAAGTGTAAGATTACAAATTCTAGAAAAAAAATATTGATCTAAAAAATTGAGCCAAGAAATAATTTTACATGATTTTTTATAAAGTAAAAAACTGGAAAAAATAAAAAAATAAAAAAAACAAATATGACATCATACATAAATTTTGAATTTGAGCAAAAATTTTTAGAAACAAAATGATAAGAAATTGAATTTTCTTTATTTTCAATGCTTCAAAATTATTTATTATAATAATTAAAACACTTCAAAAATCATTTAAAATATGAAGCCTTCTAATAATTCTAGAAATTCTAGTGAATATCTAGAATTTTTTTTTTTCATGCAATCAGTAGCCTTAAAATAATTTTAAAATTAACTTAAAAATCAGGAGATTTAGAAAAAAAATTTTGGAAGAAATTAATCTAGATGATGTCGTGTGTCTTTTGTGAAATGGAGTTTGTGAGGAGCAAGTTGAACTTCCATATGGGTGTGTAAACCTATTAGGAACAAGCGTGTTTTCAAGGTTAAATGCCAGACGAATGACTTGATAGAGAGGTATAAGGTTTGACTCATGACAAAAGGTTATAATTAGAAAGAAGGTAGAGAATATGCGGGAACCTTCTCATCGGTAGTAAGATTTGCCTCAATTCACCATATTTTGGTTGTGCATATGGACACAAAATTGTTCCAAAGACGTTAAGACTTCATTTCTTGTATCAAATTAAATTTTCTCCCTATTATTTTATAAAAAATTTTAAGGTACTAACTTAGTATCATATCGAATTTCCAATCTCAATACTTGATGTGTGTATGAAATATGGACCATTGAAGGTGCAAAATGTGGCATTTAAGTATAAAGAAATGAGACTTGTTTTCTTATGTGACTAGTTTTTTTTATCGACCACCAATTTTCACCATCATTTAAGAAGCAAAGGACTTGACTAAGTTACCTTTGGAGGGATTGCTTGGGTCATTGATGACTCATGATATCACCATGAATAGTCATCAAAAGGTAGAAGACAAGAAAAAGAAAAACGTAATCCTCAAAGCTTCCACCATTGAGGAAGAAAATGAAGAGAAGAATAAAAGTGAATAAGATGAAGATCTAGCCTTCATCACAAGAAAATTAAACATATTAAACATATAATTGCATTTTAAATCTACAGAGGTTTATTAGATCAAGAACAAACGATATCTACATGAGAGGGATCATATATTTATAAGGAATTTTATTAAATATTTACCAAATAATACTTCTTTTTAAAAGCTCTCATCGAAGTCAAGTATGCATTCCATGCAAAGGGTGAAACTTACCTTAGAACCACAATCCTTTGAACTTTTTTCTTCTTTGATTTTCCCCTGAGTTAACAACCATTCCTTTTCTTATCTTCAAAGTGCTTTTCATTGTATTCAAATTGTTTCTCAAAGAAAAACCACTACATAAAGAATTAATGAACCACCTTTCAACCTCCTTGTTTAGCTCTACTACCCAAGCAAAATCTCCCTAGATTAACATTAAGGACTACAACTATGACCCCACACTTGGGGTAAGCCACAAATCAAACAAATATTAGGTACAGGTTAGAAACCATGGTCAACAATTATAAACTACCCTGAACCCAATACACCATCTATAGAATTTTGAAAACCTATGATAATTTTCTAAAATATTTTTAAATTATAACAATGGAAAGAAATCAAATTTAAAAGTATCTTTTTAGAAGACAATTTATTATTAATTTTAATTTTTTTTTAAATGTTGTGGATTTGAAAATGGTTTTTAAATTATCATATTTTATAAAGTATGGTATTATTTTTTGGTCAAAATCCCACCTTCCACGTTAATTATCACGTTTGGATGACTTGACCTCAACCACCATGCTACACCCACCATATTGCTTTTGACTTAAGTGATCAGAACCAGCAATTGATTCCGGACATAAATATCCAAGTTTAAACCTATCAAACTTTCTTGTTCATACCATATTTAAAAGTTAATCCTAGACCCACCTGTGGGGTCCTTGAAATGCATTAAAAAAATAATTTTATTATTTTTAAATATGATTAAAAAAATATGAGCAAAAGCACCAAGGAAAAGAGACGATAAATTTTAAAATACCTAAAAAAAGAGGAAAAATGAATTATTTTTCAAATAAAAACAGGAGAAAAGTTAAATTCATAAATTTGGGTATCATTTCATTTTTTAAGTTTTAACCCATTAATTCTTAAAAAAATCATTGTCCTCTATTGGGTGGAGGGATGTATGAGATAGTTTTGTCATATTTAAATATCTTGAAACCGAGGGGAAAAATGATTGAGAGAATTATCGGAAAAAGGTGGGTTAGATGTGATAATTACTAGAAAGGGTAGTCTTTTGATAATTTTTAGGGAGAATAATAACATTCTTAAATACCAAAATTATCCTTCAACAAAAACTTTTAAAATTCCAAACATTTAAAGCACCTCATTTGGTTTGTTAAGACATTTATGATGTGTAATTATTAATATTCAAATTTTAGATCAATTTTTTTGGGTTTAACCCCTACCATTATAATTATTATATATAATGATAGTATAATTTGTTATTTAAATTTACTATTTAAAACAAAAATACTTTTAAAAAATATTTTCAAAATATTATTTTATTGTGTGTGTGTTTTTTTTTTTTTTTACATTTTTTTATTCTAATTTTTAATTTTAATTTTAAAAAAAGTTTCATAATTATATAATAAAAATGATGATTTTTCATATATATATATATATATATATATAATTTTAAATTGATAAATTATGTTTTTATATTAAATTCAAGGAAGATAAAATATTTAATTTTTTATTCGAACTAAAAAGAATAAGAAGATGATAAATAATATTTAATCATTTTCTATTTTTATAATAAAATAATTTTTAAAAATTTATATGATTTTTCTATTTTTTTTCCTTTGCATAGTGTTTTCTTTTTCTTAATTTTCATATATAATTTTTTTTTTCTCAAGTACCGAGTAGAAGATGTTAATATATTTGATATGTTGAATATTAATAATGTATAAAAAGTGGTCTTCAAGATTAATACTTTTATTATAAAATATAGATACAACAAAAATGTGTTATAATTACAATATAAATACACAATACATTACAATAAAACCTAATTTGAAAAGTTTTGAAATTTTTTTATAAAAATGATAATTTTATATGATCGTACCATATTTCATTACATATTTATATTATAAATCATTTGTAAAACCAAATGAAATACTAATTTATTTTTTTTATATACAAAAATTATTAAATAATTTCAATGAACTGGATAAATGTTATTAATATATTGATACGATGTATTAATACCAACAGAGTATGAATAATCATTTTTAGAATATTACTTTTGTAATGAAATATAGTTACAACATAAATACATTATACTTATAATATAAATACATTATCATTATAATATGTTATAACATAATTTAATTTATTTTTATTTAATTTTTTCACTTGCTATATCACCCAATGAATAGTTGCGAGTTATTTTATTTATTAGTTATTTGTTATTCAATTGAATATTTATATATTATTCAATTGATAAGTGGTTGTGAAAAATAATTATTCATTTTATTATGATAACAAAATTTATAAATATATATTTTATATATAAAATGATATAATAACCTTAAGATATAATTTTTATTTATGAGATATTAAAAATTATTTTTCAATGAACAGTAACATTTTGTGGCCTGAGAAATATATTATTGATTATCTGCACTTATCATGCGGCCCACATCGTCGAGAATCTTACATTCATTTATAGATAATATACAAAACATATTCCAGGGTAAAATGGTAATCTAAAAATTCCTGGGATCAGTGCCCTTCCCACTGATTATCAATTTATCATAGACCACCCGGTATTTCTCCCAAAGAGATTGACAGGTCACAGCCCAACCGAACCTCAACGGAAAGAATCAAAGCATCTCAACTTAACACGATTCCCACGCATCCCTTGCCCCTCTGGCTGCGATTCTGCGAATTGGAGTCGGATGCTCTCAGCATAATCCTCTATTGCACATTCCCGGTAACAGTCCCTCTTCCATTCCCTTCCCCTTCCCAATCCCCCATCTTCTTTCTTTTTCTTCCTATTTTTACTTGGATTTCAATCTTCTCTCTCCCTCCATCGCCATCAGGAGAGAAGATGAAATGGGTAATTTTTTTGGATTTCGTAGGCGTCGCGGAAACAGCAGAAGCGTTAGCAGCATCAATGGCAGTTTCAGAATCAACGGCGACAGCAGCAACTCTGTGGTAGAGCGGAGGAGAGCAGAAGTGGCAGCGCGGTATCCGACAACCGCCAGGTCCATGTCGTCTGAAAAGGAGAAAGGAGGAGCTTCTCACGCTTCTTCTGCTGCTTCCACTGCTTCCAAGCCCAACAAGTACTCCTTCATCCCTGACAACTTCTCCACCATCGAACAGGTCACTACTTCTTCTTCTTCCTCTTCTTCGGCTCTAGGGTTTTCAGCTTTGAAACTTGTAGTTTCATTTCGACGGTTGTGATTGGATCTTATTAGGGTGGGAATAAAATAATTCAAATTGATTCTTGGAGATGAAATAATTCAAATTGGTTCACTAATCTCAAGGGTCTTTGGGATAAAATATCCAAAATGTAGCTGTCTAGACGGATAGATTATAAATTGAGAGTGAGTTTTGTGTCCAAAAACTGTGGGAGAAGATAAAGGGCGTTGTCGCGACGTCAACGCGGAATTCGGATGAGTGCAGGAGGGATCTTTCAGTGGTCCCCTTTGCATTTTGAAATTTTGAAATGAATGCAACTTGGCTCTTTGATTTATTAGAAATATCTTAGCCCCACCTCCACCCACCATTTTACCCTAAGAAGAGATAGCATATTATCCCAGTGCTTTGGATCTAGGTCACTACTTTGGATCTAGGTCAATAAGTCAATACCATATAGAAAGCAACGAATCAGTTCTTTTCCTTTCTGTCATTCTCATGTTCCCTTCAATAATTGCCCCAACTTTAATTCAAATTAATTATCTTTTGAGAGACTTTTGTAAATTACATTGGAAAGTATCAAGGGAAAAAAAATGCTAAGAACATAATGTTTGGATGCTATAGAAAAGGAAAAAGTGTGGAAAATATGAAGGAAAAAAAAAATGCTAAGAACATAATGTTTGGATGCTATATAAAAGGAAAGGGTAAGGAAAAAAAATACTAAGAAAAAAATGAGAGAAAATTTTAAAAGAGTTTTCTCCTTATTTTCTTCAAGAAAAGGTGGGGAAAGTGCATTATTTGAGGATTTAATTTTCTTTCCCTCAACTTTTCATTGGACAACCAAAACAAGAGAAAATTTTTATTAGTTTTACAAATATTTTATTGTCTTATACTTTTCCTCTCTATTTTATTTCATTTTTTTCAAACTTTTTGGAAACCAAACAAAACATTATGTAAATAGGAAAATATTGTTTACTATTAATGTTTTGGGCTTTGAAAAAAAAGGGTGGAACTGCATCCAAATAATGTCTTATTCTATGCAATTCTCAAGATTTTCACCCAATCTTCAAAACTTCCTTTGTAATTTTTTTTTTCTTTTAAGCTTTGAAATTTTTTGTTGTCATATATGTGTACGTGTTGTGTGTCCTACGTACTTTAATTTATTTAAAATTTAACAACCAGATTTTTAAAAGCTTTAATCTTTTGTTAGTGTTTCTTGAATTTTATTGAAAAATTTTGGGCTTGAATTTCTCCACCAAAACTATTATTTTAAAAGGGGGGTTGATGACTTGGAGTTGGAGATTAGTTTTGCTATTTATTTTTTATTGCATTTAACATCAAGTACCAATTGATTGCTTTGGTAAACCTTCTTCAATATGAACACATGTAATTTCTCTTTAGTACAAGGGTGGGAAAGGAAAGGGACATAAAGGTTAATTTTTCTTTTTTCTCCATTTCCGTTGAATTGATTATTAGTGCTCTTGTCCCTTGATCCTATGGGAAGAAGAGCTTCCTTGTTTAATAGTAAAACAAATTTAAATTCTAAAACCTCTTATATAAAACATCTTATACAAAGGCACCAACCCAAACTTTAAAGGAAAGTGATGCTTTAGGTGTTGTTTGACATAGTTTTGTTTGTGCTTTAAGCTAGAAGCTAAAGATGAAGTCGTGATTTCAAAGAGACAATCTGGATATGATGAAAGTTTATTAAATATGAAACAACTTTCCTTACAAGCTAAAATAGTGCTTTTAGAAGAAGAAACCTTGTCTTTGTTTCTGTTTTACCTTTTTGGGGTAAGTTTTATTAAAATCATCCAAATGCAAAAAACAACTCTTACAGGCTTAAAAAACACTCGTTTTGGCTTCCGAAGAGTTGATCTGAGCAACACCTAGTATGCAAGTAAATGCACTATAAAATGCTTTGATAGGTATGAAGAGCTTTTAGGTGGTCTAGAAGTTGCACCTTAAAATCTTTCTTTCTTTCTTTCTTTTTTTTAAAGTAAAATAAATATATTGAATGTGCTGATTGAAGAGCACTAGAGTACAAGCAAAGAAAGCAACACAAAAGAAAGGGCAATGAAAAGGAACCTTCCCTTCATGAAGACCTTAACCACTTTATAAAATCAAACATGGTTAAGGAGCCTCCATCAATGTACATCCCAACCCATAACAAAACAGTGCAAAGAAATGATAATTTAGGGCATGATTAGACATTTCTTTTCTTTCGAAAGATTTTTAGTTCCTCTTCTTCCATAATGTCCAATTTTTTGGACGGTTTGGAAGGAGAGGAATAGACTAGCTTTTAGGGGGGGGGGGGGGGGGTAGTTAGCTATTCAGAAACTTAAAATTTTTTTTGTTTGTAATGTGTGGGGCTGGGCAAAATTGTATAGTGGAGTGGAGCCGCGCTCCCTTATAGGCTTTTTGGAGTGGTTAGCCTCCATTTAAGGGTTGGTGTGTTTTTTGTCTCTTTTTGGTTGTGAGGCCTTTGCCGCTTTGTATACTCCCTGTATGCTATGTGGCTTTTTTGCCTTGTGTTAATATATTCCATGTTTACTTATCAAAAAAAGAAAAAAAGTCCAAAAAACGTGGGGTAGGATAATCCTTTAAACCTTCTTCCATTTTTTACCCATGAAAGAGCTATGCCACCCTAATAGGGTCTCTCTTTTATTGAACATGGCATCAACCATGCCACCCAAAATAAGGAAAAAAAAAAAAAAAAAAAATTCCACAATCCTCGAGCACAAGCACAATGAAGGAGAATGTGGTCAACTAACTCATCCCCTTCCGTACAAAGAAAACATTGGTTCACAAGAGACCAATGTCTTCTTTGCAACTGGTCCTTGGTTAAACCTTTCCTTAAGGAGCTTCCTATGCAAAGAAACCTACTTTTGTTGGGACCATGGGGTTCTAAATAGCTATCATTGGGAAAGCATATGCTCGTTCTTGCCCTAAAAATGATTAGAAGGATTTAAGTATAAATTTATCTTTCTTAGCGTCCATCCATTCCAACCTATCGTCTTCATTCCTTCTCCTGCCTTTCCTTGGAGCCTTGAGGGAAACTCCTCAACCCTCCAACTCCCAATCATTTGAATTCCTTGAAAAACGGGGATTCAAAAGCTCTTCCTCGCTTTGTTGGTCCTACACATCCACTAGCCAAACATCATTTGTCAATGATATGGAATATAAAGGGGGAAAAGATTATACTAGATATTTTTCCAAAATTTCACCCTTTTGCTGTTGCCCATATTGAAAGAGGTTATTTCAAGAATCTAGATATCTTCCCAAAACTTCACCCTCCTACCATTGCCCATATTTAAAGAGGTTATTTCGTTGAAGTTGTTTCAACCTTTTTTGATGGCTTGCCACAACCCTAACCCCAAAATTACCCTATTTTCCCTAGAAACCCAACCTCCCTCTTCTTCCCCATACTTCCTAACAATAACCCTCTTCTGAAGAGGTCCATTCTTTGAGGCAAATCTCACAACCACTTTTCTAGAAGTGCCTTATTGAGAATTGGGAGTTTTCCAATACCAAGGCCTCCATAGCATTTCTCCCTATAAGTGATATCCTATCTCACAAGATGTAGCTTATTCTCCAAAGAACCCCCTCCTCGCAAGAAATGCCTTTGAATCTTCTCAAGCCTTAAGCTTACCCTCTTAAGCAAGATAAAAAACAGATATTTGATTAATGGGTAGGCTAGATAAGGTTATAGTTTTAAAAGGCTCAAGGTGCACCAAAGCGCAAAGTAGTCTTGGAGCCTGAGGCGCAAGGCGCGGGCTTTAGTGAAGTGAGGCGCACCCTAATTTACATATATATTTTTACATAATATAATCAAATTTAACAATGTGTTCCATGAAGTGAAAGCGATGGGAGAGAGAGAGAGAGAGGACGCGAGAGAGAGGGGGGGCGTGAGGGAGAGTGAAGGCGCGTGCGACGGCGACGATGAGGAGACCGGCGAGGCGAGCCGAAAGCGAAGTTTCACGGTTGAATCCAAGACTTTCGAGCTCGTCTTGGACGGAAGAAAGGGAAGATGTCAGATCCTCATCGTGGAGAAGAAACGGGGGGTCTCGACTTGGGTTCGCTTAGGGCTGGAGAGCTTAGGGCTTTTCAAGGAGGGGCTAATCCACTGTATACGAGATGAAGAAGAAGGGAGATGGGAAAAGGAGTGGAGAGAAAGAGGCAAGAGATTCTCTTTGGTGCGGGGTTTCAACAGATCAGGAGGCTTTTTAAGGCTGGGGGTAGTGGATCTGGAACGAAAACATTTCTGCATCTTCTTGCCGAGAGGAAGGAGGGCCAAAAGAGGATGGACGACTATGGTGGAGATTATTCAACAAATGGAGGAGATGGTGGGTAGAAGAATGGAGGTGCAGGTAGTAAGGGCCGGCGGGAAAATCTCTCCGACGAAATCTTACGTGGAAGCAGTCACGAGCACAAATCAGAAGGGCGCAACTGCAATCAAGATGAAGGTTGCGAGGGAGGAGATGGCAGAAAATCTACAGAAACTGAAACATTGTCTCGTCGCGAGCTGGAAATCAAACAAGAAGGAAGACGAAGATTTGGAGAGGATGGGAAGCCTTTGGGCAAGGTCTTGGGGTTTAAAAGGTAAACTAGGAATGGCCAAGCTGGAACGAGGTAGGGCATTGCTGGAGTTTGAAGATATAAAAGAGGCTCACCGAGTTGCCTCTTCGGGAAGCAGAGTAATGGGAGGAATTTTTTTAGGTTTGGATTTTTGGAACCCAAAGTCGGGTTGTTGGGGAGAGAAGGAGAGAGCACAGGAGGCATGGGTTAAGATTTTTGGTTTGCCAATGTCGTTATGGAGCCCGACGATTTTGAAGAAAATAGGGGAGGAATGTGGGGGTTTTGTTGACATTGATGAGCGGACAAGATCGATGGGGGAAATTCAATGGGCTAGGATACTGGTCAAGATGAGAGGCGAATTCAGACCGAGTATTCTAGAAATTGAGGCAGAGGAGGAGGTTTACACGTTGGCGCTGTGGTGGGAGATCAGGCCGGAGGTGAGAAGGCTTCCTTCTGTGGAGGAAACCAGAAGGAGAACCGAGATCAGGGGTGACATGCACTCACGCGCGGAGAAGCGAGTGGGGAAGGAAGTGACAGAAGCGGGAATTGAGGGACAGCTCCTGACAGATGATGGGAGGCTGCTGCAGAAGAATGGGCCGGGCCTAAAGTCTGGGAACCAAACCTATGGTCCAATGCCCCGGGACTGGGTCTATGTGGATGGTATAAAGGATGGGCTGCCCTTATGTGGCTTATCCATGGGCCTTAACGAGCAGGAGAAGGAGGGTGGGCTAGCTAAGTTAAATGGGCCATTGGGCCGAAAATTAAAAGAAAAAAGTAAGGAGGCTGGTGAGTCAGAGGCAGGCCCATCTAATTGGGCTGCTGATCTGGGCTGCCATTTTTCAGCTGGGATGGATGGTTTGGTAATGGATGGTCCACTTTTTTTGGGCCGTTCTAACTCCAGAAATATAATCAACCCAGAGGACCCATTGATGTGCTGGGTGCCAGAGGAGATTAGAAGGGAACAGGGGGAGGCAGGCTTTTCCTTGACTGACCGAGCCCTTGAGGAAGAAGCAAAGAGGTATGTCCTGCATTCTCAAGGATACGGGGTTATGGGGACATTTCTTCCTTCTTCTTCTAATTCTGATCGGGCTCCAGTGGGGGGGTCTTTTGATTGCCCAGGGGAAATAGAGGAGGAATCATGGGGGGATAAGTCAACCTGGTTGACAGTCTATGAGGGGAATGGTGAGAATGACAATAGACCCTGGAAGTTGGGAGAGGCCAACAAAAGCAGAGACAAGGGTAGGGACAAGGAGGGGAAGGTTGGTGCTTCAGAATCTCAAGACAATGAAAATGAGAAAGAGGAACTATGGGAGGAGTGTGATTTAGCAAAATTCAGCCAGTTCCTGGGTTTCTCTACGAAGGGACTAGAAAGGGAGATACTGAATTTTCTGACTAAAATCAGAAAGAGGAGGGAAAAGATTCACAGCAAAGAATTCTTGGAGAAGTCCAAATTTGAAAGGGAGCTTAAGAGATTGGAATGCTCTGTCAACTATGAGGGGGGGTATAAGCAGAAAGATTTATCACAGGGCAAAGGGAATCAATTGATAGTTGCCCAATGAAGCTGAAGATTATAAGCTGGAATGTGAGGGGAGCAAATGACAGCTCTAAGAGGAAAGTTATTAAGAATTATATAAGGAACCAGAGGGTGGATCTTTTATGTATTCAGGAAACCAAGATTCAGGAGATGTCGGAGGGTATTGTGAGAAGTCTGGGCACGGGAAGATTTATAGATTGGAGAGCCTTAAATGCGGAGGGGACTGCGGGTGGCATTTTGATATGTTGGGACAAGAGGGTCTTGGATATTTTGGATTGGGAGGAGGGTCTGTTCACGTTGTCTTGCAGATTCAAAACTATAGAAAATGGGGCCACTTGGGTTTTTACGGGAGTGTATGGTCCGTTTTCTAAAGTGGAAAGGGAGGGTATGTGGGAGGAATTGGGGGCGATAAGAGGTCGTTGGGATGATCCCTGGTGTCTTGGTGGGGATTTTAATATCATTCTGTATCAGCAAGAAAGGAGCAGCCAAAGAAGAATTAGTTCAGCCATGAGGAGATTTGCAGAGACTGTGGAGGACTTAGAGTTGGTGGACCTTCCTCTTCAGGGGGGAGGGTTCACCTGGAATGGGGGGCTTAACAATCAGGCCTGGGCGAGACTAGACAGATTCTTAGTTTCCTCCAGTTGGTTAGATCTCTTTAGTGGTGTTACTCAGGTCAGGTTGTCCCGGCCAATTTCTGATCATTTCCCAATCGTGTTAGAGGGGGGTGGAATTAGAAGAGGCCCAACCCCATTTAGATTCGAAAATATGTGGCTGAAGGTTGAGGGGTTTCAAGACATGGTGAGAACATGGTGGCAGGGGATTGATGTCAGGGGCAGTTCTAGCTACAGATTGGCTTTTAAAATGAAGGAGATCAAAAAGAAACTGAAAGTTTGGAACAAGGAGGTTTTTGGGAGGCTGGAAACCAATAAAGCTTCAGCCTTAGACCAAGTAGACTTCTGGGATCGGGTGGAAAGTGAGAGAAATCTGACTGTGGAGGAGGCTGGTTTAAAAAAGGATGCTAAAGACTCATTTAAGAAATGGGTCCTGTTGGAGGAAGCCCACTGGAGGCAGCACTCAAGGGAGATTTGGTTAAGGGAGGGGGATAGAAACACGGGGTTCTTCCATAGAATGGCAAGTGCTCACAGAAGAAACAACATTATGGGCAGAATTAAGGTTAATGGGGAGTGGCTGGTAGAGGAGCAAGAGGTGAGAGAAGGAGTTGTGAATTCGTTCCAGCAGTTGCTTTCTGAAGATATGGATTGGCAAGCGGATATTGGTAATATTCAGGTGGGTTGTATCAGCCAGCAAGAAGCAGAGAGTCTGGAAGTCCCTTTTGTAGAGATTGAGATTCATTCGGCGTTGATGGAGATGAATGGGGATAAAGCCCCTGGCCCGGATGGTTTTACTGTAGCCTTCTGGCAAAATGTTTGGGACTTTACCAAAGAGGAGATCATGGAGATGTTTAAGGAATTTCATGAGCATAACTCCTTTGTTAGGAGCCTCAACAATACCTTTTTGGTGTTGATTCCTAAGAAAAGCGGGGCGGAGGATCTGGGTGATTTTAGACCTATCAGTCTGTTGGGGGGTCTCTATAAACTATTGGCTAAAGTTTTAGCTAATAGGCTCAAAAAAGTGATTGGTAAGGTGGTCTCCATTGCTCAAAATGCCTTTGTTATGGGAAGACAAATTTTGGACGCATCTTTAATTGCTAATGAGGTGATAGATTCGTGGCAAAAGAGAAAAGAAAAGGGCCTTATTTGCAAACTGGATATAGAAAAAGCTTATGACAGCATCAATTGGAACTTTCTAATGAAGGTCCTTCAAAAAATGGGCTTTGGGTCCAAGTGGGTGGGATGGATGTGGAGCTGTGTGTCTTCTGCTAAATTCTCTATTCTTGTTAATGGAGTGCCAGCTGGTTTCTTCCCTAACACTAGAGGGCTTCGTCAAGGGGATCCTCTCTCCCCTTACCTCTTTGTGATGGGAATGGAGATTCTGGACGTTCTTATCAGGAGAGCGGTGGAGGGGGGTTATCTTACAGGGTGCAACATCCGGGGCGGTAGTAGAACCTCATTGAATATCTCCCACCTATTTTTTGCTGATGATACAATTGTGTTTTGTGAGGCGAATAAAGATCAAGTTTCTCACTTAAGCTGGATTCTCATTTGGTTTGAAGCAGCTTCGGGTCTTCGTATTAATCTAGCCAAAAGCGAAATCATCCCAGTTGGAGAAGTGGAGGAGATTCTTGAGATGGCAGCTGAGCTAGGGTGTAGGGTGGGGTCTCTGCCCTCCCAGTACTTGGGCCTCCCTTTAGGAGTCCCCAATAGGGCTTCTTCTATGTGGGATGGAGTGGAAGAGAAGGTCAGGAGGAGACTTGCGCTTTGGAAAAGACAGTACATCTCTAAAGGGGGGAGGATCACTCTTATAAAGAGTACCTTGGCTAGTATGCCAATCTACCAAATGTCTATATTCCGTATGCCCAACTCTGTTGCTAAACGAGTGGAGAAAACCCAAAGAGATTTCCTATGGGGGGGTGGAAACTTGGAGGGAAAAGTTCACCTAGTTAAATGGGATGTGGTCTGCTCAGAAAAATTCAATGGAGGGCTAGGATTGAGGAGAATAGCCACTTTGAATAGAGCCTTGCTGGGTAAGTGGGTTTGGAGGTTTGCTTGTGAAAAAGATAACCTTTGGAAACAAGTGATTTCAACAAAATATGGGCAAGAGGAACATGGTTGGAGGGCTAAGAAGGCTAGTGGGGCGGCTGGTGTGGGGGTCTGGAAGGAAATCATGAAGGAATCTGAATGGTGCTGGGAAAAATTGGCTTTTCTAGTTGGGAAGGGGTCCAAAATTAAATTTTGGAAAGACAGATGGTGTACTGAAACTCCGTTGTCCCAATGTTTCCACCACCTTTTTGTTCTTGCAGTGCATAGAGACGCCACGATTGAGGAGATGTGGGACCAACATTCGGGCCAAGGAGATTGGAATCTTGTTTTTGTGAGGGATTTCAATGACTGGGAAATGGATATGGTTGGTGATCTGCTCCTTACTTTAAGGGGTCATAGGCCTTCCATGGAGGATGATTCAGTTATATGGAGGCAAGGAAGAAATGGTCGTTACAGGGTTAAAGAAGCTTACAGGCTGTTGGACAAGCCTAATGCCATTGAGTTCCCCGCAAGGAGAATATGGGTGGATAAGGTGCCAACTAAAGTCTGTTTTTTTGCCTGGGAGGCTACATGGGGGAAGGTGCTCACTTTGGACAGGCTCCAGATAAGAGGGGTGCAACTCCCAAATTGCTGTTTTTTGTGTGGTTGTGATGAAGAGAATGTAAATCATATTCTTTTACACTGTATAGTGACTAGAGCCTTATGGGAAATTATTTTTGGGTTGATAGATATCAAGTGGGTCCTCCCAGAAACTGTAAAGGAGACTCTTATCTCCTGGAGGGGCTCATTTGTAGGGAAGAAAAGGAAAAAGATTTGGAAATCCATTCCGTTGTGTATTTTTTGGACGGTTTGGAAGGAGAGGAATAGGTTAGCGTTTAGGGGGGGTGTGGTGAATATTCAGAGATTAAAGAGTTCTTTTGTTTGTAATTTATGGAATTGGGCCAAAGTGCATTTAGGTGAGGAGTCTTTCTCCCTTATAGGTTTTTTGGAGTGGATAGCTTCCACTTGAGGGGAGGTAGTTCTTTATGGTCCTTTTTCTCTTTTTGAGGCTATAGCCGTCTTGTATACTCCCTGTATGCTTTGTGGCGATTAGCCTTTTCTAATGCAATTCTTGTTTACTTATAAAAAATAATCAAATTTAACAATCATTTATTTGTCCTAAACACATAAATCACCAAATATCATCCAAAACTTCAAATTAATCAACAAAAAACATAAAAATAAAGAACTCCAAGCATAAAAACAAATCCAAATCCATATTGCTAATAGCCTAATACATATCCAAATCCAAAGTTTCCAAACCAAAAGTCCAAAACGTGAAATTTGTCCACAATTCAAAAACATCATTAAAAACCACTTAAATATCAAATTTGTCCACAACAAGCAATCATCACTCCTCTAAATCAACAAAATCATCATCATCATCATTTCCATCACCACATTTGTAGCCTTCCCCATCTTCTTCATCTGCTAAATCAACCATGTCTCCATCGTCATCTTCATCTATTAGTGAATGAGAAGGCAAAGTTCTAAAACTTGAAGCTATCCCCTTTGTTGGTGGTATTATGCTTGAGTTTGCTCTAGCTCTAGCTCTAGTATCAAACTTGGCCTCCTCAGCTCCAATAGCTCTAGCAACATCACCCCATGTCAAATTATCATCATCAAATACAAAATCATCTTGTGCATCTCCATGAGAATCCTCATCTTCCATTCTTCCTATCAACCATTCATTGCTATCATCTATATCTTTCAAAGAAATTCGGTCAATGGTGTTACGTTCATTGTATCTTTTCTTCAAGGCTCGATTATACTTAATGTATATCAAATCATTCAAGCGTTGATGATTTAACCTATTTCTCCTCTTGCTATGAATCTGCAAAAATTCATAAGCTCATAAATATATTTTAAAGTTTTAACTTTTAAGTTACATTCAAAACTCTATTAGACTATTACTTGTAATTATTTTGGTCACTTACATTTTCAAAGATGCTCCAATTCCGTTCACAACCTGATGCACTGCATGTTAAGTTGAGGACTTTTATTGCAAACCTTTGCAAATTTGGAGCTGAAGCTCCATATGCAGCCCACCATTCAGCTGTAGTATAGATATTAACAATTTAGTGAAACAATTCACCCATTTTAGCAAAAATACAATCTAATCATTTAAATAAACAAAACTAAATAATTAACCTGGTGCTCTAGTCTTCCTTGTCTTAACAGCTAACTCATTCTCGAATAGTCCTTGGGCATTTGTGTACAAACTCACTTCGGCCACAACTTTTTCTTGTTTAGCAGGGTCTCTTGTTAGCCTTAAGATGCATTTATACAAATCACTCATAGTCTCTGCATCATGCTCTATTTCTGGTTTATTATGGAAGAATTCCGGGTTCAAAAAGTACCCTGCTACATGCAAAGGCCGATGAAGCTGAATCTCCCACCTCTTATCAATGATGTTGAAGATTTCTTTGTACTTCTCTTCATTTCCATTAAAACTTCTCACAATTATATCCTTAGTTCTATTCATGGCCTCATAGCTGTATCCCATAGGAGCTTTTTTTCCACCATCATCCAAACGAAGCACACGAACTAGGGGACTCGAAACCTTTAAGTAAAACACAATAGTGTTCCAAAATGAAGGCATTAGAACTATGTTGACTATAGTTTTCCCCTTCTGCTCTTTTGCCCATTTACTATCTGATCAATCTAAGTTTGTAAACATCTTCCTCAAGTTGTTTTTTTGTTCATGCAATCACGATAATGTGATGAAAGCAGTTGCAAACCAAGTCTTAGCAGGCTTAAGCAATTCCCTTTGTCTAGTAAACCGCCTTATCATGTTGAGTAGCCCTGAGCGATTATAAATATACCTATTTAGTGATATAACCCTCTCCAATGTCCTCTTGATGTTTGGTAGCTTTCCAATATCTTCCGACATCAAGTCAAGGCAATGTGCAACACATAGTGTCCAATACAAATGTGGACGCTTTAATTCTAACAACCTTCCTTTGTGACATTGTAGATATTAAATTTACATAAGTTCTCAAGATAAATAATTCAAATTTTAAAAGTAAATAAAAATTCAACAAATAGTATTTATTACCTGTCATCACATAACTTGAGTGATTATCTGTTATAACTTGAATAACATTCTCCTCACCAACAAACATCTTTTCTCCTGTTTTAATCATTGAAGAAGCATCAATGGATTGCATGAACATGGTTCCCTTTGAACAATTAACCAAAAAGTTCACCAAAGTTCTCTCTTTCCTATCGGTCCATCCATCCAACATAATTGAACATCCATTTTTTTTCCCATTCCGCCATATGATCTTTCATCAAATCTTTTGTGAGAGCCAATTCTTTCTTAAGGTTACTAACTCTTACATCATGAAAAGTTGGTCCTTTCATACCCACACCATAGTGGCCAATAGCCTCAATCATTGGTTGGAAACTCGGATATGTGACTACATTAAATGAAATAGCAGCCTCATACATCCACCTTGTGATAAGCATACAAACGCTTTCTCTTGCTTCCTTTTTGTAGGCGTCATTGATGGTAGTTTGATTCATCTTCCCACTTCTTCGACTTTGAACAACCATCTCTGCATTAGGAGTGAAAAAATGATCTATAGGACCTTTTTGTCTTGGTTTTTTTTGAAGAAAACATCCTACCACCACTTCCTCCTCGGTTACTACCTCCACTAGAAATGTTGGTGACATTCATTCTACTATTAATCTCCTCACCAAAATCTTCATCTTCTAAACCAAACAAATCTTCATTGACATCTTCGCTCCCCATATTCATTTGCTCTTTTTGATTTTTCTTGGAACTCATATACTCTTCCATTTTTTCTCTAACATATTCCGGACATTTTCTACACTTTTTAGCATTTCTATATCCATCAACAAGATGTTGTTTGTGTCTATATATGCCTCATTTGGTTACTTTATCACAAAAAATGCATATGATGGTGTTCAAATCTTTTTCATTAATCAAACGAGCATATTTCCATCTGAGATCTCTTCTTCCACTTGCACTAGAGTCCACTTGAGTTTCACTCTCATTATTCATCTTGCAAACAAATTATCTATACTACAATAAAATAATTATTATTAAATTAAGAAAAAAAAAATTGAAAAAAAAATGCATATCACATTTACAAAAAATATGCATGAGTGTTTTTTGTTTATTTATTTTTATTTAGTAAAATTTTCATGTCAAAATACAATATTTTTATTTAAAAAAAAAATTGCCAATGAGAGTTATGAGATAAGAATGGAAAAAAATGCAGAAAAATGAAGAAAAGAGAAAAATACCAAGGTCTTGGAAGGTACGTGACTATTTTCCCTTTATGTTTCCTCTTCTTCTTCTTCTTCTTCACTTCTCCACTGCACGGCTAAGGCTAGGGCACGATTGGGAGTAGTGTCGGGTTGAAAAATACCAGAAAAGGGGGCTGGAAAGGAAAACAGGGCCAAAACGGTGTCGTTTTGGCCTGTTTTTTTAAAATTAAAAAGGCCAAAACGACGTTGTTTTGGACCCACAAAGTAAAAAAAAAAAATTAGGGCTTAGCCTTAGCCCTCTACAACCCGACGGACTGAAGAAGACAAAGAAGAAGAAGAAGGGGTCAGAGGGCGTACCTGGCTTGAAGCGAGTCAAGCGACCGCGTCGCGCCTTGCGCGCCTAAGCGGTGCCTTCGTGAAGCGAGGCGCCAGAGGGTGGCGTTGTGCCGCCCCGAGCCTAGGCGCGCCTTTCACAACTATGGATAAGGTGCTTTTAATAAGGGTAAGCCTCCCACCTTAAGATAGATATTGTCTTATCCACATAGCCAACCTCTTGTAGACTCTTTCCTCCACTGAATGGCAACAGGACATTGATTTATAGGAAGCTCATAAGGGGAGGCCTAAATACATAGTAGGAAGCTTCCCTTTCCTACACAACAACTCAACCACCAAATCCTTTTGATTAGGAATATTGCCCATTGAAATTAACTCAATTTTTTTTTTTTTTTTTTACCTATCAAATAAAAAAAGAGCGTCATCTAGAAATAATAGGTGGGACACCTCCTTGCCTTTGCCTCCCCTACGACTTAACTTAAACCCCATAATGTAACCTTCCTCCTTAGCTCTCTTCAGTAAACAATTGAGCCCCTCCATGGTAAACAAAGAGATAAGGGGTAAGAGGGTTCCCTTGCCTCATACCTTTAGAGCTTTGAAATAATCTATTGGGGGTTCCATTCACCAACACTAAAATCTCGTAGTAGAAATACACTGTTTGATCCAACCAATCCATTTTTGACCAAACCCCATTTTGATGAGGATTTCTAGCAAATAGGCCCAATTCACATGGTCATCTACTTTTTCTATATCCATCTTGCATATTATGCCTTTCAACTGATTCTTAAGTCTTGAGTCTATTGTTTCATTGGCTATTATCATCACATCCAAAATTTGTCTTCCTTCAACAAAAGCATTTTGAGAGATTTGCACCTTAAAATCCTTTCTTTTCCTCAAAATCAAACCATCTATGTGAAATTGAAAAGGGTAATTATAATTCAAAATCTCTCAATCAGTCTCTTTTGTAATGTTTCCTTTCATTCCAAGTAAGGGAAAGGAGTTGTTTTCTTATTCTTTTTAAATCCAAATACTTTCCTTCCTCTCCAATTTGGCCTTACCAAATGGGTTTGTAAGGAGATCAACACTTAAGGGAGTGAAGTGAGGGTAAACTGCTAATTTGACTGGCCATAGACTTATGGTAATGTAAGTGCAAGACTATTTGAATACTTTTCCAAACAGAAATGCAAATAAATGATTAGGTGTTAAAATTTTATGCTTAAAGTTTGTTTCTTAATTCTGGATTTTCTTGAGATAATGGCCCATATTTTTTCCATAAAAGTTTGCCCTCAACTCCATTTGAATACCCCGGCCATCTTCAAGTTTGACCAAATAGCCTGCAACTTTATGGAGAAAACATGAATAGGACACAATCTGAACCATGAGCTTTGAAGTTGGCAAGCTAGTCAGTGGTTACTCTTACTGCACATTCTATGTCAGTATGTGTGTGCCAAAGGTAAATAAGTTATCCCACAAGTCTCTTAACACTTGGTAAATAAATTATCCTGCAAGTCTCATAACACTTGCTAGGGTCATTGGAGGACACTTACCTTGCCTTTAATCATACATGATAAATAAACTGTAATGTATTGCTTGCAATTGCTATCTAAGTAGTAAATATTGCCTTAGTATATTTTTCAAGCCATGCTCTTGAAGTGTGTTCCAATCCTCAAATTTCTTCTTCGGCTTTCACACCTTCCTCAGGGGGCCTTGGAGGCATATCCCTATATTCTTCCTTTTCAAGTTCGCTATGTAAGAAAACATTCTTAAAACAAACTAATAAAGGGATTGATCGAGATTTAGTGCCAGATATACAAAGACTCCAAGGAGATGATCTCTTTTCTACTAGGGAAATATATCACCTGGTGCCAGTAATCAATTCCTTAGGTTTGAGTAAAACTCTTTCATTTACATGACCTTGTACCTCTCCATGTTGTCAGATTTGTTGTACATAATGGTGTTGGATCCATTTACAACCAACTGGTCTCTTTCTTGAAGGCCAACCAATTTCCCTGGTTCAATTGTGCTATAATGCTTCAGCTCCTCGTGTTTGACCTTCTTCCACTTTGGTTCAGAAAAGAAGTGCAATTGGGTTGCAAAAGCATGATAATTAGGTGAGGGCGATCTGCAATAAATGCGAGTACAAATAGGTTAGCAAATGGTCACAAAAACATTTTCATTTAAATAAGGTAGGAGTAAATATTTCTTGGTTGGTTTGGCTGACTCAATGACATGCACTAACTAAAGATTAAAATAGCTAACAATTGGAGTAAGAGACATTTCTCTTTCTATCATAATATAGATAGCATGGATGAAGATGTGCAAATGCCATTATTTTTTTTGCTTTCACTTGGAATGGATATCTATAAGTTTTGAAATATTTTTATTTTTATTTTATATTACAGGTTACAAATGCATTGAGGGAGTCAGGTTTGGAATCATCAAATCTTATTATTGGAATCGATTTCACTAAAAGCAATGAATGGACAGGTATGTCAATCAATGGGCAGAAAACACCATCCTTTGTTTGTTTGTTTCATAGGATTGATTGTTAATTCTACACTATCAGGGAAGCATTTGAATTGTTTAGTCATACTTATTGTATTTAAGATTTTTTATCTAGATAAGTATGTTGGGTTGGGGGTCAGGGGGGTGTTTGTTTTGGTTTGTGAAAAGAACCCTACCATGTGGGAAAAAGATACTACAATCCACACTTAAAACCATATAGATTGAGAATTTTTTATCTTTACTGTACTTCCAGGCTAACTTAGGGTAGTGTATTATATATACTACAATCTGCACTTAAAACCTTATAGATCAACAATCTTCCATCTTGTGTAGTGCATTGTATATACTTGACACAGGCTACTTTGGGGGTGGGAAGCACTTGATTGAATTTCTTAAAAATGTCTGTGAATGACACAAATAGCAGTCACTTCTATTTTTTATTTTTATTCTTCTCTCTCTTTGTCTCATTAACTAGCATTTTGAGTCAACAATGCTGTGACACTGTTCATGCACATTATGATGGCATGACAGTGGAATTGAATTGACATTGGAAGTTTATTAATTAAAATGTGGCACATATACCACATGTACACGCATGTATTTGTTTATGTATGTACATATGCATGCGTATATGCATGTATTGTTTTCTTTAATGTGCATTTATTGGAAGCCACCGCATTGATGTTTTTATTGAAGGCAAAGCCTCATTCAATAATCGGAGTTTGCATGCCATTGGTGATACGCCTAATCCATATGAAAAGGCCATTTCTATTATTGGGAAGACTTTGGCTCCTTTCGACGAGGATAACTTAATTCCTTGTTTTGGCTTTGGTGATGGTAGGCCATGATCCTCCATAACTTAATATCTTCATTTTTTCTTGTTCGCCCTTATCAATTTATGATTCTTATAGTAGTCTGTGGATTGATATCCTGTTTTAGCTACCACCCATGATAGCGAGGTGTTCAGCTTCCATGATGATCGTTCACCTTGCCATGGCTTTGAAGAAGTTTTGGCCTGCTATAAAAGGATAGTTCCAAACTTGCAGCTGTCAGGTTGGTTTCTTTCTCCTTTGATTTTATTCTTCATATTCAGTCAATTATTTCCTTTTCTCAACAAAACTGTGGACTGTTTTCTGGTTTGGATAGTTTGATTATGTTTATAGTGGCTTTCTTATCTCAAGCCAGTCGAAACTTCATAGATATATTTAACTTTGTTGAAGGGCCAACTTCTTACGCCCCAGTAGTTGAGGCTGCCATAGATATTGTGGAGAAAAGTGGTGGACAATATCATGTTTTGGTTATCATTGCAGATGGCCAGGTCTCTTCTGAAGCTCTCTTTTCCATATACACAAAATCATGTGTGCATGAACATAAACAAACATGGATTCATACACATACCTGCATCCACACACATGCACATTCTGTGCCAAAATGATTTCTTGTATCATGAAGGTTACAAGAAGCGTCAATGCAAACGATAAGGAACTCAGTCCACAGGAAGAGAAAACAATCAACTCAATAGTTACTGCAAGGTACAGCCATACAAATAGATGGATTTTTGTTTGTTGTTGTGGACTTCAATTGACTCTCAGTGTTGTTCTTCCCTATCCTATTTGATTTATGTTGAATTGATTGCATGCAGAGGATTATGTTGGACTGGCCGCGTTTTATGTTAAAGAACAGAGTTTGAGTCATGTAGAGATTTTTAGAGTGCTAATATTTACTATATACTTGAGTGAAGTATGAAGTTTTAGGAAGAGAGAACTCTTCAACTAAGGACCCTTTAAGAGGACCATGGAAGTTTGATGGGTGGTTGCACTAAATTAATGATATTTCTTTAGAGTTAGGATGTTCCTTTTCTCGGGCTCCTCACTTAGGCAATCATGTGGCAGATGCATTAGCTAAACGTGGAGCTAGATATATGGTTTCTTTTGTGGAAAATTTTATACCTATGTGAATTATAGTTAGATTTGATCTTGTGAACTAGTATACACTTACCCTCCTTTTCAATCCTTCTCTTTATAGACTATTGTGTACGTCTTGGAAGGATTTCTCATCCTTGTTATAAAAAAAAGGCAAAAAAAAGTGCCTCTAAAAGATGTTTGTAAAGAAAAGCTTTCTATTTAATATATAAAAATTTTGAATTCTGAAAATTTATCCAGGAAGCTCTTTTGCACAAAGCATCTCACTCCCAGCTTTACTAGAAATTGCTTTTAGGCCTTCAACCTCTTACAGTTTTGAATTGTGTTAGTTGCCAACTAGCACATTTTAAGTCTTTTGATCAGAAAGAACTTTTAAGCTTTCAAACAGCTGTGTCAATCAGGGCTGTAGTGTTGAATTCAAGTTTATGGCTCTAATGAAATTGTTTTCTTAATAATATTGTTGTAAGGCCTACTGGATAAGCTCAGCAACATTTTATGCTCTTTTGTCAAATTCTATTTTGATGTTGATCTATACCTTTTAGCTTGACATCAGAAAGACCAGTTTTTGCCACAGATTTTTTCCATGTTTTTGTTGCATGTTGTGTTAGTTGAGGTTTTTAGCTGCTTTCTTGGCTGATGGATAGGGTAAAAAGTGGGCTGGGGCTTTTGCTCTTTGAAATGACATGTTGTCATTCACTATTCTTACTTTCTGGAATGTGTCTTATCAACATATTTCTTGGATGTCTCCTGCAACCTGACAAATTTACTGAGTAAACAAACACTCTGAGCACTAAGTACAAGAGACAGAAATAGATTGAAAGTGTGTAATAGGTTGGGGTAGTGGAAGAAGGAGGTGGATGGGTTGAGTACAGTCATGGATCAGGGCAGTGTCCATAGTCCAAATATGGGGGTGTTTTTGCCATGTAAAGTCACCTAATTTTTTGCTACTTGTAGTACTTTACATTATGGACATCAAGGCTATGTTTAGTTTGTGGAAAGTACTAAGGAAAAAAAAAATTCTACAGAAAATGATTTTCTCATCTTTGGTTTACCACGGAAAATACAGAATCAAAATTAACTAAAAACTTATGCATTTCCAAATTATTTAATCTTTATATAGAAGATGAAAAATAAGAGAACTAAGTTTGAATGAGTATATCAAAATAATTTATTAATTTTAAATCTATGTTTTATTTTCCTTCATTTTTCTTTCTTTTTATTTTTCCTCTCTATTTCTTTTCCTTCCATTTTCCCTCAATTTTTTTTTGGACCAAACATAGCCAAAGGGTTTGGATATAGGCCCCACCTTTCCACTGTTTGCTTGTGAATTATTGTAGTTTATTGTTTTGGCATCTTAGTTTTCTTGCTTTTTCATTTTGTTTCATGCTGTTACTAAAGCAAGGTTGCATTTTCCCTCAATGGTTTTAACTACCGGACCATACATGCAATGAAGTTCTGATATTGCATCAGAACATGAAAAGGAGGTAGACTATATTGATATCTAAAATGACCTGCACAATTAAATGATGTGGTGTGCTTTCTTCATCTTAAATTTAGAAATTATGATGTAGAGAGTTCACTTCCTCCAGTTTTTATTGAATGTTTCGCAATCATTGTTCTAAGGTTATCCTTCTGAAGCAAAACTATAACCTTAGAAGCAAAACCATGTATTGAATAGACAATGGCTCTGCCAATGTGGAATTGTATTTAATCATTAGTCATTTAGTTGGAAAAGAACTTGAACTGACAGTCCCTATTTTAATGTTTTTATTGTAAACAGTTCGTATCCTCTATCCATCATTCTTGTTGGGGTTGGCGATGGGCCCTGGGATGACATGAAGAAATTTGATGACAAGATCCCTGCCCGTGGATTTGATAATTTTCAGGTGGTGCACCAGTGGCGCAAAATGAATTCGATCAGGTTTTACTCAAATATATGTTTGGGTTTTTGGTTACATGCTTTTCTTTGGTTTGCAGTTTGTCAACTTCACTGCAATTATGTCGAAAAATGCAAGTCCCTCAGAGAAAGAAACAGCTTTTGCTCTTGCTGCTCTTATGGAGATCCCCATCCAGTACAAAGCAACTGTTGAATTTGGTATTCTCGGGTAGGGAGTACAGAAAACTTTTGTTTTATCTTTAGATTACATCTTGCCATTACTTTAAAATTGAATTATTATTATTGGTTTCTCGTATAATTTGAGATGAATTTTTTCCCTTTAGTATGGGTAGAGGATCATTTTCAGGTTTTCATACAGCAAAACTGTTTCAAAATTTTAGTATTTTTAACGATGACTCCTGAAGCATGGAATGATTTTTTTTTTCCACACCTCTGAATGCTCCCAATACGATGCAGCTTTTGCATGAATGACATTTGATTCGACCTGTTTTTGCATGCTTTCTTATTTTAAATTATTCTGTTGGACCAAAGACGGGTAACCGGGAAAGCAAAGAAGGTGGTTCCACGCCCTCCTCCAGCTTCCTACGCTCGCCATGCACCTCCACCTTACGCAATGCCTTATGGAATGCCATCTCATCAGCCAAGCAACCTCTCATCACGCATGCCATCTCGTATGCCATCTCGTCAGCTAAGCAATACACGAGATGAAGGAAACCAGGTAATAAATGATAAAATGCTTAGGTTTTCCGTACCTTTAAATATAAAGGCCATTTTTTTTAACCATTCTGAACTTTCAATTCATTCCAGCTCTTAGATCACTGATTTCTATCCTTCACCTTCTTCAATGCAGGCCTGCCCAATTTGCCTGACCAGTGTAAAGGACATGGCCTTTGGCTGTGGGCACATGGTGAGCTGCATATAGACTATCGTTTTGTGTTCTCTATCCTTCACCTTCACATATCATTGCAATTATTTAAATAACGATTATTCAATTTGCAGACTTGCAGAGAATGTGCTTCAAAAGTGTCAAACTGCCCCATATGTCGGGAGCCCATCAGAAACCGCCTCAGGGTATACACCGGGTGATTGCAGTCAGGCAAATAAAAATCTATCTACAGTGTACATGGGACGATCTTTCTTTCAGTGCTGGTGATGCACATGTGTCTTTGTGCCCCAATCTGTAATTTTCCATGTAAATAGTGTTAACCTACCTGCTAGTGACTGGAAAATTATCTGTGATGATGTGTTTATGTTTTTTGTAAGGGTTCGATTGACACGCAATTCATGTTATGTGTTTGTACGTACATGTTGCAACCTCCAGCTTCTCAATGAAGAATACGTTTGTGGCTGAAACTTCCCGTGATCATGAATTTACTACCAAAAACCTGGTGTGATATAATACATCAGCATATCTGAAACTGAATGGGAGCCAGACAAGAAACTGAATTCCAAGCCTGTGGCTTATCTGATAGAAGAAAAGGAAATACAACAAGAACAAGAACGAATTCTAAAATGAAACAAAGTTCATGTCTTTGATGATGCCTGAAACACACAAATACTAGTTCCAAAGTAGTCAAAACCACAATTTCCTGTGGATATTGATTGCATCGAATAAGAAACGAGGGAAACCTCTCTTAGTCCTTTCTCCTGTCAAAGGATACAGATTTGCACAGGGAGTATTCATCACTGGTTGATCCGACCACTTATCTACTTCTTCTGCTCCTTAGCTTCCATGTTGCTTTGCTTTGGGATTGGTTGGATCCTTTCATAGGGCTTTCTGGTCAATGTCTCTCCTCGCAGAGCAGCAACATACCGGTCATTTGTATCCTCTTTACGCTGCAGTTCCCCAAGAAATTCTGCCAGCCTCTCTTGATTTACTTTCCCCATCATCTGCCATTCGATTCAAGCAAAACTGTCAAAAATGTTTGTGGGAAAACAAAACTTCAAGAGAACCATCACAAAATCGAAACCCATTTCATAGTAGACAGTTAATATAACTCTGATGCAGAGTTGCAATAAAAGCCCAGTAAATGTATAGTGACTGATAGAAAAGGGCTATCTTCCATCTACTTGCGGCCCATGAGCTCCAAATTTTCAAAGGGTGATGCACAAAGACAAAAAGAACACACATACACAGAAAAAGAAAAAACAGAATGAACAAACAATACAAGGAAGAAATATTGATCCACCCTTCATGAAATATATCCAAAATTTGCAGGAGAAAAAGGGAAACAGGAAGCAAATTCCTAAACAGCTGCATTTGTTCAGAAACCAGAAAAAAAGGGATGAGAACAATACAGCAATATTGCTCATCCACATGCTGTACATGAATTGTTCTCTAAAGAAGGTAGGCCACCACCACCAAGCTGCTTCTATTCCAGGGGGCATGCAATTCAATCATAACAGCATCTGCATCACCTCTCCTTGATGATCCCAACAATTACCCCCAATCCCTATTCGATCTGGGCTGCTAAGAGAACCATCATCAAAGTTCAATCCTCACCACTGGATTGACTCTTCTCATATGGGAAGACACTGTCTTCAGATCCTCTTTAATCAAACACAAACTCCTTCATCACCCAAGTCCCAAGGGAAGACAGACAAAATCTTATCAAAACAAACTTCACCTGTTCATCTTGTATTACAAGACACATTTACCTGGCCATCTGTCCTTGAAGATCCCCATTCCTCTTTCCACAAAATGATCCAAATCATAGTGAGAACCAAGCGTGATGATAGAAGTACAGCCCTATCCCCTTCATCAAAACCTCCAACCCATTCTCTGGCACCAAAGAAATCCCTCTATAGGGGGGAACCTGATTCAAACCCACCACCAACTTATGACATAGCAAAAGAGCCACCAGCCAATGCTTCCATGGACAGAGCTTTCTTAGCCCTTCTGATTTGAAGCATATTATTGGTGTTTAGCTGAAGTGGGCTATCGCTCAGGTTCGAGCTCCCAATCCCCCAAGCAAGGGGGGGGATTGATGCAGAGATAATGGCCAGTCCCGAATACAAAGTGCATAACCTTAATACTGAACTCAAAGCTCAGATTCCCACACACTCTTGGTGATGCACTGTATGTCAATCTATCAAGTGTGATTTTATGTAGTGACTACTCTTTTAGTCATGTCTATCTCTCTTTCACATGTGGGTACAAAAATTAACTTATGGGGCATCCTGAGGTGGATGAAGAGTGTATAGGTCCAATTCTGAAGATTAGGATGATGTTTGGGGATGAATAAGCCCTAAGAAATTATGCTGACAGATTTCTTGTGGCCCTCAGGAGAGAATGGGAGAATAAACAGAATAAGAAAAATAGGAAATGTGGAAATACTTTTAGAGCACCCATGATTTTCTTTCAGCATTGTGAACTTGATAGGAAGAGGGAAGTACAGAACATGTGTAATTTGACTGTTACATCTCTACTATGGAAGATACATCTCATAAATGGAATATGTAAGATCTGACCAAGTGTTGTGCATGGACAATGTAGCAGACATTTATGAATCTTCTGCTCCTAGGTAACCACCCCTCTACCAGGCCCTACCTTTGCATCAAACCCTTATCCAACGTCACATGGCTTTACAACTTATGAAGTTTTCATGAGTATTATAATGTCTTCCATGAATTTGACTACTGGTTGCTCCTAAAGTTGAAGAACAAATGTTGAGCTAGAGTTTCAGTAGGGCATGATCCTCATGAATTTCCTCTTCTTAAAAACCCCTGTGCAAGTGTTCTTGCAGATGTTTTTGAAGGTATCTTTCAAGCATTTGTATATCATTTAGGCATTCATTTACTTGGTGTAAGTTCTGGTTGAGTTTTGGTGCATTTTATTGAGTAGGTTCATCAGACTCTGCATATCTTTTTAAGCTGCCTGAACTGGAACTTTGCCCAAGGAAAGTGAGTGGGTACAACAGCACTCAGGCTCCCCTGCAGCCTCCCATCGGTTGTTGCTCTTGGCCAAGAATTCAGTTGCAGTGAACTGGGGTTCGCCCCACTATTTTTTTGATCGACAAAAGCAATATATTCATTAAATGAAAGAGCACTAAACAAAAGGACTCACTAATGTATTCACAATGTATACAAGGGCGTAAAAAGGCCCCATGATATCACAGTAAACGCAAAAAACCTACCTAGAACTCAACCAATCAATAAAGTCCAACATGGACAAAGGGCAATCTCCTATATACACCTTCACCCATTCTTAGAAATAAAACATAAAAGATTGTTTGATAGCTTAATCCGTTTTTTCAGTATTTTTGAACGCCCTCTCATTTTTTCAAATTTCAAATGGTGGTGTTGGTCACAGTATCCAGCTCATAAATTTGATTATATATTGATCAGTCCATTTAAGCACATTAAGGTGAGTTTTGACCTAAATAAAACAGTTCTTAAGTACATAGCCTCAAACTTCATGCTAATTGACAATCCAAATGAAATTTACACATCATATGCAGCAACAAACAAGAAGTTGTTCCCATAATAGAAACAATAAGGGCTTGTTTAGGAACTTTTTCGAAAGCATTTATCAAAAAACAATTTTTGAGAATAGTTTTCAAAAACAATTCTCTATAGGTTTTTAGAACAAAAGGTTGTTTGAAAACTTGGAATGTTCTCAACGTGTTTTTTATGTTTCTAAATATTTTTGAAAACAACCTCAAAAAAACAATTGAAAATAACTAAAATATGTTCTTAGAAAACACCCTATTTTTAGAACAATTCTCAAAAACTCGTTTTGGGTATAATTTATAGTCAAATATGTTTTTTTTTAAAAGCAAAAAACTGATGTTGACAACAACTGCCAAACATAGCCTAATGTCACAGGATGTTTCAAATGACCCTCCCCATGGGCTTATATAGGAGGAGGGAAGCTTCTGGAGACTCCTGGAGCCATCTACACTAAGTCATTGGTGGGAAGAGTGTGGAAGGTTCTAGAAATGCCTAGAGATGTCCACACATCTCTACACTATGGTGGAAGGCATGGGAGGAGTCCAAGGCTTTCTAGAGACTTCTAGGAATCTCTTGTACATAGGGTTGTACATAGAATAGGGTAGGATGTTCTAGAATATTCTTGATTTGTAAGGGAACCCTCCAAGGTTCTAGAGAGTTCCCTTGGTGCCTATAAATAGGTGAGGGCCTCATTTGGCCAAGACACCACCCAAAATCACTTCCTAACCAAGCAAGTGAGCATCTAAGCACTTGTAAGGCTTCTTTGAGTAATAGAAAGCTTCCATTCTTTAAGGAGTTGCCTACCAAGCTTCTTAAGCTTTTGAGTCGCGAGTGTCTTAGCCGGGTGAGCTAAGTATTGGGAGCAAGGCTGACTTAGCAAGATCAAGCGTCTTGACTTGTCTAAGTGCCGCACGAGCTTAGTGAACGACTAAGTCCGTGACAAGTGGTATCAGAGCGCGGTTACGAGGTGGGCATAGCAAAGGAAGCATGTCGGGTTCCAACGTGGAGGAGACTAGTGAGCAAACCTGTGGGAGGGAGACCGAGCCTACTGCACGGGGCAGGGGCAGGAAGGATAAGTCTCGTGACGCCTTAGCCAACATGGAGGCAAGGTTAGCCAAGGTGGAGCTAGCCATGGCAGACACTCGGGAGGGGTTGGACTTGATCGAGCAAGGCATGGAGAAGGGCTTAGAGGATCTAAGGGAGCAGATCCAAGACCTTCGCGAGGGGGTGCTAATCTCACAGGTTCAACCAGTGTCGCACGAGGAGTTTGTGTCCTTCCAAGGAAAGGTCTTAAGCATGCTTGCTAGCATGGAGTCAAGGATGGAGGCCTTGGCTGCGCGCATGGAGGCCCGAGACCAGGAGGTGAGGCAGGAGTTGGCCATCTACAAGGCTGCTGTGTCGGCACGGGTCATGGCCACACAGGAGGCATCTAGGGTGGAGGTGCCGAAGCCACATAGGTTTAGTGGCAATCGGGATGCCAAGGAGTTGGATAACTTCTTATGGCATATGGAGCGATACTTTGAGGCTATCGCATTGACGGATGAGGCGGCTAAGGTAAGAACTGCAACTCTCTACCTTACTGACACAGCTACTCTATGGTGGCGTCGAAGGTTTGCCGATATGGAGAAAGGCATTTGCACCATAGAGACATGGGAGGATTTCAAGAGGGAGATCAAAAAGCAGTTCTACCCCGAGGACGTGGCTTACCTGGCTAGGAAAAACATGCGGCGTCTTAAGCACACAAGCTCAATACGCGACTACGTCAAGGAATTCTCTTCGCTCATGCTTGAGATTCCTAACATGACTCAAGAGGAGCTGCTATTCAACTTCATGGATAACCTGCAAGGGTGGGCCGAGCAGGAATTAAGGCGCCGAGGTGTTCAAGACTTAGCCACTGCTATGGCAGTAGCAGAATCTTTAACGGATTATAAGAGAGGAGACTCCTCCAAGGTCGAGTCTTTGGAGGATAGCCACGCCATGGGTGGGGGAGACGAGGTTCCAAGGGACCACAATGCTCCTAAAAAGGGATCAGGCAAGACGTCTAACGTCCGGGAAGGAAGGGATAAGGCGGAAAGGAAGGAGTTTACGCCTAAAATCAAATGCTTCCTATGTGACGGACCACATTGGGCACGGGATTGTCCAAAGAGGAAGGCGCTCAGTGCCATGATCGAGGAGAGGGAGCAGGAGGACGAAGCACATATGGGCTCAATGCAGCTACTAGGTGCCCTCCAATTCAACCCGAAGCCTAGTACGCCTGAGACCTCCTTACTAGCAGGGGTGCAAGTAAAGGAGGAAAAAGGGGAGCGAGCTGAGGTAGCCCGCACCCACATGGAAGAGGTCACCAAGGGAAAGGTGAACTCAATGGGTAAGAGGAAGCAGCACTCTAAGCATCGAAAGCGCACGGGTCTGCATCCATCTGGAGCCTCACGGGAGAAGGAGGTGAAGAATATCCTGGCTGAACGGGTCACCAGGAGACAAGGGGTCCCTCCTGTGATAGAGTATCTAGTCCGATGGAAAGGACTACCTAAGAGGCGGGTAAGCTGGGAACATGCGGATGCCTTGAGAAAATTCTGGAAACACATCGAGAGGTTTCAGAATGAGGCAACGACGAGGACGTCGACGGCATCGGTGGGGGAGAGTGTCACAGGATGTTTCAAATGACCCTCCCCATGGGCTTATATAGGAGGAGGGAAGCTTCTGGAGACTCCTGGAGCCATCTACACTAAGTCATTGGTGGGAAGAGTGTGGAAGGTTCTAGAAATGCCTAGAGATGTCCACACATCTCTACACTATGGTGGAAGGCATGGGAGGAGTCCAAGGCTTTCTAGAGACTTCTAGGAATCTCTTGTACATAGGGTTGTACATAGAATAGGGTAGGATGTTCTAGAATATTCTTGATTTGTAAGGGAACCCTCCAAGGTTCTAGAGAGTTCCCTTGGTGCCTATAAATAGGTGAGGGCCTCATTTGGCCAAGACACCACCCAAAATCACTTCCTAACCAAGCAAGTGAGCATCTAAGCACTTGTAAGGCTTCTTTGAGTAATAGAAAGCTTCCATTCTTTAAGGAGTTGCCTACCAAGCTTCTTAAGCTTTTGAGTCGCGAGTGTCTTAGCCGGGTGAGCTAAGTATTGGGAGCAAGGCTGACTTAGCAAGATCAAGCGTCTTGACTTGTCTAAGTGCCGCACGAGCTTAGTGAACGACTAAGTCCGTGACACTAAGCTCCTGTCTAAAAGGATAACGTATGATGATAAACAAGATTTAAGTGATCTTGCATGAAAAACTTTATATACCGTTGCATGCAGGATTTGGGATTGGAATATGAAAATATACTCAACCTCAAAAAGACCTCTACCAAAAATAGCTTGTATGGAACAAACTTTCACAAACAAAATCATGCAAGATTTCAGATCCTGGATTGGATGAAAAGAAAAGGTGACTAAGCATACAAACCCATGTAACAAAAAATTATATCTCAACAGAGAAAGTGCTTTACCTTGAAATAGTGTTGGGAGCCCTTAAAACCTCCTGCTAAAGAAAACCCAATCTAATGTTTCAAATCTTACAATTCACTCTAATTTATGATAAAACACTCTCTCAACATAGAGCAAAGCAAACAAAGTATGTAGATACAAATTAGTTAAGAAAATTAATCATTTTTTTTATAGGTAAATTGCAAGAATATATTAAAAGCCCTAAGAAAGGGCACAACAATGTACACATGTAGTATACAAAATGTGCCATAGTAGAAAAACAGAGAGAACAATGAGGAAAACTATCCAAACCCACCCCTAAACACCCCAGCCACCCCTAACACCCCAATAAAATAGATTTACCTAGCCATCTCTCAAGCCCTCCTACTTACCACCCCAAGTAATGACTCATCTTGAAATCCTCACTAAACAATAGCTTGATCCCCGAAGCTCCTCCCCTTGCCCCTAACTGACTTAGGAGACTTGTTGCAGTTAGCTAGGCACTCCAACTTTTGGATCTCCTTGTCAAAACGGGAAGATGTGTTTGGCTTCCTCTTCTCCCCTGACGCCTTGACACTATGTCCTCTCCTTGTATCCATTTTCCTTAACAAGGAGATGATCTCCTTTTCAAAACCTACCATTGGCATCCCCACAAAGTTACTGAAATTGGTCATCTTATTAAAGAGACCATCTGAAGGACGCACCTTCCTTGTGGAGTGGCTACTTTACTTCACCTTGGAAGAGTCTGAATCCTCAAATCTAACAACATCTTTACAAAAGGGGCCTTCCGCAATGTTATGTGGAAACTCTTGCAAGGAACCATCCTTGAACATTACTTTTTAGCGAACAAAAACCCTCTCCTAAAGCCCCACTAGGAACCTCCGAAGAAGGAGAAGGAGACAACCTTCCCCTTAGAAAATAGTCTCTTCTACCTCCAAACCTTGCTACTTTCACCAATAGAGCATCTTCAACCCTCGAAAACCTTTCCTTTGAACCTTGAAACCCCTCACAAATTAGGGGATTTGCACAAGCCTCGTCATCGCTCCCTTTCTCTCTTCTAGACTAAGAGAGTTGAAGACTTCTCTCAAGAAGTCTAAGAGAGAGAACCCTTGATCCATCTTTAGTCAACCCACCAGAGAAACTAGGCTTTAACTTAACAGCTATGGGCCGACCCAACAAAAACCGTTTTGCAAAACAAGAAGAAGATTGGCCACTCACGCAATGACCTCTTTTGACTTGGAGAATCCCTCGTCTTTAGAAGTCGAAGGGCCTCATATTCCATCAAAAACCTCCTCAAGGCACAATGAGGGCATCGTTCCCACCACGGCCGACAAACCGTTGTTGCCGCCATGCCCAGAGATTTTCGTCACCACCGTTGAGTGTGCAGGGAGACTAGACTCCATAAGAGACACTTGTAAAACCTTTTCTACACGTTTCTCTTCTTCCTATCCTATTCTTCCACCCACTTGTGAAAGACCCTTGCTATCATCCCTGACCTCTGGATCTCTACACTTTTCCTTGGGGACCACCATTGGCAACCCAGGTATAATCTCCCACCATAGTTGGACCTCAAAGACATCTGCACCAACCACTACTTGCAATTTATGTGGAACTCTCCTCCTGTTGGATTTCACAAGAATCCTAGCCCATTGCAGAAAACACCTTTCTTTCATCTCTTTATCAACTACCACAAAACCTCCACAAGCATCATCGAACCTCTTAAAGAACTCTTCTCCCCACAAATGCAAAGGTAACCATAATGCCCTCACCTAGAGCTCCGTGACACAAGCCTCATCCCTTAAACAACCTACATTAGGACTCCACAAATCCAACACACCTTGAATCCAGACTACCTCACCTAATTCCCTTTTTCCTCTATTCACCACTTTTGCAAAAAACCCACCCTTTAGGGAAGCTCCTCCTCCTCCACTTTCCACCAAAGGACACCTATGCTTCGGAACAACACCAATGCCCCTTGAATTTGAGGCAAGGGTCTTCCACCCACAACATCCCCCCCCGCCCGCCCAATGTCATCCCTTAGGAAAAATTAAGGAGAACCTTTTCTTCTCTAAAGACAACACAAAGCACAACAGGAATCTCCCTGCCTTGTTGCTATGAAGGTCTAGCTTGTAGCCCCTTCCTCCTTCATTCCACCCCATCATGAAGAACTTTCTAGACCTCCCTTCACAACAAAGCTTCTACCCCTTCCAGCATCTGAGCTAGCCCCTTCATACCAAATCTAATCCAAGCGGAAAACCCCGACCCCTCTCCACTATCTAGCCTACTGTCTTCCCCTTGACTAGCTCCACTGAAATCTCAAAGGATTTCGATTCAACTCCAAACCAGCAACTTCCCCTTTGTGAAACCATCTCCTGGATCTTCTCCATCACTTCAAATTCCTTTGCTTTGGGGCTTTAGAGACTGAAAGCAAGTGAAAATCCAGGAAAACAAGCAGTATTTGTACTGGTTTCTCCATGATGAACAATCCTCCGCTTGAATAACAAATATGAAGTGATGGAGAACAAATATGAATCCTCTGCTTGAATAGTAGAGCTTTGTTTTAAACAAGTTTCTATGATCATATGGTGAAAATAATGAACAATCTCAAACCCCAGGATTAGGCGCCTAAAACTGATGTATAGAATTCCCAAACAAGTAAAAATATGCACCCGCCCCACCAACTCAGGACTTTTGACATGAACAGATTTCAATTATCATATCATAAAATTAGTAAACAAGTTTAAATCCCCAGTGTTACAAGCCTAAACCCATAAAGAAATTGACGTATTTCTCGAATGGGCAAAAATATGAACTCTCCGGTTGAATACTGGACCTCTGATTTCAACACATTTCAATAATCATATCATGAAAATAACAATCCAAATCCCCCAGAATCAGAAGCCTAAAGCCCACAAAGAAATTGATCAGTAGAATCCCCAAATAAGTAAAAACACGAACTCTTATCGATAACTGGAGCTTCGACCTCAACAAACTCCTCTAGACTCAAATCATACCACGAAAATAAATCAATAATCAATAACCTTAAACCCCAGAGTCAGGAGCTAAAACTACAAAGAAATTGATGTGTAGAATCCTCAAACAAGTAAAGAAACAAACTCTAATCGAAAGTTGCGCTTAATCATATCACGAAAACAATCAATAATCTGAAACCCCAGAATCAGAAGCCCAAAAGCCACAAATAATCCGATGCATAGAATCCTGAAATTGGGTTGTGGAGAGAAAAGCAAAAAACTTTATCGTAATTCATACCCACCAAAATATCAATAAATGGAAGAACAAAAGCACTAAACCCTAATAAGAAAAAAAGAAAAAAGAAAAAAAAAGAAGGGATGAAACTGAAACATACGAGGGAATCGGGGCGAGCATTGCTGCGGAGTTGGGCTTCGAGCTCTGGATTGCGGGAGTTGGTGAATTGCATGACGCAGTATCCAATCACACCAGGCACTACTCCGCATATGGTGGCGAAGGCCAAGAAAAATGGCTTGGAGTCTCTCGACTTCCTCACAATCCATCTCCATGTCTCGCTCTTCTCCCACAGCACCGACATCTTCGCCCTGGGGCTTCAGCTCTCTGCAAATCACAAGCTCTTCAATTCATCCTCCTTGGTTCTTTAAAAAATTAAAACCCTTTTTTTTTTTTTGTTTTTTTCAATTATAAACAATATGACATATATTGCAAGTAGTAAAATTAAAAGAGGTGACAAATTTAAGTGATGAATTTAATTATTAGTTTTTTTTGAAAAATAAAATATAAAGTTGTGCTTTTCATTTGTACCATAAAATTTTAAAATATTTTATTCAATAATATTATTTTTGTTAGTGACAAAATGTATCATTAATAATTTAGCTTGATTATATTATTTTGAATAGGAAAAATCTATGATATCAATTCATTATCATATCCAAACCTTGAATTTGGATTGTTCAACGAGGATGCAAACATTTGAAATCAAAAGTATAAATATTAAGGTATAAAGAAATAAATTACGATACAAAACAATGAAATTAATGTATAATGTGATAGAATCATAGCATAAAGTAAGGAGACTTAGTGAAATTAGAGAATACACATAACATCTTTGATTAACAATATTTTTTTGGTAGTACAATTCGATACCATGATTTAACTTTTCGATCAATATTAGAGTTAAATTTATACCCTATTTTGACAATATTATAAAATTCAAATGGTAACTTTGACACCCTTTTTGTAGCACATGGGTGCCTAGGGTTTGAATATGAAAGATGCATAATTCTCGCTAATTTACTACAATATTAGGGTTTTCAAATTAGAAAAATCATTATTTTAAATTTATCTAAGTTTTAAGATTTTAAATTAGAAATTTCTTCTAATTTTATTGTAGAAGTCATTTTAAAAATAAAAGAACCATTAATAAATTTAAACCTTCATATATAACATACATAAAAAATATGTGATAAATATGTGTATCAACATAAAAAATACATTAATGAATGAGAATAAAACTAATTTCTCATTTTCGTTCTTTATTAGCTACATGCAGCAATCTAAATATGACAACCTGAAGTTACAAGCAATGAAACCTTATTGAACACAAGACACTTTCTCATTGATGATTGCTCTATGCTATGGTACGGTATCCAAGAGTAACCCTTGATGAAATTTTAAATGACATAGGATCACATGTAGACATTAAAACATGCATTAAATAACAATAAATGAAATGCTTATTGTTAGCCCAAGGGTTCTCCTAATCGAGTTTTGATGATAACAAACCATGGTTAAGTGACTAATTGGTTTAACGTTTAAGAATCACGGGTATAAACTTAAAAATTCATCAAAGGATCAAATGGATACAAGATCGAGACGCTTGGAAGACTTGTGATCATAGGAAACTAATGTAAGATGAATGCATGAGTGCACTTAGGATTTTCATACGTTTCATGCATCTTAGAAAACTCGGTTTATTATTTAAAACGTCGATTTCATTAAAACCCGAGTTTTTAACTAATTTACCTTAGGCAAAATGTTTCAAAATTGACTTAATAATTTTCCTAAAGACCTTGTCTAAGTGTTAGAAAAGAAAGGAATAAAAAAATAGGTTTTTCGGGACAAAAAACGCTCAACCGATCGAGGCTATGGCCAAACCGGTCAACCGGTTGAGGAACCGATCGATCGGTTGTGGTCGTTCGATCGAGAGAGGTAAAAAATATTCTCTCTCTCCCAGTAGGCTTCTCTTCCCGGTTGAGGTATTTCTCTTACCGGTCGAGGACCAGTCGAGGTCCGATTGAGGCAACGGTAACCTGTCATGCATTAAATGCTCCAACGGCTAGTGAACCGGTCGACCCCTAGCTCGATCGGACGAGGTTGCCTTTTGCTGTTTTTGACTCCTGAGCTTAGAAACCTATAAATTGAGAGCTCTACTTCATTTATTAATAAGAGAACACTTGCATTCAAAGCCTACCTACCTGTTCTTGATAAAAAAACTCTCATTTCTTTCATTGTGCATTAAATCACCACTTGCATATCCTTTAGTGCACTCTTGTTTGTCATCCCATCTTTGTCTTGTATATGAGCCTTCTTTAAGCTAGGTTGAGTGATTATATCTTATAACAATCTAAGTGTTAAAGCCTTCAAGAGGGTTGAATCTTGAAGAAGTTGTGTAAGAGCCTATTGGAACCGGAATCCAAGTGTAAGAAGATTGGAAGTTTGGTTGAAGCTTCAAGTTAGTGGAACCCTCACTCGGTTAGGAGGTTGAGGAGAGTGGACGTAGGCAAGGAAGTGCCGAACCAATATAAACCCGAGTTTGAATTCTCTAAACTCTATCTCTTTACTTTGCTTATATTTTGTTTAAATTTGTTATGATTGAAAAGATTTTAAAAACCCAATTCACCCCTCATTTTGGGTGTTTTTCTTAACTAAACATAGCATTTGTTTTCTCACTTACCTTGATTAATGCCATGGAAAACCATTTTCGTGCTCCACTGGTGTCCAAGAATATGCTCAGTCCGTGATGGTATGAAAATCCGGGTTTAATGAGCCTTTTTCTTTTTAGGGTGAGCCCATAAAAAATCAAGCAATAGTATGTGTGTAGACACCCATTTTGGGGCTCATTTTTTTTCACCTTTCTGCAGCTCAATTTTGACAGGTGTCACAATCTCAAGAAGCCACGTGTTGTTTCCCCATTGATCCTCATAGAATCAGGTAGTGGTTTGAATGAGCCAACTAGAGGGAGACACCTGTAAAAGTGGAATCTGCAAGAGCGTTTTTCCATTAGAGGGGAACGTAGCTAACTGCAGGGTGTGTGGGGCTTTTGCTACTAGTTTTGGAGATATTTTTTTGAGGGGGGTTTTTTCAGAGAGAGATTTTTGGAGGCCAGCTTGGGTAGCAAGCCAGAGAGAGGCCGAGTGTGATTTTGAGGTTGCAGACATAGATTTTTTTGGAGTGAGGATATTCTTTTAGCTTGAGAGGGGAAGACGAGCTGGGAATGAGAAGAAGGGAAAGATCTTGGAGAGGAAGAAGAAGGATGGCTTGCTGATTTCTTGTCGACTTGGCATGAGAGGAAAACTTTCAGGTATGATTATTATGGATTTCACATGTGTTTTAGTTAATATGTTTCTTTTCTCTTCCTCTGCTAGATCTTGCACTCTATTTTGGGTTAGCTTTATTCAGTTTCCTCATGAGGTGTCTGCAGTCATGCTTCAGTTCTTGTTTAATATTTATTTGATTTCACTTACCCTCATCAAGGTCTGTTGATAACAATATGAAACGTACCTTGTATGATTTCTCTTTGTTTCTACCATTTGTGCTCTGTTTTTGGTTATCTTCCCCTGTTCCTGGCACCCATCCATGGCATACACCAGATTTCCTATATTTGTATGAAAAGGTAAGGCATCGTGAGAAACGTGTTCTCAGTTTGGGGGGTATGAAGATCTGCATTCATGAGTTGGTCACGCTGTGGTATTGAGTTCTCATTTATTGTGGGTAAACAGAATTAGTATCATCAAGTGGAGATGGGAAAAATATGTTGCTGACAGAGCAGCCTAAGCTTCGCTAAGAGATGTGGGGAAATGACATGAGGGTTAGAAGTATTCACTGAATGGGTTTTGTTACTGTCGAAGAATGGTATTCTATCCTCCCATGGAAGAGGTCGCTTCATCCTAGATATGGCATAAGGTACCTCAGACTAAGTAATCTTACTGTTGAGGCGTCTCCTTCTTCTGACTGTTTGGTGCTGCAAACCTTAAAGTTCTATTTGTTGTGGAAATGAAGGCCAAAATGAAGGGAATGTAAGAGCGTTTTCAAGGGATGTTTGACCCTCATCATTTCGATGGTGTAGTGGCAACTATAACAACTTTAGAAGGGATTAATGATGTAGTCCTCTCCTTTGTCTATAATGGTCACATAGCAGGGACATCGACGGGAGAATGCCTAGTTCTTTTTGAGGATGGGGTGATTGTTTGACTGAGAACGGCAATGTAGGAAGGAAATTCCTTCACTCCTTTTAGTTCCACGAGATACTAGTTACCTGGAGAATGGCTTATGTCCTCGCTATTGATTGCGTGGCAGCACAATAGCTAATGGAGTTGACTTCTGTGGCTTGTGTGGAGTTGGATGCTATGAGTATATGAGTGGGTCCACCATCTGGCATCGTTGTTATTTTGGCTAGACCAGGCTTTGAAACTGGAGCTCCTTTGGTATATCTCCTACATCCCACTTATCCCTTCCATTTTTGTACCCATTAATCTTTTCCTTCTCCTACCCATTCTATCAATGGCATCCATATTCTTCATACCCATTTTTTTTCAATACCTATCATACTCATTTCATTTACCCATCCATCATACCCAATGTTATAGCTGGCTCCATAACCGAACCCACTTTCTTTCATCACCTTCCATTGCCAGTTCCACCATTACCTCTCCACCTATTTGTTTTCTATCTCCTCACGTATACGGAGCTTCACGCGCACGTTCATTCCGGCATTTCCATTCCTCATAAATTCCACACCCATCATTTTAGATCAATAAGAGATTTCTACATGATATGCACCTTTCAGACCCATCCTTCATCACTCTGCATGGAAACCCAGTTCAGATGTGGCCCCTTCATTTTTGCATCTTCAGAGCGATGGTACAAGAATATATGCATGTCACGGTATGAAGAGAAATGAGTGCCCCTGTTGAACGCATGTATTAAATATTATAGTGATCATCCTGGTATACTGAATATACAACTTGAAGATGAAGAAGATGATAATCATCATTTGTTCAATGTTACCATCTTCTTTATGCCCAGAAACATCCGAGATATGGGAAGAGACACTAACATATACCAACAATAATGGGTTTGACCTGGATGAATATTGCAGGAACGGGACTTTGAAAATGCATGCAAGAAGTTGAATAACGATTGATATATGCAGACTTGTTTGACGAATTGCCAGAAAAGGACATTTTGAACCTGATTTACATTCGTGAGCGTATAAGTCCCATACATTGACATTTCAAGACTTAATGGTGCCGCTAGAATGCGATGGCCTTTTCAGATGAATTAGGCAATGAGGCATCGAAGATGTGGAACCTTAGCTGTAGAAAACACAAATAGGTGATATTCTAAACAGTCGGTGGAGTTGTTCGGGGCGGATTTCCCGGCTGGTAATGGCAGCGGTAGTGGGAAGTAGGAAGTGGCCTCTGACTGGTGGCCTTCCCTGCAAACTTTCCTTTGCTGCAGATAATGGGCTTGAGAGAATGTATATAGCAGGTTATCAAGATGGATCTGTTCGAATTTGGGATGCCACATACTTAGCCTTGTCACTTGTTTTTGCTTTCAAATATGAGGTGAAAGGTATCGAAGTTGCTGGTGTAGGCGCATCAGTATCAGCATTGGATTTTTGCTCCCTCAACTTAAGCTTAGCCATTGGCAATGAATGTGGTCTAATTCATCTATATAAGCTACTTGGGAGTTCAGATGACACAAATTTGCATTTTGTCATAGAAACTGAACATGAAGTCCACAAGTTGCATCAAGAGAATGAACCTTAATGCACAACTTTATTTTCCCTCCTTAATTCTCCTATATGCCACCTACAATTTTCGATTTCTGGAGCTAGACTGGTTGTAGGATTTGAATGTGGCCAGGTCACTGTGCTTGACAATAATTCCTTATCGGTTTTGTTTCATACAAGCTATATAGCCGGCACAAGTTCTCCTCTAATTTCTCTTGCAGTAAAAACATTTTCAGATAGTCCCTACTTAATAAACAGTCCAAAGGACTCAGAACTCAAAAGTTCAAATGATACTGGAAATGGGATCATATTGTTTTTGACCAAGGATGCTCATATTGTTGTTATAGATGGGACCACTGGTAGCATGATCAGCTCTTAATTGACACACCCATAAGAGTCTACTGCAATTTCCATAGGGTAACACTTCCATATCCAAAGTGTCTGGTGAAAAAAATACATTGAACTCACCTCGAAATTCTGAGGCTAAAAGTGAACCTGCAAAGCCATTGGAAGTTGAGCTCCACAGCCCTATTAGAGCCAGATATTCTGAGTAGAGCTTAATGGGCTTACTTGTTTTACTATGTTGTGAGGATGCATTGTACTTGTACTCTTTAAAGTTTGTGATTCAGGGGGATAATGTTTCTATTCAAAAAGTCAACCTTGTAAAACCATGTCGTTGGACTACAACCTTCAAGAAAGATGAGAAAGAGAGTGGACTGGTTTTATTATATCAGAGTGGAGATATTGAAATAAGGTCTTTGCCAAAACTTGAAGTGGTGGGAGAATACTCTCTAATGTCAATTATAAGATGGAATTTCAAGGCTAAGATGGACAAGGCAATCAGTTCTACAGATAGGGGGCAGATTATTCTGGTAAATGGCTGTGAAATTGCTTTCATTTTTCTTTTGGCCTCTGAAAATGACTTCAGGATTCCGGAGTGTTTGCCTTGTCTACATAATAAAGTCCTTGTAGAGGATGCTGATGCTGTTGTTGGCATCTCCAAATCAGAAGAAAAAACAGGATAAAACCTCTGGGATTTTGGGTGGCATTATTAAGGGTTTCTCAGGGGGTAAAGTGGAGCACAATGTGGATCTTACTGAAGCTCAGAAAACTGGCCTCACAATACAACAGCTGCTTGGAATGAGTGTTGAGCATGTTGTGTTGGGGTTTATTTCCTCTACTCAATTTTTCAGTCCTCTCAAACCATCATTTTACCTTGGGCCCACTACTACGTACTTCTAATTTACATGGTTTGCATGGCTACCTTTGGTCACCTCTCACTCTCATGTTTTTTTTTTATCTTTGATATTGAAAAATAATTTTGCCAAACCCCATTTTGTAAATTTTTTTTTTTCAAATTCTGATTTTCTTTAAATAATCCCAACTTCCCCATCTTTCATCATTAGAGTTTTTAGGTCTTAAAAGTCCAATTTTTAATAAAATGTTGATGCCATATTTTTTCTTTATGGCATGCAATTTTCATAACCTCCCTGATTTTTAAAATGTTTTAAAATAAGCATCAATTCAATTCCATAATTCCAAGTGATGGGATTTATTGAATTAATTCATGCAAGAATAAATGGGCTTTGGTGAGGGTCCAACATTATTGGATGTTTCCTTTGAAAATCAATTTGATTGAATTGTAATATCTGATGATTTATTACTGGGTTTAGTGGCATGTGTGACATAGCTTGTGATCGTTATTGTGCACTAACCTCTTCTCTTGATAGCGCATGGTGGCTCGTTGCCCAGGTATGCACCCACTCTCACTCTAGTCATTCTCTATGCATGTTCTGATTCTCATATGTGCATGATCGTTCTGAGTATTCATTGATTTACTCACCAATTGTCATGATTGCTTCATTTTATTAGTAGAGACCCATTTTTATAGGGACTTAGAGGGGTGCTACGGTCTTTACCGTACCTACCCAATAAGTAACCTGACCCTCGAGCCTTGATCCAGTTTTTTACAGACCACCTTTTTCCAAAATAAGGAGTTACACTTAAGGTTTTCTTTCTTATTTTGTTTACCCTTTAAAAATAAAACAAAAATAAGTGGTGAGTCCAAGTCATTTTCTAAATAAATAAAACCATTTTTTAAAATAAAAATCGAGCTCACCATCGAGTGGAAGCGCATGAGCCGAAATGCGGGGTCCACAATGTGTCTAGTCTCATTATGGACCACAATGCAAAAATAAAATAACATTGATTTATGACATTATCACATTGATTATGTAAGTCCACACATAAAAAATTCCAACAATTATCCCACTTGGACTACATAATCATAAATCAATGTCCCATATAATCTCATCAAAACAAATAATCAAAAGCAATCATACATGCTTCATTGCTTGATTCATAGGGAAATATAATAATAGCAATCCTTCCAATAGTAGCATAATATTACAATACCAAAAATGGCTCCCACTAACTTAATGCAACTTAGGCTCCCAACAACCCCATTTGAGATACATGTTCATGAAACACAACTATGGGTAAGCCTTTTGTTGGTGGATCCGCCAACATACCTTTTGTGGACATGTGCTCAATATCAATAAGAGACTTTGCCACTTTCTCCTTAACAAAATAGAACTTTACATCAATATGCTTGAAGCGAGAAGTACTCCTAGTGTTCTTAGAGAAAGCAAACAGTTGTGGAATTATCACAAAATAATTTCAGTGGTCTAGAAATGGAGTCAACAACTCCCAAAGCTGAAATAAAATTCCGCATCCATATAGCATGACAACAAGCCTCATAACATGCCACATACTCTACCTCCATAGTTGAGGATGCTGTAAGTGTCTGCTTGACACTTTTCCAAGATACAATTCCTCTTGCCATCACAAAAATATAGCATGTAGTGGATTTCTTATCATCTATGCAGTCATCAAAATCAGTATCACAAAACCCAACTACATCAAGTATGTTGATGCGCTGATATGTCAACATTAAGTCTTTAGTTCCTTGCAAATACCTAAGGACCTTCTTAGCAGCTTTCCAATGTTGACTCCCATGATTGCTCAAGTACCTTCCCAACATGGCCACAACAAAAGCAATATCAGAGCGTTTACATACTTGAGCATACATAAGACTGCCAACCAAAGATGAAAAAGGAATGATTCTCATTTCCTCTCTCTCATCATCATTTTGAGGACACTAAGCCTTTGAAAACTCACCACCCTTCACAATTGGTGCTCTAGTAGAATTACAGTTGTGCATATTGAACCTCTTCAATATTTTCTCAATATAGGTTCTTTGAGACAATTTAAGCACCTCATTAGCCCTATCATGAAGAATATCTTTATGACCAAAACATAAGAAACGTCACCAAGATCCTTCATGTCAAAATGGGTTGACAACATGTGCTTTGTCTCAATCAACAAGTTATAATCATTTGATGCGAGTAGTATATCATCAACATATAAAACAAGAAATATGTAACTATTCCCACTGACCCTCAAATATATGCATCTGTTAACTGTATTCTCTTTAAAACCATTTTGGGTGATAATCCTATCAAGATACCACCGCCTTGAAGCATATCTAAGACCATAAATTGACTTATTGAGCTTGAAAACTAAATCTTCCTTTCCAACTTCTGCAAAACCAGTAGATTACTCCATATACACGTCCTCATCTAGATCACCATTCAAGAAAGCTGTCTTGACATCCATCTGATGTAGCTCCAAATCAAAATGAGCTACTATGACCATAATCACTCTAAAAGAGTCATTGGTCGACACAGGTGAGAATGTTTCTTTAAAATCAATTCCTTCTATTTGACTATATCCTTTAACCACAAGTCTAGCTTTATATCTCTCTATTTGCCTGCTAGAATCACATTTGGTCTTAAAGACCCACTTGCATCCAACTGGTTTACAACCATGTGGCAATTCGACCAAATTCCAAACACCATTCATATACATAGAGTTCATTTCATCGTCCATGACTTCTTTCCAAGAAGTGAATTGAGGATACTGAATTGATTTTTGATAAGTGACTAGATCAGAAGCATCATAACCATCATATTCATACTCCTACAAATAAATCATGTAATCATCTGAAATAGCCGGCCTACGAACCCTTTATGATCTTCTCAAAGGAATCCCATCAACAATAGTACCATCAACAAGAATGCCAGGTTCCACTTGATCACTATGCTCTCCTTGATTTGGCCGACTGTTGGATAATAGGAACATCCACATCTGGAACATGAGTTGTGGGAAAAAAAATTATAACATGATCTTTTCCAAAAGGTATCTCACGAGGCACAAAATTGGGATAAGCATTAACTCCATCTTCAAAGTATACAATCTTGTCTTACTCAATGATCCTGGTGGTATGAGATGGACAATAAAATCCGGAGCCCCTTGATCCAATGCAATAACCAACGAAGAAACCACTAATGGTTTTAGGATCTAGTTTCTTTGACTGTGGGTTATATGGCCTAACCTCAACCTTACATCCCCAAACATGAAAATGGCGAAGACTTGGTTTCTTTTATGACCATAGCTCATAAGGTGTCTTAGACACAAACTTACTGGGCACTTGATTCAAAATATATGTTGCAGTCCTTAAGGCTTCACCTCATAGAAATTCTAGTAAGAAGGAATTAAACAACATGCACCTTACCATATCCAACAATTTGCGATTCCTCATTTCTGCAACCCCATTCCGTTGAGGAGTGCCTGACATTGTATATCTAGCATCAATGCTGCATTCCAACAGAAAGTTAGCGAATGGTCTAGGATTCCATCCAATCTCATCATATCTCCCATAATACTTACCACCTCTATCAGACTTCACAACTTTAATGTGTTTTCCTAACCGCAACTCCCTCTTAGCCTTGAAGGCCTTAAACACATTTAGGGAGTCAAATTTCTCATGGATTAGTTCAACATAACCATATCTAGAGAAATCATCAATAAAAGTGATGAAATATTTATAACCCCCTAAAGCAGTTGGTGTCAAAGGACCACATATATCTCTGTGGATCAAGTCTAAAGTACTTCCACACCTACGAATCTTCTCATTTCTGGTCTTAGCTGTTATCTTCCCCTTTAAGCAAACAACATAAGTCTCGAATTCTGAGAAATCAAGATTAAAAAGCACACCATCTCTAACCAATCTCTTTAATCTTTGCCTGGAAATATGACTTAGGCGTTTGTGCCACAACATGGAAGAACTTAAATTCATTCTAGCATGCTTGCAACCAACAAAAGAATTAATAGAAGATGAATCACATAAAGGACCATGATGCAAACTGAGACTATAAAGATTGCCAAACAAAACAACATTGCCAATTAGAACTGAATTGCTAAATATATCCACTTTTTATCCTCCAAAGTGGAAAATGTAACCTTGTCTATCTAAAATAAATACAAAAATCAGATTCCTCCTAAGTAAGGGTATGTAAGCAACATTGTGTAACAACAAAAAACTTTATGTGGTCAATCTTAGCTTTATCATGTCAAAAAAATTCTATTTTCACTTTGCTTCCATCACCCATACACACACATTCTTCATGCTTTGACGACCTCCTTTTGTTTGTCATTTCCTGCAAAGAATTAGTGACATGAATGGTTGATTACTACTCAAAAAGTGCTATTTCATAGCTTGTAATTAACTCTTTTAAACACTTTTGAGTAGTAGTTATCACTTTTTAACCCAATTAACATATTAAGGACCCTTGCAATCAATTCTAATCAAATTGTGTTAAGTTTTGGTGTTTTGATAGCTTTTTGATCACCAAAGCAATCCGAGATTGAGGAGAGTTCTTTGGAATCCATGGCAAAGCAATGGAAAGCTCAGAAACATGAAGAACCGAAGCTTTGAAGTCCTTTGCCATAAGCAAATCCGGAATGCAAGGAGTATGGGCATCCGGACACACTATCGGAGGGCGGCGGAACGTGGGCTGTGGCAGGCTGTCGGAATGACGTAGCAAGGCTTGTGCACTTTAGTCAATGATCCGGACAACATATCCGGATAGGATATGCTATCGTCCGGGTGTGATGATCGCGAGTGTCGTGTGCTTCTCCCTAAGGGAGTTCGAATAGGGGAGCACACCGTGTGTCCTCTTGGGGAATCCAGATGGAGTTGCTCCGGATGGGTACCTACACCATGCACACGCAAACGGTCACCCTTGCGACGTTCCATCTTCTCCGGATATCTCATATCCGGAATTCTGTCCGGCTGACTTTCTTGTTCCACCTTCTCTGGATATTTCACATCTGGCGCCTGACGCCGGATGGGAGAAGAGGGCGTTTCAACTTCCCCGGACAGACATATCCGAATCCTCTGATAGCGCTTACCCGGAGAGTTTCGCAGCCATTTTGCACAGTGCCGTGGTATTCTCCTGAAGCTTCCCGATATGTGCAACCGACATTTTGAGATATTTTTCTTTAGATATTTTGAGATATTTTTCTTTAGATATTTTGAGATATTTTTTCTTTAGATATTTGATGTCTAAATCCCCAAAGTCTCCTTGTAACCCACCTATCATAGGATTCCTTAGTCTTTAAGTAAAAACAAAGGGTGAATAACCTCTTATAAATAGTTTGTAATTTCCTTTACAGAGGATATCGATGATAGATGGATCATAGATCGATAATAGATGGATCATAGATCGATGATAGATCGATCATAGATTGATGATAGATCGATCATATATCAGAATGTAATCCGACAGGATGAAGATATATAAAATACAGAGCACTTGCTCTGTTTTTCCTTCATATATATATATATATATTTTTGTTTTCTCGTTATTTTTCTTTCTAGTTGATCAAACTCTAAGGATTTTTCCTCAGAGGATGAGAGGCTAGGCTCTTTGTCTCTTGGAGTGAAGAAAGCCGGGTAAGTTTTCACATGCATAAATTGGAAGTTTTGTTGTTTTAGTTTTTAATGAAGAGAAAGTGTGACCCGTTAATGGTTTTTATCTTTTTAGTTAACTTAAAACGCCTTTAAATCACCTAGGCCAACACTTGGTAAGGCAAGTGATCTTCATCCATTGAGATGCACTAGTTTACCTCTTACGAGCCTTTGGGAGGTGGTTTGAAGGTAGGATTTTCTAGAATAGCCAACACTTGGTAAACTTTTGGACTCTAAGGAGACATCCATTAGTTATCTCTTGTGAGCTTTTGACGGGTAATCCAAGGTTAAAGATCACCTTGAATGGAAAGTGTTAGGTGAGAGGTATGAGCCATTGCAAGATGTATCAGTGAGAGGGATTTAGTGTTTGAACCCATTAAAGGGAAGCATCTGTACAAAACCGGTTGGGAAAATAACTATATGTTAAATCCCCAATGCGAGAAAAATAAACAAGTGACCGGAACTCTCCTTTTTGTACAAGGAACCTGAGCCTAGTGATCTAAACTCCAAAAAACACTTTTCTTTATAAGTAAAATCAGTTACTATTTTTGGTTAGTTTAAAACCAAACCTTTTTCATTCAAACATCTTTATGTTTTCTTTTAAAGCTATCCTTGAAATGAAAAGACACCAATTCATCTTTGAATTAATATCAATTGTGGAGTGAAAACCCATTCTAGTGAATGATCCTAGAGCCACTATGCTATAGTAGCTTTGTCTTTGCTACCCTAGTACATGGTGTAATAGGTTATAAATTTTGTTGATTGCTCTCGTCTGAGGATTGAAATCAAGACACCAGCTGGACACAAATCAAATGGCACCACTGTCAGCGACCATTGAGAGGACATGAATCAGCTGAGACACCAATTGAGAACGAATCAATGGTGGCACCAATATCTAATCACCAAGAATTGACATGAACATCAACAATATTAGTCTCAATCATGTTTGCATTCAAATTAACCACAACCACAATTTCACATTTCTTCTTCTTCTCTAGCCAATTTTTAAACTTGAAGCAATTAGCCTGCTTGTGGCCAATCTTGTGGCAAAAGTTGCACTTCTCTTTGAATTTCTCATTCTTTGTAGCATTAGAAGAAACAGATGCATTAAAGGTTCCTTGACTCGAATTCCCTTTCCTCTTGAATTGCTTAGAGCCTCCAAAATTCTTGTGTGGAGGTTTTTTCTTCATATTGCTCACTTGGTCAGTAACAAGAGCAAGGGAGTGAGTCTCATTTTTCTTTAGTGAGACTTCATGTTGCACCATAATGGACATCAACTCCTCCAAAGTCCATTATTCCTTCAAGGCCTTATAAGTCAACTTCACTGCATCAAAGGAAGTAGGAAGATACTCAAGTATCAACCATTTCAAGAATTTCTCACTCAACTCCACTTTCATCTCATTTACCTTGTTGAAGTAGTGCTTTACCTTGATGATGTGATCTTTAACCCCACTTACTCCATCATACATAGTGGTTGTGAGAAGCTTCAAATAAGCTGCCATTTCTACCTTATCAATCTTGGTATAATTGGCCTTTACATTTTCCAAAAAGTCTTTGACCCTTTCCGTCTTTGGCACACATTCTTTAATAGATTTATCCATAGTATAATTCATCACCATCAAACAACTCCTATTGGAGTGCTCCCATCTCTTATAAAAGGATCTTTCATTAGCAGAGCTCACATCAGTGGGCTTACTTGGCTCATTAACTCTCAAAGCCAAGTCCAAATTGTGCAGAGTCATATGCACATTGAAAGACTCATACCATTCCTCAAAGTTATTTCTAGTAAGAGGCTTGATGGCAGATAATTGCAGAGTAATTCCAGGATTACTAGTAGCTGGAAAATAACAAAATTAAACAATATGCATGTTATTACAATATCATGCTATTTGCTAGTTTCCAGAATTTCTCAATTTAGCAATAGCTTGGAATCTGAAATTCCACAGTGGTAAGAACAACTAATTAAATATCACAATCAAGATGCACTAATTTTATTATTGAAAGGGCAAAAGAAAATTAGTATGGTTCATAATATATAATTAATTTCCTTCACCAATCTAACCATCCTACCAAGTATTATAATCATCGATAGGACAATTAAAATACCTGTATGGACCTTAGTAATCCCAATAATAAAACAACCAAAAGTGGGAGATAAAATATCTTAACAAAGACAATTACATATAGAATCACGATAGACAACCACATATGTGTTCACTATTGTTATGATAAACTCAAATATTTAATTTGCACAACTTGACACACTTGGAATTGCGATGGACAATCATATAAGTGTTCTTTATTGCCATAATAAATTTAAATATTTAACAAAAAAGGGCATAAGACAACAATATTATTGGTATAAGATAAAAAAAAATTATAACATAAAGAACAATAATAATAATAATTGTCCTAATAAAACCAAATTTAACAAATGCATAATAATTCCAAGAATACCAAGACAACAAAATTTTTTTATGATGTCATGATGATGTCATCATGCACTGTTCATATTCTCTACCGGGCTAAACACGACTTGGTTCTTTTGAAGAAGATTTTTTTTTTTTTTTGGGCCAAAATTTTGTGCATTTTCTGACAAAAACATTTAGGTTTCCATCCTCAAACATCAATCCTTCAATCTAAACCCAAAAATTACACAAAAACCGCATAAAAGGAAGAACCAAAATAAGCCTTAATTTTCGAAATCCCATCAAATGAGCTCCAAAAAAAAAAAAAAAAAAAAAAGGGTTTTGCTCCAAACAATATTTTCTACAAGTCTCCAACGTCAATCGAGCTTGAAAATCGAGAATCAACACTAAACGAAAAAAAAAGCTCCAAAAATGGCTTCCAAACCAGAAAACGGGAAACCTAAAATAACTCAAATATGCAACTCAAATGTCATCCATGTATAGCTCTGATACCAATTGATGAAATTTTAAACAATATAGGATCACATGTAGACATTAAAGCATGCATTAAATAGCAATAAATAAAATGCTTACCTTGATTAATGCCATGGAAAGCCATTTTCATGCTTCATTGGTATCCAAGAATATGCTCAGTTCGTGATGATATGAAAATCTGAGTTCAATGAGCTCTTCTCTTTCTACACCCAAGATTCAGTCTGTGTGCGCTCTTAAGACAAGTGTGTAGCGCGTCCTTTTTTTAGCCCAAGAAGAAGAAACCTTCATTTGTACTTATATATATATATATATAAATAAATATATTCATATATATATATATCACACATTATATACATTATTTGGACCACTTAACTTAATGGGCCAGTAAAGTGAATTAGGGTGAGCCCATAAAAAATCAAGCAACAATATGTCTCCAGCCCTATTATGAACCACAATGCAAAAATAAAATAACATTAATTTATGACATTATCACATTGATTATGTAAGTCCACACATAAAAGATTTCAACAACCCTTTGATCTATAGTAAGACTCATATTAATTTGTAATCAAAGTTGACTTAGTTTCAAATTAATCTTAATTTCCTGTCCAACACTGTACATTAATATGCATTCGGCCAACCTGAGTAAAGGTACTAAAACAGCTTCTCAGAAAAACGAGTTTGATAATCATATGAAGATTCCAATTTGAAGGTAAATTAGTTGACAATAAAAATATAAATTAAAGCACATGCATGATAAGTTACATCCAAGCCACAGAAGCCCATTTCAAAGACTTGTTACTTGTCTAATACGAACAAGAGGTATATATGAAAAATGCCACTTAAATGTTACTCCAAATTAATGTAAAAACAGGCATATATGTAGTGGGGCCGGCAGCATGGATGGCTAAGTACCTGGGTGAAAGCTACATCTCATAGCATATATATAGAATAAAAGGAAGAATCTCTAGCATTTCGCATTTGTCTTTTGTGGTCCAAAAATTAAGAAAAAGAAAAATGATAGCTGACATATGCATGGGAATCAGGTGCTCTCTTAGCCACCCAATTCTACCACCTCCACCTCCCCACCTCCCCCTCTTTGCTTTATTTATCTATCCCCTTATAGCTTGATGATCGTGTGAAAGGTTGCATGGCTTTAGATCTCTCTCTCTCTCTTCCTTCTCTTTCTTTTTCTTTCTTCCTCTTCACTAATATAATAAAAAAAGACTGAATCCATCAGTCCCATATGGGTTTAAGATCAACCTATGCAATGGCAAAGCAAAAGAAACAAAACTGAAACTGTGTGATGAATCAGAGTCTACTTTTTTTTTTTTTTTTTTGGAACTATGTAGTTTGCTCCTTAGCCCTTGATTGCAAAAGAGATGGGTTTGGAATCTCTTTATGCAAATCAAAAGCTAGCTTAATTCACATAAGCTTGAGAGGTGTGTACGTTCCTCTCTACTCATCAATATTGTGGAGCAAGGTTTTATAAAGATAGAAAAAGGATCTTTCAGCTACAAAAAAAAAAAACCCTTAAACCCTAGCTCCATCTCTCCCCCACATAAAGCCTGTAAAGATGGTAGACAAACTTATAATTGAATACTGGGTTTTTCCATTATAACCCATTTCACAGATCATTCCAAATCTGATGTTTTTCATTCAATTCAGTGCCCAAGTTGAATATATTAACAAAATTTGAACCCATGGTAATGGGTGACGAGTGAGGGAGACCAGTCAAAGATTGTGTTGTGTTGTAATCATTAAAGTGGCTAGTTTGTCTTTACCCATATGAAAATGATATTTTAAGGAAAGGAAACTAAAGTGCACCACAAACGACCAAAAAAAAAAAAAAAAAAACAGTAAAGAAAAAGTAGTTTGGATGACTGGAAAATAAGAAAGAAAATATAAAAAGAAAAAGTTGAGTGTGACGGTGTGCCAGGTAGATTTGTTCAGCTACTGAGGGCCCCCTGCTAAACTCATCGACTGTTGAATGATAAAAGTGTTTTTTTTCCCTTTGGGCTCTAGATAAAGATTAAAGAGAGAAGAATTATCTCATGGCCCCCATCATATGGCCCATCGCCCCCATCTATATCTCACTTTATTCAATGAACAGAATCATGTGTTCACAGCCAAAAGCATATCATTAAGTTTTAAATTGCTTGATTTTCTTCATAATTAATTACATGCAATCATTTTGAAGTACCATTCGCTTCAAATGGGATCATATAATCCATTTTTCCCCCTTGAATCCTAATTTCTAACATTTATAGACATCAACTACTTGAAACATATCTTTGATAGTTGAGTTCAATTTTTAAGTCAAATTCCTTTGAGAAAACTTTTAGACTTTCTTTTTTGATTCATATAGAAACAAATCCTCACATTCTTGATCATATTGTCTATACTTTTCTTCTTTCCATTATGACTGTTATAGTGGGCCAACCGATGTCTAATTAGATCGAATTAATTAAGTTATAGAAATGTAGTACAAAAGTATCGAACAATTGAATCAAAGATTTTGTGTTTTGTTTCTAATTAGCCATGCCTTTGAAGGTAGAATTCTTTATTTCAATATTCAAATAAGTATGGCCTATATAAATATAGCATATATGCCACCGTCATGGAAAAGGTTAACATATGATTAATTGTATTGTGTACTTAAAGTGCAAATACATTATTCATATCTGTAGCTAGTTATCTAGAGGGGGATTGTTTTATATGATGGCTAATGGGATGCCTTCATTGTGCCCCTATATATGTCCTTTTATATATAGGTATCGTTTTTCTTCTTTGTAACAACAAATTAATTTAGAATGATGAAAATTTACTTTGGGCTTAATTAGTACCTGCATGCATGTGATCGTATTCTTCATAATATTTTGTTATTGAAAGGAATTTGATTTGCTGTAAATGCCTAATAAGGAGGTGACATGTTCTATACTATAGATTATACATTGATTTACGATGTGTTGACATGAATGTGATAAGTAAAACTATTCGGGTATTTTATACATTGTGGGCTCATTGGTAGCATAACAAGTTATTAGAATATTGGTTAACTAAAGGTTTAAGGTTTGAATCTCCTGATCCCTCATCTCTTCATTAATTAGCTATAATTCACAAACTTTAGTTTGCCTCATCATGTATATATATAGGTATGACTCTCAACTATAATCACTAAGTTATAACGTGCCTCTTCATGCATGTGTATGCATGGGGCATGTGACAGGAGACATTAGCCTAATATATGTTTGTTGGACACTATCTAATAGTATTTTTAGGTTTTCAATTAATGTACAAGATTAGAGTTCTGATTAACTAGAAATCTTGAGAGGTTTTTTTTTTTTTTTTTACCTATGTTTATCCAATATTTCCATGATATGTAATCTATGCAAATACTTCTAAATTTATTTAAGAAAAAGAACTAATGTGGGATTTATTCAAATTTATTTAAGAAAAAAACTAGTGGCAAGCATATATATATATATATATATATATATATATATGTTCATCATTGTGAAACATGAAAATCAAACTATATGAGGGACGGGACAAATGTAAACACATTTGTAAGGAAACAGTTGAGAAATATAAAAATCGTAGAATGTTATTATACTAAGAGTAGAATATGATTGTAGACTGTGGTAGGTGTTAATAAAATAAGAGAAGAAGGGCCTAGTATCGCGTGCTGTGGGCAGTGGGCGGTGAGTGGCCCACGCAGCCTTTGGAGGGGGCTTCTGATTTTTTGTTAGTTTGTGAGCAGACAAAAGCACAGAGAAGCTTCTTATCCTCTCTCTCAGGGTTTTCACACAGAACCTCACACTTAGAATCTTAAAAAGCCACCTCTCATTTCCCCATCCAACCCTCCATTTCTCTTCACATTTGCCAATCCCACCACTCACCATTTCTCCTTTCCTTGTAAAAGACAGTGGCAACGTTGTAATGTGTCCCCAATCACAAGGGTCATTTCAAGAACTTGATCCCAACAGTGGCTTATTTATTTCATCCCCTTCATTGTGTAATCCCAATCTCTCTTTCTCCCCCCCTCTCTCTCTCTTTCTTTCTCTTTGATCACTACTACTAGTTCTGCAATGGCTCCCATGAGTCTTCCTCCTGGATTCAGATTCCACCCCACTGATGAGGAGCTTGTTGCTTACTACCTAGATCGAAAAATCAATGGTGGCACCATTGAGCTTGAAATAATCCCAGAGGTTGATCTCTACAAGTGTGAACCCTGGGATTTGCCAGGTATATATATATATATGCAGTACTTCATATTTGAACCACTTGTAAATGCATTCATTTAGCCTAGCTAATCTTAATTTGATTAATTCTATATGGTGTTTTCATTGATATACAGATAAATCATTTTTACCAAGCAAAGATATGGAGTGGTACTTCTACAGTCCCAGGGATCGAAAGTACCCTAATGGGTCGAGAACTAACCGGGCGACCCGAGCTGGGTACTGGAAAGCCACTGGGAAAGACCGGGCAGTGCACTCTCAGAAGCGGCCGGTTGGCATGAAGAAGACTCTGGTATACTATAGAGGTCGAGCTCCCCATGGCCTTAGGACTAACTGGGTGATGCACGAGTACCGCCTCATTGATTCAATGTGTGGGTCCACCTCTTCTCTCAAGGTATAACCCTTGTAGCTAGCTTCTTCTGCAAATGCCAAATTTTTGGTGGATATTGATCACATCCATTCTGAATCAATCCCTGCATCATCTTCATTCTTTGGACAGTATCTATTAAATGCATGCCTATAATTGAATCAAGTAAAAACGTATGGATATGAATAGATGGATTTAATTAATCCCCAGTATTGTGAATTTTGTGATCTTGATCAGTCCACTGTGGCAAAGGGGATCTGCAGTTTATGAACTGTAACACTAGGGTCTAGAGGAATTAATGGTAATGTATACATATACCTTGTTTTCTTATCATTTCTAGGTTTAAAAACTACTAGCAAGACTTACATATATTGAAATGGGCAACATGAGAGTTCTCAGTGATAGCAACTAAGATCCTAAAAGAATCTTCCTAGTGCCTCTACGTGAAGCATAGTCGACAGACAGTGTAAAGCTTAGAGGATTTGCAATCATATTGTCAATAGGTTTGCAGATCTCAACTGATTGATTCAATCGTTAGACCATGTGTATCACCATTTCAAGATGCTTTTCTTTTTCTTTCTTCTTATCATTTTCTTTTAAACAGTTGATTGTTATGATGCCAAACCCTTTAGTTCTAGATTTTTGGTGTTACACTTTCATTAATTTGCTTTTCTTCTGGGTTTTGTTTTCACCGTTTGAACCATTTTTCCAAAGAAAAAAAATCTGCTATTTCCCTTTTCTCCCCTCTTTTGAACCAGCTTTCGTGGATCTTTCTAAGTTATTCTTTTCTTGCATACTCATTTTGGACAATTATTCTATGTTCATTGAGTATATATTTACTAATGTAACTGATTTAAATGATTTGCACTCAGGATTCGTATGCATTATGCCGCATTTTCAAGAAGACGATACATGTGAGCAAAAACAAGGAAGAAGAGAATGCAAATGTGGGGAAGGAATCGGCTTGGGGCTTAGAGGAACATTTATCAGTGGATGACACAAGTGGAATTGAAAGTTCCCAGGGAAGAGAAGCTGGAGATGAAAATTTTGAGCAAGATTGCCCCAAATTTCCATCTGACACTTCTTCGTCGGATATCACTCAAGGAACACCCTTTGAAACTGGTGTAACAGATGATTTACAAGCTCAATTTCCCTCAGATGAAGCTAACAGTTCAGCTAATTTGTACTCTCTCAATGTGCAGTACTACTCTTCAGATCTAATTCAGGTACAATCTTCTTCTTGGTACAATGATGAGAAATATTTCCTGAAAGTATGTAGTTAGGCTCAGTGTGGTTGCATTTTTCTGCAAAGCTGTCTCCAAATCTTATTTTGATGGATCAGAAAAGGCATCCATAACATAGCATAAGATGAGAAAAGCATATATACAGCAAGAATTTCTCTAGATAAGCCATAGGTCAATTCTCGAATTGGCTTTTCCTAGGTCATTATCTAGTCTTCTCGATTGCCAAGAGTACAGTCTCATCATATTGCCGCTTTTTCATTAAGGTGTCTTGTTCACACCTCATATAATTTTGTGAACTTTATAGGCTTCCAGTCTGCACTAAGGCCGTGTTCACACACACATACAAACTGGCTTGAAAAGTACAGTGGGCTAATTGGTTGTAACTGGCCCACAAAACAAGCCCTTTAGAGGTCTCTTTCGATCTTAAAGTAACAAAAGTTGGAGCTGAAACTCACATTCTTTTCCTAAAGCTTCCTCTAAAAATCTCTTAGACCGACTCAACTAGCTTTCTTCACCATTTTCTATAACTTCTTTTGACTGTCTCACACATCTTTCCTCTCCATTTTCTCCCACATTATGCAACTGTTTTGCTACATTTCCCGTTTAAGAAATCTGGTTTGGTACTGTTATATTAATCAGAAATACAGAAAAAAAATGTTGGAGAAGGGGGGCCTTTATTACTTTTAATTTACTCAGAACCTAGGCCTTTCGAGCTACCAATGATAAGAAACCACATGCTATTTTATTTTAGTTCTATCATTTTGATATATAAAGGGAACTACTTTTGAGGAAAGAAAAAAGGATCGTATAATTCTATACACCGGGTGTTTGATAGGAACCTACTCTAATGTTAATCTTCTTATTGGCCATAGGAGCCTTTCTTGAATTCTGCAGCCATGGCAGCGTCCTTGGAGGTTAATAAATAGATGGTGATACATATATATACATATATATATATCGATCTGTCTGTAATGTTTTGCAGGATATGGAGATGCCAGACTGCACAATCTTGCCGCGTTATCAGCTTCCTTACCCGCCCTTAGCACTAGAAGACTTCCCACAGATAAATATAACAGAGGCAAAGACATCGAAGTCTGAAAGTATTGATGACTACATGACGTATGACAAATACAGGGATTACACGAGAGGATCAACAAGCTTGTTGGAAGAGATCTTCTTCTGATCAGGAGAACTTCATCCCCTACCCAATTATACATTATCCTAACAAAAGATCCACCACTTCACCAAGTGAAGACCATACTCAATTACATATTCTCTCACAAATGATGTAACACTACAATTCATTGGCATAAAGATAGAAAATTGTGTTTTCTTGTTAAATAACAAAAAATGGGGAATTGTTTTTTGTCAGAAAATTACCAATAGGAGTCGAGCTTTTAAATGATTTTAAAGGATCGTTACACTGATGTACTGCATAAAAGAATGACAGTTGGAGCATACAATCATTTTTCCTTTCTTTTTTTTTTTGTTTGTATCGTTCAATGGGTTGGTTTTTTTTTTTTTTTCATTATACTGTAACTTATGGGGCAAATTTTGGAAGGGGAATGGAAAAGCCATTAATTTTTTAGCGTTTGTTGTTCCTTTTATTACATGTTTCATTTCATGAAGTTGTTGATGGAGCACTAAAGCAACATGGACCCGGATAGTGTAATTCATGAGAACTTTCTCCAAGCTTCTCTTTTCTAGGTGTACCTTCCCAATGGAAGCCACATGCTTAATTGGGAGCTTAAATTAGGAAAGTTAATTCATGGTCCCCAAGCAACCAGGCCAGTCCAGCCTCTGGGGTACAAATGTTATATCCTGAGATTGGCTGCATGCAAGGAAGACATTGGGCCATGTACTTGTCTTTTGAACTTAAAGCATGATCTCCCTTCTATCGATCCCAGAGTTCGTCACAGTAGACAACTGGGTATGTAGAGTACATACAGTTTGTTATATTCACAGTAAAAATATTGTTATAGAGTACACGAAGCTTGTCCACAGTCCACTAAAGAATGTGATAAGTAGTGAGAAAAAGCTGACCTGAATATCTTATTAATCTTTAAGAAGAGGAATACATCTGATGTAGAATGGTGCAAGGAAAATCTTAGAGATGAAAAATTCTAGAGAATGGGAAATAAACAAAACAAGGCAAGAAGGAAATTGTACAAATCAAAGAAATACATACAACTAATATACCATGCCCAATCCTGCAATTTATGCCCATGAAAAATGCTGCCCAATATGTTTTAACACCTGATATATTTCAACGGCGCCCCTCAAACTTAAGATGGGTCAAGAGTGAACATCTAAAGTTTGAACACTAAAAATTGAATCAATTGGTTGGATAACTTGCAACTTAGAAGGCATGTGATTGGAGATTGAACTAATATAAACATTATGCTGAACAAAATGACAATCAATCTCAATGTATTTTGTCCTCTTATGTAAAATATTGTTGTATGCAATCTGAATGACACTCTTATTGTGGCAATATAGAGAAATGGACAAAGGTGGTTCAATACCTATGTCACCAAGTAAATGGCATAACCAAATAATCTTTGTTGTAGTGCCAACCAATGCTTTGTACTCTGCTTAGCACTTGAGTGATCCGCTATCACTTACTTTTTGCTTTTCCAAGAGATCAATGTTCACCTAAAAAAAATAAAAATGCAAAACCTTATAGTGAAGCAATGATAGATGCCATCACCACCCTAGTCAAAATCAGAATAAGTTCGAACTTCAAGTTTGGAATTAGATGAAAATGCTGATCCTTGATTCATCATGCCATGTATATTTCGAAAGATTGAATACTGCATTATAGTGAATGGATCGAGGTGCAGACATAGATTGGTTGACAATATTATGAACAACATGACTAATGTCAGGTTGAATGATAGTCAAGTAAATGAGACTTCCAACAAGCTGTTCATATGGAGTGGGATCTGGAAGAATTGTTCCATCAATGACACAAAGCATATTTTACTTGAGACAAAATATTACCCGTGAGAGATGTGCTTGCCTTAGTCCCAAGAAAATAACGCAACGGTCTAAAGATTTTTTGTCTCAAAGCTGTGTAGGTGAGCCTTGAAATCTTTGATTCTATCTATATCATTTCCTGTAACCACCATATCATCTGCATAGAGAAACAACACAATACCTTGATCATAGTATCAAATGAACAAAGCTAAATCATAAAGGCTTTGCATAATTCAAAAACCAAAAGCTGTTTAACTGAAATTTTCAAACCAAGCACAACACAATTTACAAACTTGTTTTTTTTTTTTAAATGTTATAGTCTAAGTAGAGGTTGCATATAGACTTCTTTTAGTGTACCATTTAAAAAACACACTTTTGACATTCATTTGAGACAATTGCTATCCTCTTATGGAATCCACAACAATAAGACAATGAATAGATGCCATTCTAGCAACTAAAGAAAAGGTATCATCATAATCCACCTCATATTTCCATGTAAATCCCTTAGCCACTAACCTAGCTTTGTACCTCTCAACTACAAATTTTCCAGGATGTAATGTGACAAGATCCCACGTACGAGTCTTGTTCAATGCCTTTATTTCTTCATCCATTGTCCTTTGCTAATAAGGATTAGACGATACCTCATGATATGACTTGGGTTCATAAATAGATAAAATTATCAAGAAAAAACAATGAAAATCATGTGAGCGTTGTGGAGGAAAACGAGTTCTTGATGGATGAGGAAGTTTGTGGGAAGTAGTTATTTGATCATTCTTCAAGGACTCAATATCAAAACAAGGTTTGTCAAGTTTGGAAGGTTCTTTGTGATGATTGGGAATTGAAGACAATAAATGTTGATTGGTTTTTGGATTTAGTTCAATATTGATGGGTCAAGGAAGGTGAACAAATCAAGAGGTAGATTATTGGAGTCACAAAACAAAGATAAGAAGTATTATATTTTTACAAAATGAGACATGGTGACAGACAAAACATTTAAGTCTTTTAAAGATTGGTTCATAACATCTATACAATTTGTCTTATACCATAGCTTAAGAAAACATAGAGTTGAGAAAGCACTATCTCGTTGAAAAGTTTTATACATCTGCCCTTTCTCAATGCATTTCTTTATACAAAGACTTCCTTTTTTCCTCTTTTCGGATGGTAAATATTACTCAAAAAATTTGAATTCCCAATAATAGATACTTTGTAATCTAGTAATTATTGTTTGTTTCCTAAATTGAATTGCAATTAAACTCGATCCAATCTTTTACTAAAAAACAATTTCATATCTTTTTGGATTTTATCATACTTGACTTTAATTAGGAAGAAGCTAGAAAAAACAAGTTGACCTAAAAACATGGAGTTCAGAGTAATTAGGTGCAAATTGAAAAACATGCTTATTAAGAGATATACCACTTATAATTAGTGAAGGGATATGATTGATGGTATAAATAGCCTTAAGGGTAGCTTCCCCCAAAATTTCTTTAGGAACAAGGGTTGACAGTAATATGGCTTTGGTGTTTTCCATTATATGACGATACTCCCTTTTAGCAATGCCAATTTGCTATGGGATATTTGTGCAACAAGATTTAGGAAGTGTGGCTTTGGAAGCAAGCCATTCCTTAAAGGATCTAGATTGGTATTCACCAATGGAATATTCATGAAATCCTTTTATGGTCTTAGAAAATGGTTAAGTTTGAATCATGGTGGAAAATTCTTCATAAATTTTGAAAAATTAGATCTTGAATTGAGTAGATAAATCTAGGTATTACACGAGAAATTATAAAAAAAAATGACATAATAACAAGCACCCCCAACATTAGGCATTCAAGAAGCTTTTCAAACATCAAAATGAATTAAATCAAAAGGAGAACTAGAAAAGGAGTCATTTTTATGGAAAGGTAACACAACTTATTTGACGAGTTTGCTACTTATACAAAAGAAGAATTTTTAGTTTTCACATGACCCAATTTCTTATTAGAGCTCAAATGCGTAAGTTGATTATCAAGAGAAAGAATTGAAGCTTGTTTCAAGGAGGCAACAAGGACTTTCTAAGAGTAGGATAAGAAAACTATTTATCGAGATCTTGAGGAGTATATGTAAGGTATCCAAAATGAAGAGCCTTTCAAGGAGATTTTTCTTTCATTGGACAATTATGCTTCATATGACTAAGTTGATGATAATAATGACAAAGAACCTTAGACATATTCTAATACTGTTTCTTGGTGGAAACTAAGTTGTACTGCTAAAGTTTTGTAATTGTTGATAAAGTAGATTATTTATTTGTTTTTTGTTGTTGTGTTGAATTAAGCAAATATAGAGCGACCTTCCTCCATTTTGGACTACACAAGAGAGCATTTTTGAGTTTCCTTACCCTTTAACTCTGCTAAGACATCATCAACACTGGGGAAAAGAGTATATGATGAAGTATGGAGGCTCTAATAGACTCAAAATTATCTTGAAAAACCATTAAAAATTGCCAAGATGTTTGGAATTTTCTTACAAAACATTATAACCCAGAGGGATGACTTGTCTTGGTTATTATGATGAGTTTTTTTATGGTGAATGGACTAGTGTATATGGTTACACATTGGATAAGACTCATGATGAGTTATGACATTGGTTATCAAGTAATTATGATTTTACTAAGCTACTATGTTGTATGAACTCTCAACCTTGAGAAAATATTGAACTAATATGGGTAAGACTCTACGAGTCACTATTGATTAGGTAGGTGACAATTAGTATTTTCAAGATAGACACCATGATATCTTATAAGTTTGAGACAACCATTACAACAAATATTAATTTTTGCTACAAAAGTGTTCATCATTTATAAACAATAATTTGTCACTATTAGAGCATCGTGACAAAATTTTTTCATCATGAGGTCCATAGATATAAGCTTGTCATTGAAAGTCATGATTTATGAATATTTTATTTCGTCATGAAAAACTGAGTGTTAGTAACAAAAATTTTATGATGCAAAAAATGGTTATAGAAAATAGTAAAATTTTGTCATTAGATCCTATCATTTCATCACCAAAAAATATATTTTTTGTGAATAAAATAATACAATTTTATCACCAAATACATATTTTTTATTATGAAAGTTTTCGTTATGAAAGAGGTATTTTTGGTGACAAATTTAGTTTTGTGGAAAAATATTTTTTAATGATAATTTATTTTTCATCATTTTGGAATATTTTAGAATTGAGTCAATTTCTAAAGACTCATACTTTGAAAGCACTTCCATCTCATCTATGAACTATTCGTTATTTAAAAAAGTATATTGTACTTTTAATTGTATTAAACATTATAATTATCTTTACACAAATGTTAAATTAGGATTATTTTCTATAGTCATATCAATAAAATAATAAAAAGTTAAAGATTTCAAATCAAACTTCATAAAATTATCGATTCTTATTTCCATACAAATATTATTATCTTTTAAGAAAAATGTTAAAAGAGTAGAAAATTTTAAATTTATACCATGATGAATAAATATCATAACAATAGCATTTGTTATATATTTTTCATTGAAAAAATATTTGTCATATATTTAAATATTTGTTCTCAAACATATAGCAAAAATGTAAAAGTATTACTATTTTTTTGTCACTAATCACTATCATTTTTTTCCCCACCGATCACTATCATCACATAAAAAAAGAAAAAAAGAAGAAGCTTTGATGACAAAGTAATTTGTCACAAAAGAATAAGTGCTTTTATAATGTAAAATTTCATTTCTTTTTGCATAATGTAATATTATTATTATTGAATAATAATTATAAACAATAAATGTATTTTCCCAAAAAAATTTCATCACCAAAAATTGAAAATTAGTAACATATAATTTCATCACAAATATGTATATTTCATCGTTAATGACAAAATTGTTCATCATTAAAAATTAAAAATTGATGATAAAACAAATATATGTATTTCATCATAAAAAAATTTCTTGCCATATGGTGGGAGCAACAATTTTTTCGCCTATTCTCCAATGAAAAAAAATAGTATAAATAAAACTTAATGGTAAAATATTCTATGACAAAATCTCTCTTTCATAGTGTAACATTAATACTTAGTAACAAAATTTTAATCGTAGGCAAAAAAAAATTGTTACTAAATCTCACATTTATTGTAGTTTAATGTATCTTCTTGAATGATTTTAAGGACATGTAATCATGGATTTTGTAGTCACGCACAATAATTCTTTTAGTAGACTTTGACATATGCTCTTAGTGAGTTAGAGTGCGTTAATTGCTCATACAATAAGAGGATGAGACTCATTGATAATAAAGGTAATCTTAAGAAGATGATTTAGATTATGAACACTAATTCATGAGAAACTTTCATGCATGTAGTGGTTAATTAATTTATTTCTTGATATAGTTTTCATATGATATTGGATTTTAGTTGACTCTTTGTAGTAGGAGATTGGGTCAACTTCATAATTGAATTATGAGAGAACTAGTATTTTCCAATGGTCCTAATGGTTTTTGCTCAAGCTTACACTTTTTTGTGGCATTTTTTTGAAAGATTTATAAGTTTTTTTTATAAGAGTGTTTGGTAAAAATACAAGGTTGCACAAGAGTTTTTGAATAATATTTTTATATTGGGCTAATTAAGTAATTAAAACTCAATAGAGTTAATTAATTAATTAAGACTTAGTGGATTAGATTAAATGAACCAAATCCAAGATGAGTTTAAGTCACTTAAGCTCACAAAGAAGTCTATATAAATTCTCTTAGGGGTTTTCGATTAGACATTTTTAGCCATTTGTTTTCTAGAGAGAGAGAAAGAGCCCTATAGTCTCTATTCTTGTAGAGAGAGAAGGCCACCTTTCTCTAGTACCAAGGTCTATGAGAGAGCCATCAGGTGGAAGATTGCAAGGTATTCTTGATTTGCTTCATCAACTAGAATTGATTTGAGAATATTTAGATTGAAGGTAAAGTTTTTTGAGCCCTAGATATATGATTTTTATGTTTGAATGCTTTTGTTGTATGTAGATCTAATATTTAATATGACAGATGCATGCACCCTAGTGATTTAGGGCTTGGAATGGATATTTTTGGATATTCCAAAACCACCTATAATTGACGAAGGGATATGATTGATGGTGTAAACAACCTTAAGGGTAGCTTCCCTCTAAATTGTTTTAATAATAATGTAAGAAAGTAAAATGGCTTAGGTGGCTTCCATGATATGACATTTTAGTGTAACACCATTTTACTAGGGGATATTCATGCAAGAAGATTTAAGAAGTGTGTCTTTAGAAGCAAGGTATTTCTTAAAGAAATTGGTATTCACTAGTGGAATATGCATGAAATCTTCTTATGGTCTTAGAAAATAATAAGTTTGAATCATGGTGGAAAGTTCTTCATAAACTTTGAAAAGATTATATTTTGAACTAAGCAGATAAATCTAGGCATAATGTGAGAAATCATCAACATAAATGACATTATAATAATCATCCCCAACTTTAGGCATTCCAGAAGCTCCCCAAATGGAGAACCAAAAAAAGAGTGACTTTTATTAAAAGGTAATGCAACTTATATGAAATGAAGAATTTTTAAGTTGGACATGACCCAATTTCTTGCTAAAGCTCAAATGCTTAAGTTGAATATATATTGGACACATGAAACAATCTTTTATGCCAAAGAGAATAATTGAAGAATATAAAGGAGAGGTAGTAAGGACTTCCTAAGAGTAGGAGCATAAAAATGTTTATCGAGATCTTGAAGAGTATATGTAAGTTATCCAAAATGAAGAGCCTTCGCAAGACTAGATTTTTCTTTCATTGGACAATCATGCTTCATATGACTAAGTTGATGACAATATTGACAACGAACCTTGGACATATTTAGACGTTGTTGCTTGGTGGAAGCTGAGTTGTATTGCTAACATTTTGCACTTGTTGCTAACGAAGATTCTTCCTTTGTCTTTTGTTGTTGTGTTGAAGCAAATATAAAGTGGCTTTCCACTATTGTAGACTACACAGAAAAGCCTTTTTGAGTTTCCACAACTTCTACTGTTAGGATTAAAACACCTTGGCTTTCCTTTATCGTAGACTACACAGAAAAGTTTTTTGAGTTTCCACAACTACTATTATTAGGATTAAAATACCCTAATCTTATTTTCGAAGCGACAATAAATGAACGTGAAAAATTTAAGTATAAAAACATACGAGATTTATTGTGGTTCACTTTAATGTGAGAGCTAAGTCTACTTGCAAATGCTGTAGATTTTCACTATCATGAAATGAAGATTATAAGAGGATTACAAAATGCCTCACACTATCTAGGTTTTTCTCTTTGTGTTTCTCTATCTCTCTCAATACACTAGTCTCACCAAGTTAGCTACCCTAAACATAACATAATTAGGGTAACCAAATTAAATGTGTAAAATTCTCAAAATACCTCAACTCAAAATACCCGTACATATAAAATTTTGTCTAGGGGCTTGGCCCCTTCAACTCCCCAAGAGGGGGGTTTACCACCTCCTTCCAACCCCCACGTTGACCTTACCACGAAAGTCGATTTGCATGTTGTCTCTATGTAGAGTCAATTTGTATCAAGGTGATCACAATTAGGATAATAATTAGATTTCACACATCTTAACACTAACTCTACTAAGACATCATCAATACTAGGGAAAGGAGTATGAAGAAGTATGAAGGCTCTAATAGACTAGAAATTATCCCAAAAAGCCATTAAAAATTGCCAAGAAGTTTGGGATCTTCTTCCAAAACATTATGTTATAACAAACTTTGCAGTAATTTTCTTTGGAAAGCTTTATGTTTCCAATATGCATGGTGATGGAAGGACCGATAGAATTTTCGATTCATGTTATTATTTTATTATTATTTATCTTCCGCTCATCGAGTTTGTTTTCCTTTTCTTTTCCGATTTTTCTTCTTTCAGTTCAATGATTTTTCCAGATATATATTTCTTTCTACCAGAAATGAGCTACCGACCATACAAGCTCCACTTTGCAAGAACCCATGTGAATGCTTCTTATAGAATTTTGATTCCGTACGTAAGTTTTTGGATACAAAAAATATTTTTTAGCAAGTTAAGAATGTGATGCTTTTGTAGAAGACCTTGAGAAAGCAGTTGGGAATTAGAATTATTAATTTTTGTCATATTAAATAAAAACCTCTGGTTTTACATAGAAAGATCAAGTATTTCACAAGAAGCTTAAGTTTTACTACACGGGCCCTTTAAGACTAGGAAATTTGCAAATGAAGGCTCCACTTGGGCCCTTGAAATGATCACTCATACATGCAATCTGCCTGGCAAATATTAAATACCATTGATGTATACAGTATACTTACTAAAGAAAGTACTTCTCTTACAGACAATGTGTACTACATCACCAATTCTATAATTATGAGAGTAATCAGTAGCATATAGCTCTACAACCAAACATTATTTTGTTGCATACATGTATAGCAGGAATTGTGAAGGGACCGGGTTGCAAAATGCATTTTCAAACCAGTAAATCATTGTAATCAAAGAGATGATATGCACAAAAATGCAGGGAGATTGATCTCCTAGCCAGTAAATCATTGTAATGGGAGAGCTATGTATTCTAGTGAAGCAAGACGAGGCCCACCCTTGTGAAGTTTTTTCAATGAACATCCTTAGAAAGACCTAGTAGTATACATGTGACAAGGCCTCAAAAATTCCATGCAAGATCATCCATAGAGGATAGATCACGACAAATTGCGCCAGACAGAAGTGTAGACTCAACGAACTCAAGATCAAAACTTGAGCTGTCAAATGAGACATCAATGTCCTGACCACACTTTTGTTCATGATCATTTCCCATTTCACCGATATTAATCTTGTTCTTCTGTTGGTCATGTTGATCTTGGTATTGATGTGTTTGCACTTGTTCCAGTCTTGGACCTTCAAGAGGTTCAACATGAGCATTCCAGATCAAATTCTCGTCTAAGAAACCAAAGCCAAATGGGTTTACAGAAGAAGAAGATGATGAAGAAATAATGGGTGTGCTTCCAATGGAAGATCCACAGGGGAAACTGATTGTATATTGAGAGCTCTGATCTTTAGCAGTCCAAACGGGATTGGGGTTTTGATATTCAGAGTTGGGTATGGCCATGGTTTGCTGCAATGAGGGTTGGGTAGGTGGAAGAGGTGGTAGTGTAACGAAAGGAGGGAGACGGTTCACCTCCATGGAAGCATCATCTGTCATCTGTTGGTTTACAGTGAAAACCGGGAAGGGTTGTTGATGGGGTTGGGGTAGACTGCAGACAACCTTATTAGAGGTGTTTCTCTGATGAGAAGAGATCAGATTGTGAGTCTTTGGATCCAAGCCTTGTGAAATCAGCTTCTTCTTAATGCATGAGTTCCAGAAATTCTTCACCTCATTGTCTGTTCTCCCAGGTAGATGCTTAGCTATCTGAGCCCATCTGCATATATACATAAAGAGAGGAAATTAACATGAAATGAAAATGCAGAGAAATCTAATTTCTTTCTACCTTACTCATCCTTGTATATATTGTGAGATCATCCCTACCTGTTGCCTAAAATTCTGTGGACATCAATGATACTCTGTTCTTCTTGTGCAGAAAAAGAACCCCTCTTGAGTTCTGGTCTCAAGTAGTTAATCCATCTCAATCTGCAACTCTTTCCACATCTCTGCAAGCCTGCAATTGATTTTAAAGCCACTGTCAGTCACACACACACACACACGCACACACACAGAAAGAGAGAGAGAAAGAGAGACCTGCAAGTTTTGGAACAGAACTCCAACTGCCATGGCCGTGGGCAGTGATGTATCTGATAAGCTTTTCATCTTCTTCAGGAGACCACAACCCTCTTTTAACTTTCTGTTTGCTGCAGCAGCGATGACCCATCTCAATTCTTCGCACCCTTCAGAGCATGACTGCTTCCACATTTATCAAGGGACCTTGTACTCCTCCAACTGTCCAAGTCCCACTGATCACTTTGGGTATTTAAAAGCTACAACTACATCTATATGCTGCCTTTAATATTTAAGCATATTACTTCAGTTATATTTTGTGTGTGTCTCTCTCTGTGTCTTTGAACAGATATTTTTTAGTTATATCTTATGAGTGTGTAAGAAAGGGAAAGTGAAACTTGCTGTGACAGACAAAAGCATCTTGTGTCTCATTAATATAGACTAAATGGTAGCATTAACTCCAAGTGATAGCTTAATTGATTGAGACCATGGCCAGCTCTACAATTATCTGATGCAGGTTGGTTTCACCCTACTCACACACTCAAACTAAAAAAGAAAAGAAAAAGAAAAACAAATTTCTATATATTCCGCTAACTAAAAAATTAAAAATATATGCAACTTTTTTTCTCTTTTTACAAGATTAATCACAATGATTTGATGCTTAATTTATCTTTGAGCAAAGAGTAACTTGCAGTTATGTATTTGAATAACAAAACCAGGTCAGTACAACAAACGATCTCTCCAAGAATTCAAAAGATTAACATTAAGGAAGTTTCCTTGATTAATTGGTTTTGGGTTAATCTTTAATTAGTTGGCTGCTCCAATGAGTGGCAACCATGTGTCTTCATTAGACCCAAAAGGCATAGGAATGGGGTGACCTCATGGTGGACACACAAGAAGGAATTCCCTTTCAGACATGTGCTGGAATTTTAACTTGGGGTGCACTCATTGGGCCAAGATTAAGGACCACAGGTCAGGGAAGGAAAGAAGGAAGGGGAGAGGGGTCGGGTAATTGAGTGTTTTGGAGGCCATCTCTTCACCCTTTCACAATATAAAATCGAAATACGATTCATCACAACACCAAACATTAATGCCCAAAACATGTGCCTTCTACAAGCAACAAATATAATCCCCTCGATCATTTGCTCCTTCACCATCTTCTGAGTGGAAGCTGAGTTACAGTTAAACAATATATTAAGCAAAAATAGAACCATGGCCTTGCTTTCTTTAATTTCATCTTTCTTTTAATTCGCCCTACTCATTACACCTTCACATCAATGATAGCAGAAAATTTGTTATATTACTATAAGTATAGCTTTTGTTCTAGGTGTGTTTCCAAGCATCAGTGGACAGTAGTTTGCTTGAATTTCAACCTCAGCATTGAGAGAAATAGCTAATCAAAGGCTTATTGAAGTATGCATTTATACATCATCTTTTAATCAAAGGCAAACTTTTAATCATTAAACACTGACCTGCAACCTGTAAGGCAATTATGGTTCTTAAATAGCATATTCAAATGACACATTTTCCATGTGAAATGCATAAAATAGAAAAAAGTTAAGAATAAAAATATGTACTCTTTTCTGGCTTCCGAAGGTTGAGTAGAGAAAGTGTTTGTAAAGGAAGAGAATTGTAGGCCTATTTTTGAGTGCACTCAGGGGAAAAGGATTGACAATGAACAATCATGCAATTTCTTCATCCACAACTGCTAAATTTTAACATTATGGATGCAACAGAAGTCGGTATAATTCTTGAGGGGTTTTGAGTTACAACATATCAAAGATGAACTAATCATTAAAGCTTCCTTGAGAGATCATGAGTTGTTGGCATGGGCCACACTGCAAGGTCTGCAAGAATGCGAGAACACAAGTAACCCCTGCATTTTTCATTCAATTAAATTTATTAGAGCCCTAGGACCACGGCAATAGTGATCACCTCCTTTATTTTAATTATATTCAAGGCTAACAGACTTCATTCAAATTTGTCAACCTGTGGCCTCTATACACATACATCTGTGTGCATTTGAAGCCACTTGGGTGATCTTAATTACAGTATTGTATTAATCTATTAAAACCTTTGGGCTATGTTTGGTTCCGGGGAAGTACTAAGGAGAGAAATTAAAAAAAAAATTAAGGAAAATGATTTTTCTCATTTTTTGTTGTATTATAGAAGATATCAAAGAAAATAGAATATAGTAAAAATTAGTTAGAAACTTATATGTTTTCAAATTATTTCATTGTTATATTGAAGAATTAAAATGAATGAAATAAGTTTCAAATAACATATAAAAATAATCTATCGACTTCATTTTTTTTTTTTCTGTTTTCCTTTACTTTTTCTCTCTCCTTTTTTTTTCCCTTCCATTTTCCCTCCAATCTTCCAGAGCCAAACATAGCCTTAAGTAATTGATTAGTAGAAATCGAGGCCATTGTCCACAGCAACACTTGAGTCCTTTACTACCGACATAGTGCATATTGGCCTATAAAGCTTGGCCGTGACATATGCCAAGAACATGCCCGTTTGCATGGAAGAGCTGCAGTATACTTCCCATGATGATGAGGATAGAGAAGAATAGCTCCCATATTTTTGAATTTTCAAACTAATATATTGAAGAGGTAGCTGCGATGTCCAATAATGTTTCAGAGGACCTTGACTTAGCCATTGATCACGAGTTTCACAAAGACAATTACACACTAAAAACTCAAAACTCCAAATGTAACTTTCTCTGATATTTCTCAATTGATTTAACTACTGGTCATTGACTCATTAAAAATGCATTTATTTCTAACTTCTTTTCTTATGTCCAACATCTTCATCCAACCACCCTAATTCATTGCATATATGTAAACGCCAAGTTCTGACTATCGAGCAACACCATAAAACACGGTTAACGACCCAGTCGCAATGACGAATTCAGGTTTAGTAGTCTGTAATTTTTTTTTTTCTTTTTGGATTGGATCATTTCATAAACTTGATAAAAAAAACCACTTTGAAAGCATCCCTTGTCCTAAGCATGTCACTACAATTTGAGGAGCATTGTCTTCTGGTAAATTCTTAGGTTAAGGCCACTAAATGTTAAATTATTTCCAAGCTATTGACTTAAAGAAGTTAACTTCCTTCAAATAACTTGACTTCATGAGACATGATATTTTCTCCTCCAAAACCACTCCATTGAATTGGGGTTTTCTTGTATAGATGATTGCCAAAATCTCCAGCAAGATTAACACAAGTGGAGATGCTTACAATAAAGTTGTTCACTTAGTCTTCTTTCTCTTGAGACCTAGTTTAGTTCCTCGATGCGATGTTTACCAATGAAATTTAAGATGAAATCTAGAAGCTAGCTTGAAAATTGTGTACTATTTTTACTCTTATAAAATATATCATGGGATTTGGCTTTTGGGGCTGCCTAGCTTGCGATTTGCCACAAAGGATTTTGGTATAATTATTTGAGACGAAATATGTAGCAGTTTTTCAACCCTTGCGCTGAAGAACAAAGTAGTGGAGATGAAGTATCCTAGTGGATAATCAAGATTACACTTCAAACAAATCGTATTCTAATTAGTACTGATCTTAGAGCAATGCATAATTTGACTAAATCATAGCTAGCTTAGAGCAATGCATTCAACTATGATGTCAGCTATTCCAGATTTTTGTTTTCCTTTTGCTTTCAGAATCACAGTGAACTTTAAGGACTGATAAATATAACACATATTCCTTACCATTTCTCCTTCACTCTTCTCCCTCTTGATGTGGACATGGATTTCCCTTCAGAGATATACAAATGAATTATGACAGCCTGGTTGCATAAAATCTGTAACTACACGAATATGTCTCTCAAATAATATGGGTTATCTCTCATGAAACGAAATGTTGACATGAGTAGGGTTTGTTAGCACGGCGATTGTGATGGACTAATGAAAAAAATAATATATAAGGGAAATGTTATTGTAACGATTGCATTTGGGACATGTTTAGAAGCAATTACCCTAATGATTGATTGAATAATTTGCTTGCATTAACAAACCTTGAAGCTAACTTGGAACTGGATTAATAGACCAAGAAATTCATGCAGTGGCATTCACACGCATAGCTTCAAGATAAGCTGCACTGTTCCTTTATCGTGTACAAACTGATGAACACCACAAATGGATTTTGTAGCGGTATTTTATAATTGAAGTGTAGACAAGAAGCTTGGTTTATATAATAACTTCATCAAATTGAACACACAGGATCACTGATTCTTTTACAAATACATAAGCAATAATGACTATGGCTTCTACAAGAAAATGCAAGTTGAATTGGAGGCCCTCAAAGGGCTGAGATCTGCCCAACTGAATTCAAAGCAATCTCGCGATTAATCTCACTGGACTTGTATCCATCTAGTCATTATTTGTGACATCAATATCGTTGTGTTGCGGGGATAGAATAGTAGCACAAGTTCTCAAACTTGGACTAATGGACTTTGAGGAGAAAACATGTTGAAAAGGCTGAAGATTTGGCTGTCACGAAGCCTGTAACATGATCTCAATAAACTTGGGCCTCCTGATGAGAATCATAGAATGTGATTTTGAGGAGCTTTCTGTAGTGTTTAATGCAAGAAATTAATCTGTTTTATGTTAAAGTTTCAGGTACCATTCATTCTGATATGAAGGCTATGCTAGTTTCTCCCGAGCTTTCCATCAAGCCCTTTCTAAGATCAGCTAGTAAAATTGCTAGCAAGTACCATCTGGTGATAAGTCAAGCTTTTGCATCAAATTCGTAAAGAGTACCGAATACCCAATTGAGCTCACTAAACAAAGTCCAAAAGTCTACACCTAACCTTGACACTGGCACTAGGGCCGTTGCATAGATTATTTCCTAAAACAATAATTTAAGACAAATCAGGCACACGTTATCAACAGAAACAAGTTAAGAAAAGTCAAGAGGAGGCCCATGAAAGAAATTATGAAACAAAAAGAATGGAAAGGCCCAACTTCCTATTAAGAGCCCAAAGGGAAGGATGCATGCAGGTCAATATATCTTCACAATGTTTCAGCTCAAGAATGGGAAGTTCCACATTTGAGAATGAAATCTGATCACCGTTCTGGGCATTAAGATCAGCCATTGAAGAAAGAAATGTGAATCTCAGTCATCAAACAAGAAGGCTTCCCGTGAGGGAGGGACATGAATCATGTCACTGAATCAATTGCTAGGTGAAATGATGCTTCATACTTAAAGATTAAGAAAGATCAAGTTCCAATGATTTTCATACCATCCATCTGCCATTGGCATAGACTAACTTTTAAGGATGTTTAGATATCATTTTTAAATATGAATATTTAAAAATCTGATACTGAAAACAGATTTTTGTTGGATACAAATTTTAAATATGTACAAATTATTCTTATTTTTGATAAAAAAACATTTTTAAAATAAAATTCCTAAATTTGTAGTATGGCATCGATACTTATTTCTACATAGGAAAATTATATATCACATACCAACCCGCTTTTTTTATTTGCTAACCCAGCTTATTTCTCATCCAAATTTTTTATCCCCTCCAATCCATTTTTGGTCTCCTTTTTCCATCTTCATTACAACGTACCCTAAAAATTCGTATTTTCTTTGTAGGAAAAAAAACACTCATTCATCGTTAAAGCTTTCATTGAAGGTTTGTATGAATATTCTAATTCATTTATTCTTGTTTTAAAATGTATCGATTTTTTTTTTCCAATTCTCGAATGGTTATCTTTTATGAAATGATATAATGGTTTGAATCAAGAAAGATAAAATGCTAAAAAGTGCATGAATACACTCAAAATAGGACTAAAAAAAAACCTTCATCATCATGTATATTTGACATTGAAATGGTAGACATATGACCATCTTTCGATGCTTGCATACCATACATTGTGGACCCATCTTTGGAGCTGTCAAGCTCCTTAGGAGGGGACAAGTTGGTAACATTTAAGGATAAAAATATTAGTTGTAATGGATGTATTAGTAACTTAATTTTGTGGATATATCGAGAAATATTGGTGGGTATTTTGATACAAAATATTGATAGAACAAAAATTGATCAAAATTCATGAAAATATTATGAAAAATTATAAGAAATGATATAAGAAATAATAATAGATATTTTGAAGTTATTTTATTGAAAAATTTTATATATGTATGATATAATTTGTTATTTTCAACAACAATATTGGTACATCAATAAGAAATATAAAATTTATAAATTTACATTCATTATTAAGTTACATTAAACATTATTCAAAAATAATATTATGACATTTGATCATAATATGTTTAACTTCAAAATATATTTAATATTAATATTATGACCTATTTAATTCAAATGAATTCAATGATATAAAATAAATGATGATACATGAATATTTTTTTTAATGCTTATATTTTTATATTTAATTAATATATAATGATATAAAAAAAGATCTATTAAAAAAATTATTATGATAGTTTTTATATTTTGGTTATCAATTAAATGTAATTTAAAAATTAAATAATTAGAATTAATTTATTTATTAAAATAGTATTTTAATATCTTTTTATAAAGCACTTTAAGATGGGGTTAATTGGTTAAAGGGGTCAAAATAACCCCCATATTTGCAAAGATAACCCACCAGTCAAAAAGCAAAAAAAATGACCCGATTGAGACAAAAATGCCCTTCTTTTTTTTTCTCTCCAACACATACAACTTATCATTTCACTTTCCCCCCTCATTTTTCCTTCCAAGACAACTTTCCTTTTCCCTTTGTTTTATAGTAGATTCGGTTTTAATTTTTTTATTCGGTCGTTGGTTGCATGCTCATTCTCTCTCTTTTCTTGCAGAGAACAAGTTTAACTTCTTACCATTGTTTCATCTATTCTTCATTCTTGGTCACGAAAATATGAAAAAATGTAAGCAACCAACAATTTCTTTTTTATATTATCATTTTATTTCTTTCTGTTTCTTGAAAATTCAAAATCTCACTTCAACATTGTAGGTAAAAAATAAAGACTCCATTGTTAGTTCTGAAAAAGTGAAAAGTTCGTTCAAAAGAAGTTGAAAAGATTTATCCATATGGCAAGGTCAAATTATGGTAAGCACTAAATCACTTGCATAGAAAATTATTACGGTTTTAGTATTGCTCGTATGATTTATACCCATTATAGTTATATATTATTTGTTTGGATATTTGATTTATGAGAAGTGTTGCATTGCTGCATTGAACAACAAATTTTACTATTTGTCAGGTTTGACTTAACACAAGTTGAGTTTATGTGTTTCTATTCAAAGCAAACCTCTGTTTTTATATAAATATACTGAAAAACTGAGATTGAATTGTTGACATATTATTATGTAGTGAGTTATTTAATAAAAATAAAAATATGTGTTTTAAGATTCATTACATAGTCTATAGTTGAAACTTAATAAAAGTATATCCTATGTTGTACTATTTTATTATTAACATGGTAGTTTGAAATATTTATTTTTGCAATCATTGATGAAGTAGGAATAATGCTTTTGTATAAAGGGAATTGGGTACAAGATGGAAACACATACCACTTTAAAGGAACTGAAGGTAAAGGCATTACAGTAAAGAAGAATATATCATATTATGAATTAATGAGAGTTGTGCATCGGATTCTTCAACTAGATCCAATTGAATGTTCAATTTCAATGAAGTATGCATTCAATGGTAACATACCGACATCACCAATTCAACTAAGAGATGATGGAGATGTTAAATTTTTTCATTCGTTTAAATTGCACTAACAAGTTACCAGCTCCATTATGCATCACTATGGATAGAAGATCTGAAAATAATGCAGAGTCAATGTTTATGCATGGAAATGGACCTGTAAATGATGGATCAATAGAATCTCTTAATGTTGTTGGTGATGAAAGCATAAAAAAATTCAACTATGAGCCACTTGAGAGATCTAATGTCGTTGAATGGAACATGAATAGGTATGCTATTGATGATGACTATCATGTGTTGGATACCAACCTGACTAGCAATGTCCAAGTGACTGAAAATAGGGATTCAAGCAACAAAATAGCTCAAATAATGGAAATTCATAGCATTATGAATATAAAAGATCGTCTCATGAATGATGTTCCAACCATGATTGAAGAGGTAAGCAATAATGACCAAGACATGAGTCGGATAGGTACTAGTGATTGTGGCACTAATAATGATCATATTGAAGACAAGCAAATATATTTTAGTAAGAAAGAACTGTAGAAAAAATTGTACATTATTGCCTTGAAAGAGAAGTTTGAGTTTAGAACGATAAAATCTACTACCAAGTTATTGGTGCTTCAATGTGTTGATAACGAATGCAAATGGAGATTTCGTGCAACTAAGTTGGGAAGTTCTAATTACTTTCAAGTAATGAAATACCATCCTACGCACACTTGTAGGTTGGACATGATGTCTCGGGATAATCGTCATACAAGTAGTTGGTTGGTTGGTGAAAGCATGAGACAAACTTATCAAGTTGGTTGTCAATACTATCCCAAAGACATTATAGGAGATATTCAAAACAAGTACGGTGTTCAGATTAGTTATGATAAGGCATGGAGAGCTAGAGAATTTGCCCTTAACTCCATTAGGGGATCATCTGAAGAGTCTTATGGTGCTTTACCTTCTTATTGTTATATGCTAGAGCAAAAGAATCCTGGGACAATAGCTGATATTGTTACTGATGTTGACAATTAATTCAAGTATCTATTTATGGCATTTGGTGCATGTTTTTTTGGGTTTCGTACATCAATAAGGCCAGTAATTGCAGTTGATGGAACATTCTTGAAGTCAAAATATTTAGGGACTTTGTTTGTTGCAACGAGCAAAAATGGTAACAATCAAATTTACCCATTGGCTTTCGAAATTGGTGATTCAGAAAATGATGCTTCTTGGGAGTGTTTTCTTACAAAATTATATGATGTGATTGGACATGTAGATGATTTAGTGGTGGTTTCAGATCGTCATGGTGGCATTGAAAAAACAGTACAAAAGTTGTTTCCTCATGCAAGCCATGGCGTATGCACTTATCATTTAGGACAAAACTTGAAAACAAAGTTCAAGAATGTTGTTGTACATAAGTTGTTTCATGATGTTGCCCATGCATATCGAATGTCGGATTTTGATACTATATTTGGTCAGTTAGAGATGATTTCTCCAAGAGTAGCCAAATATTTAGTGGATGTAGGAGTAGATCGATGGCCTCGGTCACATAGTAATGGAAAAAGATATAATATCATGACTACAGAGATTGTTGAGTGCATGAATGGAGTGCATGAATGTTGTACTAAAAGATGCAAGAGATCTTTCAGTTGTGCGAATGGTTGAAGAGTTGAGAAACTTACTTCAAAGATGGTTTTGAAATCACCAACAACAAGCATTGTCAATGAAAACTGAGCTTACTACATGGGTTGACATGGAGTTGCGCTTAAGGTTTAATAAGTCATCAGGTTATGAGGTTGAGCCTATCAACTCTTGGGAGTTCAATGTCAAATATGCTGGGGTAAGTAATCAAGTTAATTTGAAAACCTATTCATGCACATGTAGGGTGTTTGATCTTGACCATATTCCATGTGCACATGCTATTGCTGCATGTAGATATCGAAACATGTCATGCTATACTCTATGTTCTCAATACTATATGAAGAACTTGCTTATATGTTCATACTCAAAGTCTATATATCCTATTGGAAATAACAAAGATTGGGTCATTCTGGAAGACATCCGTTGTAGAGTTGTGCTACCACCAAATAGTCGGCGACCAACAGGAAGACCAAGAAAAGAGAGAATTTGTTCAAGTGGAGAGACTAAGAGCACACGATGCTGTGGTAGATGTGGTGATTATGGGCATAATAGAAAAACATGCAAATGACCAATCCCATTACATCTTAGAGATGAACATAGTTATGTCAATATTGTTGAAAGCAATATCAACATCCAAGAATTCTCCTTACAACCAGTTCATCAGTCACTTTAATAATGTTACCACATAATTTGTTTTTTGGGGATGATTTAACTATGTATCTACATTTTTTTTTGTATAGGGTCATGAAGGAATTTGTGAGCTTATTTTTTTTATATGCTTAAAGCAATTTTTTTGAATGATGGATTGAATTTTTAAGTTAATGTTTTAATTTTATCATATAAATTACTTGGTTAAGTTTAACTATGGTTAAGTTGATGATCATTTCATTAACAAAGAACTTAACAGTAGTTGAGTTGTATTAATAAAAAACTTAACCACAGTTAAGTTTACATTCAGAATTTTCACTTGAACCTAACAGTAGTTTAGTTGCATTAACAAAGAACTTAACCATAGTTAAGTTCATAGTAAGATATTTCACTTGAACTTAACAGTAGTTGAGTTTCACTAACAAAGAACTTAACCACGTTAAGTTCATAGTCAGAATTTTCACCTGAACTTAACAGTAGTTGAGTTGCATTAACAAAAAACTTAACCATAGTTCACAGTAAGATATTTCACTTGAACTTAACAGTAGTTGTGTTTCATTAACAAAGAACTTAACCATAGTTAAGTTCACAGTCAGAATTTTCACCTGAACTTAACAGTAGTTGAGTTGCATTAACAAAGAACTTAACCATAGTTAAGTTCAAAGTAAGATATTTCACCTGAACTTAACAGTAGTTGAGTTTCATTAACAAAGAACTTAACCACGGTTTAGTTCACAGTCAGAATTTTCACCTGAACTTAACAGTAGTTGAGTTTCATTAACAAAGAACTTAACCATAGTTAAGTTCACAGTTAGAATTTTCACCTAAACTTAACAATGGTTGAGTTGCATTAATAAATAACTTAATTGTGGTTAAATTCACACTCAGAATATTCACCTGAACTTAACAATTGTTGAGTTGCATTCACAAATAACTTAATTATAGTTAAGTTGACTATCATTGTTACATTACAAAAATTGTAACTTTGAGCATCAAGTCAAATTCATCCAAAATAACTGTCAACACTCAACAACATATAAACCTTTTACATAATCAAAATCGAACCCACTACATGGGTCAAATTTTGAAGTAGAACAATTCAGTTGCCATTTTCTCTCTAAACCAATCAATGCGGGCACCGGTCAGTGAACTGAATGGATTATCATGCATTAAGTATTCTACATATTTAATCAGGAACATCCCACAATCACCACTGCATGAAACACAAGTAATCAAAATTAAGATGGCTAAATTTTTTTTTACTATATAAGCCATAAAGGTGAAATGATAAGATGAAGTTTGGAAGCATTGTTTACTTACTCATACTCTTGTTGAGGAACATCATGCAACCGTTCAATGTCCCACTGTTCTTCACTCTTAGGTTCACCGCTCTTCCCATAATATGATGTAGCATGCAAAATACGCAGTAACACTTTAGCTAAAGGTATTATGGCACATTTTAGTCAATTATCACTATTAATGCCTATCAATGAGTCATACACAAATATTCTCCTCTGAGCAAGGTGAACTACTCCCAATACCCAATGCATACTTCGGACATTAATAGGGACATAGACGATGTCCACCTCAAACCATTTCATGGAAGGAATTGGGTGAAACCCATTAACATAGTCAACAAGAATATCATTTGCTTGCATTTGGAATTGATTCCACTTTTTAGCATGCTTCTCCCACCTTGCTTTCACATATTTCTATATAAGAAAAGATAAAAAAGAATAGTTAAACTACCATAATTTAACTAGTATTATGAGGGTCAATAGTAAAAAGAAACTATACATACCCAAAACATTGTATCTGTGGTAGTAAAATTTTAAGTAAATGCATGGCGCTTTTCTATTCTCCGCTTACGAAAAAAGTAGAAAGCAATATCAATATGCTAGACAACATATATAAAAAAAACATTAGTTATACTATTTCATTATAATAATAATATACTAATAAGTAAAAGCAAACACAATAAGAACATTTACAAACCGTGTCTTTAAGCCATGAACCATGCTAAACTAGTGACCCAAACCATTCTTTGTCTGCATGCAAGTAATCAATATCAACCTTAAACCTTATTGTAATAATATATCAAAAAACCATGGTCAAGCAAAGAACTTGCCAAAAAAACTATTACAAGTTTAAAGTCAAGATAATTACTCTTGTTGAAGACTCAACCACTTATGAAAGGCTTCTCTTGCTTCCTCAGAAATAGATTGCAAAGGATTAAAGTCAGATGTTGTTTCTCCTTCCTTTCTAATTTTTCTTCTCTTTGTAGGGTCTGTGAAAGGAGGCTGCAAAAAATAGGACCTTTTCAACTCACGTCTTCACTTAAATATAGTGGGGGACAGTTGCTTTGGAAATACATAAACCGAAAAGTTGCTTGATACAGTAGCGGTATCAAATAATTTGGAAATATCAACAATTGGATCGAAAATCACATCATCATCTTTCTCCATCCCTATTATGTGTTTTTCTGCAGCTACAATAATTGTTATTTCTTCTGTATTGGTCTTCACATCTATATGGTCATGGTTCTCATCCTCCTTATCTTCCATCATAGTCTCAAACTTGTCATCCAATGAATTAAAATCCATACCAATATCTTTTCCTTTTGGACCAGATTTTGAAAATTTTGTATTATCTATAGCACATGACTCATTTTGCCCTTTCACCTAAAATAAGATATGCACCATACAATAAGATATGAAAAATATAGAAATAAAATACATAATTTGATTGAATAAAATATAAAATTCAATAAATATATCACTAACATCCAATAAAAGTTGTCTTAATTTGTCAATCTTTCTGTTCATTTCCTTCAGTTCTTTCTTCAAATAATTGGAATTTGATTTAGACTTTTCTATATGCTTCATGAACTCTATCCATAGATTCTGCACATGTTATAAACAAATGAAACATTAATTCTTCATACATCATTGTATACCAAAATTATAGTCATAATTTTAAAAAATTGATGTGTACTTATGATAGTTATGTTATGTTTATCAAAGTAACCTTCACTTGACTATGGTTAAGTTTCATTGATGATTAACTTAACTGAGGTTAAGTTTACAATTTGAATTTTTATTTGAACTTTATATTACAATAGAAATATTAAAAATGACATTTATAAATGAATGTATGATAGTGGACTTACCTCAATTGAAGGTGGGATAGAATAATCCTTTTTGTTCTTGTTTTCCATTATAGCAACAGCAGCAACATATGCAGTAGCTTCAACCAGTAATCTTCATCTTTTAGGTCACCCATTGTATTATGTTCTGGGGTTGTTGGTTGGCTTAAAATTTCTGGAGGAACACCATTCACTAACTCTAACTTATTCAAATGCTTGTAATAATCTTGTTGACATTCCTCCATAGTAGGTTTAAGCAGCGAACACAAAGATAACTATTGAATTCAAGTTAAGTAATTTAATTAACAAACATAGACATATATAAATATGTAAGTGACAACACTATCAAAATATATGGTAAAAAAAATTACTCACATTGGAGTCCAAAAAGATTTGTTGGAGCTCGGTAAACCTCGGTGTGGAAGTAGCACTCCAATTTAAAATCCGTGGGCAACTCTTATCAACATGATTAGCATATTTCATTTCGATAATCGGAATAGTCTCATACACCCAAACTTGGAAGACATATGGAAATCCAACTAGACTATATGCCTCAAGTGCTATATTACATTTTTGTTGCTTTTTACCTTGGTATTTTGACACCCGATTCTCCAAGGCTTGTTGCAGCCCAGAAATTGTTCTTTCATAACAAATCCTACCCTATGGATACTTATTAAAAACTTCCAAACAATCAACAAGACCAACCCATTGCATGTCTATTAAATTTTTCCCTTCTTTCCCAAGTAGAACATGCTCAAGAAAGTACGATAAGACTAATTTCACCATGTCTTCATCTTTAAGATTATCAACATTTTTCTTTTGCTTTTTTTTTTTTTTTTTTTCACTTCACCAAAAGAAAGAAAAACTTTCTCCAAATGATCATTACGCACTTTGTTTTCACTATTATAGTAAACATCCCTTATTCTCATTGATGTTTCATTATGCTGAGGAATGGGACCAAAACTTAAACCAATGATTAATCCAAACTCATCTTCACCAAATCTTAATCCCTTTGAATTTACTAAAAACCACATTTCATCATCCTTCTTTATAAGACATTGATGTAATAACATGTGGTGCACAATTTGAGCTAAAAATTTAAGTTCTGGCATAAGCAAAAAATGTCCAAAGCAAGAATCCTTGAACCTCTCCAACTGTTCCTTATTGAGCTTCTTTTTAATATTTTCTATTACACTCAGGTGTGATAGACATGCAACCTTTGATGGGAAGTGCTCTTCTATAGGTATTTTAACTTTAAAACATGTCGAGAGAGTAGTAGTCTATAAATTAAATAAAATTAAGTTAGTAAAGATTTAATAAAAAATTACAAATATTAAATAATAACTGATTAACACACTTCAGTAGTTCCCAAAATTTTAAAAACATTATTAACTAACAAATTTAACACTACTCAAATGTCATTACATAACATCCCTAAAAAGTTCAAAAATCCAAAAATTTCATAAATTCTTTAAAAACTTATCCTTAATCACATGTCATTGCATGAAATCATTATATATATTTTATTCACTCTATATACATAATTGACAATAATATATAACTACAAAAATGACAAATATACCATATGTTATTTTGAAATCAATTCAATAGTTCCCAAAATTTTAAAAGTATCAAGTAAAGAACATAGACCTACTCAAACACCATTGTATAATACCCCTAAAATTTCCAAAAATCCCTAAAATTTAATAAATTCTCTACAAACTTATCCCTAATTAGATGCTATTACATTGAATATATCTAATTCACTCTAAACACATAATTGATAATAATACAGAAAACTAAAACAATATTAATATGGAATTTATTATTTTTCAACACACTATAATAGTTCCCAAATATTTTCAAACATCAACTAAAAAACCTAAATTTATTCAATCAAAATACATAACTAATAACAATGGAGAACTAAAAAAAATATATTATAAATATAACAATTTTATACTTTGAATACAATTCAATAAATCCTAAATTTTTAAAAACATTTAACTAATAAACTTAACCATACTCAAATATTATTGTATAACATCTCTAAAAATTTTAATAATTTATCAAATGTGAAGGCTACACTCACCGGTTTAGCAGAATCACTTGCCCCTTCTGTTGGTAATTGGGATTTTTACTTAGTAACTTCACATTCATTTGCTTCATTTTCTTGTACTTCACTTTTTTCTTCTGTTCGCAATTGCCATTTTTGCTTTTTCGCCACTTTTTAAAATCTTTTTCTCTTATCACTCTTCAATGAACTCATTGTTTCCTTTGTGCTTGAAGATAGAATATGAGATAACTTGAAAAAAATAGAATAACAAATTTTCCAAGGATTCGGAATGAAACAGAGGATGAGAGGATAGACGAGAAATTTTCTAAGGTTTTTGAAGGAAATATGAGATTTTCATTTTGTACATCAAAGAAAGATAATGAAATAGAAGAAGATGATGAAAGATGAAGACTCCTTCTGTAAATGAACCGGAAGAGTAGATGACCTTTCCGTTTTGTGCACCAAATGAAGATAATGAAGTAGAAGAAGAGAAAATATGAAGAGTCGTTTTGTAAATGAAGCAGAAGAAGAGAAATTGTAAATGAGGGGGAAAGGGAAATGAGAAGTTGTATGTGTTGGAGAGAAAAAAGAATAAGGACATTTTTGTCTCAATCGGGTCATTTTTTTTTTGCTTTTTGATTGGTGGTTATATTTACAAATATGATGGTTATTTTGACCCTTTTAACCAATTAACTTGAGGTGTTTTTAAAAGTGTTTATATATATATATATATATTTGCAAATCAGGTCAAATTTGAGGTGTTTTTAAAAGTGTTTATATATATTTAAAAACAATTGAAAATACAAAGAATAGCCCAAGTGCATTGCACGGTATATAATTGCATAATGCCTTCACAAATAATCAATGAAGATGAGTATTCTTCAAAATTAAGTTTTCAAACAAAATTTTCTTTATAAAACAATACAAAACTCTTCTTTTAAGTACATTATTATCAAAACTGATTTTTGAGAAATATTTTGGAAAACATGGCTGGAATAGCCCAATTATAATCTCTTTCATGCTTTTACTTCTAATTAACCTTAAAAACCAAAATTTAGAAACTAACCAAAATGGGCCCAACAATATTATAGCAAGTCTTTGATAAAAAGTTAGGTGATCTATAGTTTAAATCATCACATTTTTTTTAACCCTAACAATAAACAATGGGGTGAAAAACCAGAAGGACCAAAAACATGTTTGACATTAACATTCATCATATTTTATTTTTGAATGTAACGCCCAAGTTTTTTTTTAAAAGGGTAATTTAGGAAATTCATAATAATGATATTAAATTAATTAATTAATTAATTTAATAAAATAGAAGAGGGGTGAAAAGGTAATTTTACGAATAATACCCTAGGTATAAATAGAAAATTCTCTTCTTCCTATTCTTTTCTGAATCGCATTCCTGTTCGCAGAGAGTTTCCAGAGAACATGAAGTTGAGGTCAGATTTCAAGGTTTGAAGAACAAACCTCTATAGGTAAGATTCTAACCCCTAGATTATTTTTTTAGATTCATTAGTTAATTTCAAGCACATTAGATATATTTTTTTTTTGGAAAAACCCCAAATCTAGATTAGGGTTAGTTTATTTTTTTTAATTCGTTTTAATATCAAAATAGTGAAAATTTAAGATTTTGATTTATTGTTGGAAATTGGAAATTCTTAAGTTTTTAGGAAAAAAAAAACTTGGAAGACGCGTGTGCACATTGTGGAATTGGAGAATGGCTTAAGGATTAAAAATAAAAATAAAAATGGAGGACGTGTGTATATATATATATATGTGGATGTGTGTGTGTGTGTGTACGGATGGAGGGTGTTGTTAGTTAATATATATGTCTATTATTTTGTTGGCAATAATGGAGTATTGTTGGGAATAAAGTTTATGTTTAAAAAAAAAAGAAAAAAAGAATAGAAGTTTTAAATAAAAAGGAAGTAAAGTTTTTTTGATATTATAATTATGAGCGTAAATTAATAAATAACATAGAAATTAATTATTGAAATAAATTATAGTTTAATTAAGTTGTGTCCCAAGAAATAAATTTTAAAATAAATAAATAAATTCAGTTTTATATGAATTAGAAATTTATTAATTTTTAAAATATGAAAAGATTAAATTACCTTTCATAAATTAAAAAAATAATAATAATTTGAATACCTAAAATTTTAGGATTGTCAAACCTATAATTTTAGATAAATAGTAATAATTATTCCTCTTATATTTTGTTAGGTGAAGAGTAGATTTTCAAGATTTTTCTCTCCAAAGTTTTTGAGGATTTCTTTTGAGGTAAGGAAAATTAATGCAGTTGTTAAATTCTTTTTTGAAACAATTTGTTATATATATATATATATACATTATTTGAAAACGTTTGAGTTATAGTCCGTTTTATGCATGGATCAAACCTATTTTGCATGAAAAGTATGTTAGAATTTTATATTATGTTTTTGACAAATAAATGTGGAGATATTATATGTTGTAAATTTGAATAAATGAAATAAATATTTGACTCTGGTTTGTTTGGTCCTTGTTAATGGGATATAATAGTTGACTTTTGACCCTTGTCAATGAGATATAATAGTTGACCTTTACATTTCTTGGTGGGGAATGTAATTGATTTGAACCCCAACCTCTAGGGGTTTCGGTTAAAGGTTATTAGTACTAGTAGTGTTTGATTCCGTCCACTTTAAAGGAACAATTTGAGGCTAGCCACCCATTTGAAAAGTCCCACCTAACTGGGCACCCTTTGATGTTTGATGACCAGAGTAAATAAATTATTGGAATGTTTTGACTGAATTTGATATGAAATTGTTTGAATTAGAAATAAATGCATATAGTTAAAAATTTTGAATGTATTGGCAAAAATAAAAAATAAAAAAGTTTACTCACAGCTTTATGAAAATGATTGATTACAATATCTCCTATTTTGCAAGTGAGTTTGAAATGTTTAATCCATGGACTGCATTAATGTTCCTTATTGGGTTATGAGCTCATTCCCATTTGTTGACTACTTTTCAGGTACCCTTAGTTCGGGTGAGGAGTGATGGCTAGGCTGAGGAATGGTCATCATTAGGATTTGACTTAGGATTTTATGTTGGATTTTGTTTGACTGTTAGTTGTGGTCATTTGGATCTTTTGGTATTTGGAAGTTATTTGAATATTGATCCTTCAAATTTTATGTTAGATCAAAGTTGAGTTTTGGAGATTTTGAAATTTGTTCTAGTACTTGAATTGTTTAAGTTTGCAAATATTTGGACAATGGATTTTGGATAGTGGATGTTTTAGTTTTGAAATTGAATTTTGAGGATTTTAGATTTTGTTCTGCTACTCTGAATAGGTATTTGATAATTGGTAACTTCCGATTAGAAGATAATTGTTTGGGTCAGGTTACACTGTAAGCCTTCGAGTTTGAAGTGTGAAATGACCGTCACGCCCTTGGAGTGGGTCTTGGGGCGTGACAAAATGGTATCAGAGCATTAGGTTGTGATCTTGATGGGAACTTGTTTAGTTTACCTTTGGGAATAGATGAGTGACGCATTAGTTTAAGTTTCAACTTCATCGAGTCTGATTCCTTTTATTCCTTACAATTCTGATTTGCTTATTTGACTTCTTAGTGACTAATTTAGTTATACCTGTTGCTTTATAGGACACCATGCCACCAAGGAGACATGCATCTTCCCAAAACAGTCAAGCTAATGAGAATGTACCTCCTCGATCCACCTGAGGCTTTGCCCCCTATGAGTACTGAAGCGCTTTATAGATATTTAGGGACTTTGGCTGGCATGGTTGAGCGTCAGGCTAGAGCTACTGGAAGTAATGGTCAAGGACAATCCTCATCTACTAGGGGTAGCTCCTTTGACGACTTTAAGAAGTTAGGTCCCCCTTACTTTTCTGGTACTTTAGATCCAGTAGAGGCAGAGGCTTGGATTATGAAGATAGAGAAATTCTTTAATGTCATTGATTGTTCTGAGGAGCAAAAAGCCTCATATGCAGCATTTATGCTAGACAAAGAGGCAGACCATTGGTGGCACATGACTAAGAGGCTTTTGGAGGATCAGGGGCCTATTGTTTGGAGTCAGTTTAGGAAGGCTTTTTATAAGAAGTACTTTCCTGACAGTGTTCGACGACAAAAGGTGGGAGAGTTTGTCCGTTTGGAACATGGGGATTTGACCGTGGCCCAATATGAGGCTAAGTTTACCGAACTATCACGTTTTTCCCCACAGTTGATTGCTACAGAGGAGGAAAAAACATTAAAGTTTCAGGATGGACTGAAGCCTTATCTAAAGAATAAGATATCAATTCTGAAACTTAGTGTTTATTCAGAGGTGGTAGACAGAGCCCTTATTGCAGAGAAGGATAATGAAGAGTTTCACCAGTATAGGGAACAACAAAGGAAGAGGAATAGAAGTGATGGTGCTCATGGTAACCAAGCACAGAAAATGTCTGCTCCAAGTAGAAATCAGAATAAAGAAAAAGCAGCACAAAATTTAGATGGGATTTGCCCTACTTGTGGCAAGAAGCATGGGGGTAGGCCATGCTATAGAGAGACATGAGCTTGCTTTGGTTGTGGAAAACAAGGACATATGGTTCGGGATTGTCCAGAGAGTAGGAAGTTTGTATTTGGAAATCCTAAGGAGGAGAATAAAGATGATAGACAGAAGCCCAAGGCTCAAGGGCGGGTATTTGCTATGACTCATAGAGATGCTCAGGCTACGTTTGATGTAGTGACAGGTACTCTTCGAATTCACACCTTATTTGCTAGAGCCTTAATTGATCATGGATCAACACACTCTTTTGTTTCCGTATCTTTTGCTGGTTTGTTGGGTATACCGATTGATAATATGGACTTTGATTTATTTGTTGCTACTCCTTTGGGAGATTCTGTTGTGCTTAATAAAATAATTAGAGATTGTTGTGTGATGATTGGGTATAGAGAGATGACAATTGACTTAATACTTTTGGACTTTCAAGATTTTGATGTGATTTTGGGGATGGATTGGTTAGCTTCTTATCATGCTTTTGTTGATTGTTTTGGGAAAAGAGTGACTTTTAGCATTCCTGATCAGCCTAATTTTAGTTTTGAGGGGAAACATGTGGACAAACCATTGCGTGTGATCTCAGCCTTACGAGCTAGTTCTTTGCTCAGGAAAGGCTGTCAAGGCTTTTTAGCTTATGTTGTGAATGAGGAAAATGATTTAAAGTTGGAAGACATACCCATTGTAAGGGACTATCCTGATGTCTTTCTAGAGGATCTACCTAGCTTGCCACCAGAGAAGGAGGTGGAGTTCACCATTGATTTGGCACTAGAGACAGCTCCTATATCTAAGGCCCCTTATAGGATGACACCTATGGAGCTTAAGGAGTTGAAGATTCAACTCCAAGAGTTGTTAGATAAGGGCTTCATTAAGCTTAGTGTTTCACCTTGGGGAGCCCCTGTTTTATTTGTAAAGAAAAATGATGGATCTATGAGACTCTGCATTGATTATAGAGAGTTGAATAAGGTGACGGTGAGGAACAGGTATCCTCTTCCTCGGATTGATGGTTTGTTTGATCAGCTTCAGGGTGCTTGTGTGTTCTCTAAGATTGATCTTTGGTCTGGTTATCATTAGTTAAGGATTAGAGGTGAAGATGTACCTAAGACTGCTTTTCGAACTAGATATGGGCATTATGAGTTTTTGGTTATGCCTTTTGGTTTGACTAATGCACCTGTTGCTTTTATGGACTTAATGAATAGGGTATTCAAGTCCTATCTAGATCAGTTTGGGGTAGTTTTTATAAATGATATTTTGGTGTACTCAAAGAGTAAGGAGGAGCATGAACGTTATTTGAGTATTGTATTACAGACTCTCAGAGATAAGCAATTGTATGCTAAACTCAAGAAGTGTGAGTTCTGGTTAGATAGAGTTTCTTTCCTTGGGCATGTGGTGACCAAGGATGGCATCTCAGTTGATCCTGGAAAGGTAGATGCTGTGTCAAATTGGAGGAGACCTACTACTGTGACCGAGATTCGAAGTTTTTTGGGACTGACTGGTTATTATAGGCAGTTTATTGAGGGGTTCTCTAAGATTGCCCTACCTCTAACCAGTTTGACTCAGAAAGGGGTTAAGTTTGAGTGGTCTGATGATTGTGAATGTAGTTTCCAAGAGTTAAAGAATAGATTGGTGACAACTCCTATTTTTACTATCCCTTTAGGTTCAGGAGGGTTTGTGGTGTATAGTGATGCCTCTCATAAGGGTTTGGGTTGTGTTCTATTGCAACATGGGAAAGTTGTAGCTTATGCTTCTAGGAAATTGAAGTCTTATGAACGAAATTATCCTACTCATGATTTGGAGTTAGTTGCAGTGGTTTTTGCATTTAAGATCTGGAGACATTTTCTTTTTGGTGAAACTTATGAGATATTCAAAGATCATAAGAGCTTGAAGTATTTATTTTCCCAAAAGGAGTTGAACATGAGACAGAGGAGGTGGATTGAACTACTTAAAGACTATGACTGCATTATTCAATGTCACCTAGGGAAAGCGAATGTTGTGGCTGACGCCTTAAACAAGAAATCCGTTGGTTCCTTAGCAACTATTAGACGTTGTCAGAGGCTATTATTGGGAGATTTGAGGAGTTTACAAGTTCATATCAGAGTTTTAGACTCAAGAGCTCTTGTGGCAAACTTTAGAGTGCAGCCAGACTTAGTTGGGAGAATTAAGGCCCTACAAAAGAATGATTTGAATTTAGTGCAACTTATGGAAGAGGTTAAAAAGGGCAGTAAGCCTGACTTTGTTTTATCAGATGATGGGATTTTGAGGTTTAGGACTAGACTTTGTGTCCCAAATGATGGAGACTTAAGGAGAGAGCTTTTGGAAGAAGCTCATTGTTCTAGGCTTGCGATCCACCCAAGAGGGACAAGGATTTGAGACATAATTATTTTGGTAAGGTATGAAGCGAGATATTGCGCAATTTGTGGCTCAGTGTTTGGTGTGTCAACAAGTGAAAGCTGAGCATCAACGACCAGCAGGGTTTTTGCAACCACTTTCTATTCCCGAGTGGAAATGGGAACATATTACTATGGATTTTGTGACTGGGTTACCAAGGACCTTAGGGGGCAATAATGCAATTTGGGTGATTGTTGATCGATTGACAAAGTCTGCTCATTTTCTACCTATGAAAGTTAATTTTTCTATGGATCGTTTAGCTTCTCTTTATATTAAGGAGATTGTGAGAATGCATGGTGTACCTGTTTCTATAGTATCTGCCAAAGATCCTCATTTCACTTCCAGATTTTGGCATAGTTTACAGAAAGCATTAGGTACTAAGTTGAGTTTTAGTACTGCTTTTCATCCGTAGACTGATGGTCAATCAAAGAGGGTAATTCAGGTCTTGGAAGATTTGTTGAGAGATTGTGTTTTGGACCTAAAAGGTAATTGGGATGATTGTTTGCCCCTAGCAGAGTTTGCCTATAATAATAGCTTTCAAGCTAGCATTGGGATGACACCTTTTGAGGCGTTGTATGGTAGGAGATGTCGATCTCCTGTTTGTTGGGATGATGTTGGAGAGAAGAAACTTTTGGGGCCTGAACTTGTGCAGTTGACTGTTGAAAAGGTCTCTTTAATTAAGGAAATATTGAAAGCAACACAAAGTAGACAGAAGAGTTATGCTGATAATCGCAGACGAGATTTGGAGTTTGAGATGGGTGATCATGTTTTCTTGAAAGTTTCACCTATGAAGTCTATAATGAGATTTGGAAGAAAAGGGAAACTCAATCCTCGTTTTATGGGACCATTTGAGGTATTAGAAAGAGTAGGCACTTTGGCTTATAAAGTGGCCTTGCCCCCAAGTCTATCTAAGATTCATAATGTATTCAATGTTTCGACCTTGAGGAAATATATTTATGATCCCTCTCATGTTGTGGAGTTGGAGCCTATTCAAATTTCTGAGGACTTGACCTATGAAAAGGTACCCGTTCAAATTGTGGATGTGATGGATAAGGTACTACGACATGCTGTTGTCAAGTTGGTAAAGGTCCAATGGAGCAATCATAGTATCCGAGAGGCCACTTGGGAGTTAGAAGAAGAGATGAGAGAAAAACATCCTCAATTATTTCAAGACTCAGGTATGTCAAGTTTAGAGGACTAAACTTTTGTTAAAGAAGGGAGGATGTAACGCCCAAGTTTTTTTTTAAAAGGGTAATTTAGGAAATTCATAATAATGATATTAAATTAATTAATTAATTAATTTAATAAAATGGAAGAGGGGTGAAAAAGTAATTTTACGAATAATACCCTACGTATAAATAGAAAATTCTCTTCTTCCTATTCTTTTCTGAATCGCGTTCTTGTTCGCAGAGAGTTTTTAGAGAACATGAAGCTAAGGTCAGATTTCAAGATTTGAAGAACAAACCTCTATAGGTAAGATTCTAACCCCTAGATTATTTTTTTAGATTCATTAGTTAATTTCAAGCACATTAGATATATTTTTTTTTTGGAAAAACCCCAAATCTAGATTAGGGTTAGTTTATTTTTTTTTAATTCGTTTTAATATCAAAATAGTGAAAATTTAAGATTTTGATTTATTGTTAGAAATTGGAAATTCTTAAGTTTTTAGGGAAAAAAAAAACTTGGAAGACGCGTGTGCACACTGTGGAATGGGAGAATAGCTTAAGGATTAAAAAAAAAAAAATGGAGAATGCGTGTGCACACTAATGGAATTGGAGAATGAAAATATATATATATATATATATATATATATATATATGTCTATTATTTTGTTGACAATAATGGAGTATTGTTGGAAATAAAATTTATGTTTAAAAAAAAAATGAGAGAATAGAAGTTTTAAATAAAAAAGAAGTAAAGTTTTTTTTATATTATAATTATCAGCGTAAGTTAAAAAATAACATAGAAATTAATTATTGAAATAAATTATAGTTTAATTAAGTTGTGTCCCAAGAAATAAATTTTAAAATAAATAAATAAATAAATTCAGTTTTATATGAATTAGTGTAGACCCTCTTTTATAAAAAAAAAATGGTGGAATTCTTTTTTTGATTTTTCTAAGTAAGAGGGGGGACCCCTTTCTGGAAGGGGACCGGTAGCATGGACACGGAAGCATGGATGGCCATGTTGGTGGTTGAGGGGGCCATGCTTGTTGTGGGGCGAATAGGAGAGTGGGTAGTGGCTTGCGGAGGAAGGGGAAAACAAGGAAGAAAAGAGGAGGGGGGCCCGGGGAACTGGGGTCAAGGAGGTATTTTGGGAGCAGAGGGAAGGAGGTTGGCAACTCGTAGGGGAGTAAGAAGCAGGGGAGAGTATTGAGTTTTTAGAGATTTTTCTTGGAGAGATCCCAGAGCTGGAGAGCAAGCTAGGAGGAGGAACGAAAACAAAAAAAGGAAAAAAAAATAGCAGAGAAAGGAAGCAGAACAGAGGAACGAAAAAAGAAAAAAGGCAAAGAAGAGAAAAAGGGGAAAAACTCGGAGTTGGTGATCTGGGGGGGCTTGGAGTGCCTTCGTTTAAGCAGTAAAGCAGCAGAAGACACCATTAGGAGCCATTTTTGGGGTTGACAGCAAACGGGTTAGTGAATGTAATGCTTTCGAAATCAATTCTCATGTTTTATTTCCTCTTGCCATATGCATTCTCATGTTCTTATTTGTTCAAGAACTGAATACTTCATATACTGGTGCATGAGATGGAGTATTGGTTTTAATGTTTAAATATTGAGAAGCAAGTTAATGTGATTGTAAGATGGGATTTTATTGAAGCTCACTCATAGGAGCTATTCCTTTGCTGTTAGTTTTTTGTTGTAACAAATTGTATTTGACTTGCCCACGTTTTGTGGGATATTTACTGTAACTGATTGGGATGTTTATGATCTATATAAACCCCATTCAATGTGTTTAATAATAAGAAGATAAATTCAGCAATTATTCTTTAGATCTTTTAGATTTCCACTACCCATTTATGCTTCCAATGTTCCCATTTCTTTTCTATCCCACCCGGACAAACCGAATAACGAAAACAGGGGATGTGCCGAGGGAGGGGCAGCCCATAGATGCTCTGTTTTGGAGGTTATGAGAGAGACGCGGGCTTGAGGGACCAGCTTTCCTTCCGATATGCTGATTGCTGCCAAGGGTGTTGGAATTCGGAGAGTACTTCTCCTGAGATATTTAGATTTGCAGGGGGATAGCCTTTGATTCTCGTTGCGCCACATTTGCGGAAGTTCAATGGAGAGGCAAAGACTTCTAGGAAGAATTTGAGTTGTACACTGTAGATCTTCACGGTTGGGTTGGTTGTCAACATTGCTTTAGTTGGCATGTTAGCACCTTATGCCCAAATCGGGCAGCCATCCGTATCTAAGGGGTCCCTTGGACACCTACAACATGCCTTTGAGACCCATTCTCTCTCTTTAGCATGGCATGCAAGGCCACTCTCCAGTGCACTTGCAGCAATGCCATATTTTGTTTTAAAAAAATAAAAACTCTTTGACATTAAAAAGTTCTATTTCCCTACTTGTCTTATTCATTTTCTGTTTTTTATTTTTATTTTATATATATTATCAAGTAACCCTCTAAAATCCCTTACAATTCAAAAGTTATAAATTTATTTATCTATTAATTTATTTATTCATTATTTTACTTTTTTAAAAAAAATATATATATATACAATACCATTCTCGAAGTAATCTTTTAAAATTTGATCCTAAATTTAGTTTACAAAAATTCTAATTTTCCAATTCCAATTTTCCGAAACAATTTTTTTTTTAAATTTAATTATCAAAATTACTTTCTAAAATCATAATTTTAAGATTTAATTTTCCAAGGTTCAAACTTTAAAATTTAATTTTCAACCTCAAAAATTCCAATATTCACGTTCATTTATTTAATTATTATTTCCGTTAAAATTTTTTTTGAAATCCCGACTTCAGAAATTGAATTTCCCGTTACAAAAAATTCTAATATTCATATTCTTTTCTTTAATTATTTATTTTAATTATTATTATTCTATTTATTCATTCATTTATTTATTTCCCTTAAAAATTCCAATCATTAAAGTTTAATTCTTCAAAAATCTGACTTTAAAATTTAATTTTCAATCTAAAAAATTCTACTATTCACTTTCGACCGTTTAAATATTATTTTGGTCATTATTATTATTATTCCATATTTATTTATTAATTTCTTTTAAAAATTCCAATCATTAAAGTTCAATTCTTCAAAAATCTGACTTCTAAATTTAATTTTCAATCTCAAAAATTCTACTATTCACTTTCGGCCGTTTAAATATTATTTTGGTCATTATTATTATTATTCCATATTTATTTATTAATTTTTTTTAAAAATTTCAATCATTAAAGTTCAATTCTTTAAAAATCTGACTTCTAAATTCAATTTTCACTCTTAAAAATTCTACTATTCACTTTCGTTCGTTTAAATATTATTTTGGTCATTATTATTATAATTCCATTTATTTATTTATTCATTTCTTTTAAAAATTCCAATCATCAAAGTTCAACTCTTCAAAAATCTGACTTCCAAATCTAATTTCCAATATAAAAAATCCCACTATTCGCATTTATTTGTTTAATGATTATTTTCGTTATTATTATCGTTCCATTCATTTATTTATTCACTTGTTCTTTTATTTAAAATTTCATCTCTAAATAATCCTTCAAATTTACAATCTCTAAGTCCAATTTCCAATTTCCAAAATTCCATCTCTCGCAATTATTTACCTAATCTTTATTATTTCGCCATCGTTATTATTTCATTCATTTACTTATTCACTCATCCATTTATCCACTCATTTAAAATCCCGAGCTCTCAAATCATTTTCAAAATCCCAATCTCGTTCAAATTTAATTTCTAAAATTTTCATTCTCACATTTAATTTCTAAAAGTCTGATTTTCAAATAAACTCTAAAACTCCAATTTTTGAATAATCTTCGAGACTCCAATCTTTCAAATAAAATTTCGAAAATCCGATTTTCTCTCAAATAGTTTTAATTCTACTCTGGCTTTCAAACGATCTTCTGCTCCTTTTGATTTCAACAAGCATGAATAAATTTTTTATAATTCCAGAATAATGGAATCTATGACATTAAGTCATGCTAAATAAACGGGCTTCGATGGGGGCCCAACATGGGTGACTTCATGATTGATTGATTGATTGTTTGATCAGATTATCATACATGATTGATTTATCCTACTCTCTGACATGCATGAGATTATTTCTTAATTGTGTACTAACCCACTCTCTTGATAGCTCATTAATCGTTTGATGCCAAGGTATGCCCCACTCCCACTTCAATCGTTCTTTATTGAGAGTTTTGATTCTTATACGCGCATGATCAATTTGAGTATCTATTGATTTTCCTACTGATTGCCATGTCAACTTCATTTTATTAGTAGAAACCCGATTTTAGGGACTTAGAGGGGTGCTATGGTTTTTTTACCATACCTTCCCGATAAATAACTTGACCCCCGAGCCCGATCCGGTTTTTCGTAGATCACCTTTTCTAAAACGAGGAGTCACGCTTAGGGTTTTTCTTTCTTATTTTGTTTACCCTTTTAAAAAAATAAAACAAAAATAAGTGGCGACTCCAAGTCATTTTTCAAACAATAAAATCATTTTCGAAAATAGAATCAATACGGGGTCCACAATTAGAAATTTATTAATTTTTAAAATATGAATAGATTAAATTCCCTTTCATAAATAAAAAATAATAATAATTTGAATACCTAAAATTTTAGGATTGTCAAACCTATAATTTTAGATAAATAGTAATAATTATTCATCTTATATTTTGTTAGGTGAATAGTAGATTTTCAAGATTTTTCTCTCTAAAGTTTTTGAGGATTTCTTTTGAGGTAAGGGAAATTAATACAGTTGTTAAATTCTTTTTTGAAACAATTTATATATATATATATATATACATTATTTGAAAACGTTTGAGTTATATTCCGTTTTATGCATAGATCAAACATGTTTTACATGAAAAGTATGTTAGAATTTTATATTATGTTTTTGACAAATAAATATGGAGATATTATATGTTGTAAATTTGAATAAATGAAATAAATATTTGACTCTGGTTTGTTTGGCCCTTATCAACGGGATATAATAGTTGACTTTTGACCATTGTCAATGGGATATAATAGTTGACCTTTACATTTCTTGGTGGGGAATGTAATTGATTTGAACCCCAACCTCTAGGGGTTTCGGTTAGAGGTTACTAGTACTAGTAGTATTTGGTTCTGTCCACCTTAAAGGAACAATTTGAGGCTAGCCACTCATTTGAAAAGTCCCACCTAACTGGGCACCCTTTGATGTTTGATGACCAGAGTAAATAAATTATTGGAATGTTTTGACTGAATTTGATATGAAATTGTTTGAATCAGAAATAAATGCATGCAGTTAGAAATTTTGAATGTATTGGCAAAAAAAATAAAATTTACTCACAACTTTATGAAAATGATTGATTACAATATCTCCTATTTTGCAAGTGAGTTTGAAATGTTTGATCCATGGACTGCATTAATATTCCTTATTGGACTGTGAGCTCATTCCCATTTGTTGACTACTTTTCAAGTACCCTTAGTTCGGATGAGGAGTGATGGCTAGGCTGAGGAATGATCATCATTAGGATTTGACTTAGGATTTTATGTTGAATTTTGTTTAACCGTTAATTGTGTTTATTTGGATCTTTTGGTATTTGGAAGTTATTTGGATATTGATCCTTCAAATTTTATGTTAGATCAAAGTTGGGTTTTGGAGATTTTGAAATTTGTTCTAGTACTTGAATTGTTTAAGTTTGCAAATATTTGGACAATGGATTTTGGATAGTGGATGTTTTAGTTTTGAAATTGAATTTTGAGGATTTTAGATTTTGTTCTGCTACTCTGAATATGTATTTGGTAATTGATAATTTTCGATTACAAGATAATTGTTTGGGTCAGGTTACACTGTAAGTCTTCGAGTTTGAAATGTGAAATGACCGTCACGCCCTTGAAAAGAGTCTTGGGGCGTGACATTGAATGTAGGAGACAACCATGCAACCACGACATATGAGGTGGAGGGATCAATATCAAAGTCTAATTTTGGACCATTATCAATTAATGATAATGATAAGCATCCATGTGCCACATCTACTTTGGACATATCCATTGTTCCCATGACCTGCTAAGGACAATAATATTATTAAAGCATACAAATATAATGATGTGACAGCAAAGTAATAGAAAATCATAAGTGATCTGTGGTCTATACGGCGGTCCAGTTCTGTTGCCCATTAAAAAAATGTTGAACCAACGGCGCTTTTTGGGGATCCTAGTGTCAGCAGAAGATAGAGAACCAATGGCTTGAAACCGGGGCGGACGTAGGAATCAGAATCAGGGGCGATAGATTAGTTTGGATGCCAACGCGAGAGGAGAGAGAATAGTTTTAAAGGGGATTGGTTCCTTTTACAATAAATAATTTATCCATTTTAGGAAATAGATATTATTCACTTCCGAAACTAAAATAAAGAAATTAAGTTTACAAAATATTCTAAATAAAACAAATCTCATCCTACCATATGCACCACTTTGGCGCTACAGCTTCTACTGTACTCAATCAGGGTATCATGATTGAGAGTCCTGTGAAGAGCTTGGATCTGACACTTACCCATTTAAGGACAGCATCTTTAAAGATGGGATGGGCTATATTGGGGTTGAAAAGAAGATCCCTTCAGAGAAAAAGGAAAAATAAGTGGGCAGTGGGTCCGCACCACTTGTCTAATTTTGTCTCAGTAAAGAGGGAGCTAGACACAGCCTCGTGGTTGATTCATTTATTCTCTTTCCACTTCATGTGTTCCACGCTTTTCGAAGATGGTCTCTCTCTTTTCAAAGATGGCTTGAAATTTGAGAAAGATTGATGACGCTACGAAGCTTAATTACTCTAAAATATACCATCCAGACTAGATTTGCATGCATTGTAATTTTAAGCAACCATTGCTTGTCTAGTCTTTAACGGCATAAAAAAGAGACACATACTGAAACGCACAACAATACAAAATGAGCATTTATAATTACGTTCAATACAAATCAAACCGTTTCAATCCCACACGTCATTGCTTAAGCCAAGGATGAGCCTGTGCCTGTGCCTGTGCCTGATCCTGAGCCTGCTCTCTGCTTGTTCTCTTCTTCCTCCATTGTGTCACAAAGCGTCCCACCCTTTGTCTCTGGCAAGCATCCCACAAACAGCCCACAGCTTATTATCACTACTCCGAAAACTCCATACGACAAGTACCCGTTTCCCCTTCCGATTTCCACTATAACGGGGCAGAACACTCCCCCAAACACCAGCGCCTGCCTCACCATCGCCATGGCCGAGTTCCTAACGCATGTGGGAAACAGCTCTATGGTGTATATTAGTAAGATGTCGAATGCGGTGCATGTGCTGAAGAATGAGACCAGTTCTAGTCCAATCTTCAGTGATGCCCATTCTTCACCCATCACCACACACATGATACTGCAAACCCCACTTGTCATGGTGAAAACCAGCACTGAACTTTTCCTATTCAGTCTCTCGATAAAGAAGAAAGCGATTAATGATGCGGGCAGCTCTGATAAGGCATTGAAAGTAACGTTCCAGTAGAGATTGAAAGGCAGGTTTCCCAGCGCCAACGGCATGCCATAGTACACCATTCCCACCCCAAATCCTACTGTCATGACTGCAGATAATCGCCGCAAAGCCCATCTTTTCTCCAGCAGGATGCTTATCACAGAGTAAAGATGTAGATTTGTAGTTTCCTCTTCTTCAAAGGGCAATCCTGAGAAGCTTAAGGTGAAGCTACTATTGTTTACAGCCCCTATACTTTTCAGTGTTGCCACCGCTTCTTCTTTGCGGCCACGCACCAAAAGCCATCTAGGAGACTCACGAACGAAGAAATGGACTAAAACACAATACAACGATGCCGGAACAGAAGTCCACAGATAAAGATATCTCCATGAGGAACTTCTGCTTAAGTAAGCTATGGCTGGTAGGGACAAGAACCCTAGTGTGAAAAGGAAGAAACCACATACCCCCACCTGGCTACGCCACCGTTTTCCAACGAGCTCTGTCGACAACACAATAGCACATGTTCCAATGGTGGCACGCCCAAACCCAGAAAGGAATCTAAACCCAGAGTAGATCCAAACATTTGGGGAGAAAATAGTCAAAATCCCAGTAGCTGACATCAGGAGACATGAAAAGAATAACATGTTTTTGCGGCCGAAGGATGAGTCGGCGAGTGTGGCAAGAACAAGTCCACCAACCATGCAGCCCGTGAAGAAGGAAGACGCAGGGAGGCTCTTGATGATGGAACCGGCACACACAAGGGTCCATTCCGATACAATTGAGGTGTCCGCTGCCCGGTCCCACGCCCATGAGCCCTTGGGAAGCTGACAGATGTTAGAAACGGAAGTGCATAGCTCTGTGCCGAGTTCAGTGCAGTGCCAAGGAGGCTCAGCATCAGTAAATACGCTGATGAAGGTTTGTTGAGCATCAAAGACCCAGGCAAAAGACACAAGGAAGGCTTGAAGAAGCTGAGCCCACCCAAAATCTCCTATGTATCGCTCGAAAGTTTCGTCGAGGGATGGGAGGTGTTTGGGGATGAGTAGAGGTTCTGGGTCGGCCGGGTGGGATTGAGAGAGGAGAGGGGTTGAATCTGCCATGTATGTGAGCTTGTGCTTGTGTTTGTGAGTAGGGTGGTGAAGATGCTCTCTTATAGCCGGTCTCATGGGTTCGACCGTTTAGGTTTATTTTCTTTCCCACTGACCGGCTCACTTATTACGTATGGACAACTTATACAAGGGTTGAATTGGATTGAATAATTTTTTCTTTTAATAAATTCTTAATGATTAATTTTTATGAAATCATTTTACGTTTTCATCATGTGATAAATTATTATATATAAGAATAGTACAAACCATCACTTGTCATCCAGGGAAGAGGATGGCCAAAAAAAAAAGGATAAAAGAGATGAAGATGATAATAGCAGTCTCTTTTGAAAAAAAATGTAGTAGCCTTTTTTATTATTTAAATGAAAAGGGAAAATTCAAAGAATGGGAATCCAACAAAGCAATAATGCTTATTCATTACTTTAAAAAAAAAATCAAATATTTATTAAAATCAAAATTTTAATAATATATGTTTATTATTAATTCTCTCTATATGGCATGGATATGGCCCAATTGATATGCCATTCTTGGTATAAATTTTGTCCACAACCGAATTCCGAATTCATTTTGATAAAACTCGATATATGGGCTATGAATAGACCAACCAACGTGTACAACACAAAATTAATTTAAGTTCAATATTTGGGATGATTTTTTTTTTATAGATGGGGAAATTGAGTAAGAGAGTTTGCTTGAAGGTTGTTAAAGGTTTATATATAATTGATTCAATTCTAAAGCATTCTCGCTCGATGTAAAGTTTAACCTTTAAGAAAAGAAAAGAATCAAGGAAAAGTAACATATATATAGATATATACATATAAATCGGGAAATTGAGTAAGAGGGTTTTGCTTGAAGGTTGTTAAGGTTTATATATAATTGATTCAATTCTAAATTATTCACGTTTATTTATTGGTGATATAAAGTTTAATCTTTACTAAAAATAAAGGATGAAGGAAAAGTGATCGCTATGAAAATCCAGTAGGAGGGTTTACTTGGAAATTATTAAGGTTTATATATTATTGATTCAATTCTAAAGTATTCTTGTTTATTGGTGATAAGAAGTTTAACCTTTACTAAAAGAAAAGGAGGAAGGAAAAGTAATATATATATATATATATATATATATATATATATATATATATATATATATATATAATATGATGAAAATAAAGGTTGAACAATTATTGATGTGTTCTTGATCCAACATCTTAAGAATAATTTTTTTTTTTTAAATAACTAAAAAGAACAAATGTTTTTATTTTTTTTTGCATTTTTACTAAAGAGCATTTTTGAAATTAAAATTGATGTTTTAAAAATAAATAGGTGATAAAATATGGATGGAAATATAAGATTTATTTGACGATTATTTTCAAAAACAATTTTTTAAAACTTGAAAAACACATATGATAAATTTTAGATTGAGAAGTGTTTTGATAATTTGATGTGAAAACATAGTGATTTTTTTTTGACAAAAATGTGGGATGTTTTCATGGTTTCTTTTTTTTTTTTTAAGAAAAGATGTTCTAAAAAACAATTGAAATATTAATTAAAGCTCCCTTGACACGGGAAGAGCGCAGAGACTCCATGGAAGCCCTTGCCTACTTGATCTTGATTCTTGAAAGACACAATGCAGGGTTTGTTGTACTTGGTATTAACATTTATCATATTTTATTTTTGAATCTAGGAAGGGACCAATAGATATCAAAGTCAAATATTGGACCGTTATCAATTAATGACAAGCATCGCATGTGCCACATCAACTTTGGATACACCCATGTGCCAAATGGCCTACCTTGCACCCTCATCTTCTAAACTCCTAAATTAGTTCATAAAAAGAAATATTCTATTATGAGATTTTCTTATAAAAATAAGCATTTTTGATAGTTTTGAAATCTCTACCTCAACCAGGCTACCTTCTCATTGATCAAATAGTGTTGTGCGTCATTGACCATCATGCAACTACAACTCTACCCATACTTCATTCTTGCCTCCAAGATGTCTTAGGGGTTTTCAAGACCATAATTGTTTGAAAATATTTGTAAGTACAAACAATTAGATGAAAAATGTAAGAAAATCAAGGATATATGAAGTAACATACAATTAAGTAATTAGCGAGTGTGTTTAGTGCTAAAATGGATTGCTCTTATTAGAGTGCAATATATGCCAATATAAACATATTCTCCCTTTAAATTTACTGTAACTATCTAGTCGAGAAGTTTATTCTAACCCCTCAAATTAAAATTACAAAAAAAAAGGTAATAAATCAAAATTAGAGGTACCGTAACCTAATCAAATTCCTAAAATGTTTTATTTGAAGAAAACATTGAAAAATTTTACATTTAATGAGGTTTAGAGTCCATTTGGTTGTGATTTTAGGAAATGTTTCTAACTTTAAAAAATATTATTGAAAAAAGATTTGGTGTTTGACAAAATTTAGAAAACATTTTTAAAAATTTGAAAAATCATTTATAGTATTAAAAAATCACTTATAATGTTTTTAAAAAAAACACTTGATAGATGATTGTCCTACAAAACGTTTAAAAAAATATTTTCACTAAAAAGAGTGAAAATACTATTAAACGCACTCTTATATATTTAATTAAAAAGATTATTACATGATATTTTTTTATTAGTGTAATTTATTACCTTTATTATTACTTAGATTAGTCACAATTTGTCTCTTTCCAAATAAACTAATAAAATTATTTAAAATTATCTTTACAGTCAAGGAGGAGATGACAGAAGATCTCTTTGACGGTTGCATATTCTTTTAACACTTGTTTCGAAAAAGTATTAATCAAAATAATTAAACTACAATTAAATTAGGTAGCATGTTAAATTTTAATTTTTTTAATCTTTTTGCTAATAATAAAAATAAAAATGGGCTATGCATAATTGCATATGGTAATATTTGCCAATTAATAAATTGAACGTGGTGTAATCACGTGATGCTTCACAATGACATGCATGGAAAAAAATTTCCCACTTGTGGATAAAAGTTGGTGCACACCAAGGGAGATTGGTCAAATGTATGAGTTGGCTATTGCAAAGTATTGATTCCTTTTCAATTTTTATAATTATATTTTGAGATCTCTGGACAATAAATTGAGCTGAAGCTAACCTTGCTCTGACCTAGGGTTTTATATTTTTATAGTGATATAGAAATTTAAAATTATTTTGAATCGTTTCCTATTTATATAGAAGTGTGAGAAATTTGAAAAAGTATATAAAAAACCATTTATTATGTTTAAAATTTTTTTTTTAATTTTTTTTCTCATTTATTTTCTTTTAATTTAAATTTTTAAAATTTTAATATAAACCATTAATTTTGTTTTTTTATTTTTTTATTTTATGAAATTTCAATTAATAATCAAAATTAATCTTAGATGCCAACAGGGCTAACTGGTCATTCTTTTTTTGTTTAATTAATATTCTGATTTTCAAAAACTTATTTTTAATATACAAACTGTTTTAATAATTTTTGTTTCAAACATTAGAAAACATTAGAAAAGACATGCAATGCAGAAACATTCCATGGGAAAAACAGTTTCAAGGAGTTCAAAACTTTTAGCACCCTTCAAAATTAGAGCATTATAATTTAATTTCCTTTTTCTAATATTCTGACCATACTTCAGGTCTGTAAATGCAAAGGGAAAAGGGTACAAATAATAAAAGAAGGTATCTCAAATGCTAGTACTAAGTACAATATGTTTGGAGTATTCAATAATGGAATCATTGACTATAAGAAACCAATGGTCTGGAATGCGTGTATGATTTGTCACAACCTAGTCATCCAAGAGACTAATAATACATAGATGGATGCATGCTTCTATCTTAAAATAAAACTCTATTGGGAAAGGTTCTAATGTTAGAATGAGTGGGACAAAATTGTGAATCTTAAACTACAAGGTATAATATTGTATCGATAGGGACTTTTAGAATTTGGAGGTTTAATGAAATTTTATTTTGTTGTGTCCTAATGGTTTATTAAGTTTCTTGGACTTGGATTTGGATCAAGTATAAACAAGATAAGATAAGGTTTAAGACTAGCAATGTAAGATTTAAATATTAATACATAGATGAGGGCATGCTTCTATCCAAAAATAAAACCCTATCTAGAAAGGTCCTAATGTTATATTGAACGAAACAAAACTGTCGATCTTAAATTACGTAGCCTAATGTGCCAATGGGTACTTTCATAATTTGGAATTAAGTTTAATGAAATTTTCGTTTGCTGTATGTGTTCCTTGTGGTTTATTAAATTTATTGGATTTGGATTAAGTATAAGCAAGATAAGATAAGGTCTGGGCTGATACAGACATGAAATATTGTTCAATTCAAAGAGGAATGTAAGACTTAAACATTAATTCATAGATGGGTGTTTCTCTCCGAAAATAAAACCCTATCTGTTGTGGTGTTTCCTCAAGATGTGAGGTGAAGATTTCTGGAAAAAGGAAAGGAGAGAAAAGGTGTTCAGTCTCTCGATTCAGAGACAACAGTACCCCATTGTTATCAACCTCATAATTCATACAGTTACTCAAGCTTAAGCTGAGATTAATGAAGCAACTGCTGCTCTCTCCTTGTTTTCTTCTTCCTCCATTGTGTCACAAAGTGTCCCACCCTTTGTCTCTGGCAAGCATCCCACAAACAGCCCACAGCTTATTATCACTACTCCGAAAACTCCATACGACAAGTACCCGTTTCCCATGCCGATTTCCACTATAACGGGGCAGAACACGCCCCCAAACACCAGCGCCTGCCTCACCATCGCCATGGCCGAGTTCCTAACGCATGTGGGAAACAGCTCTATGGTGTATATTAGTAAGATGTCGAATGCGGTGCATGTGCTGAAGAATGAGACCAGTTCTAGTCCAATCTTCAGTGATGCCCATTCTTCACCCATCACCACACACATGATACTGCAAACCCCACTTGTCATGGTGAAAACCAGCACTGAACTTTTCCTATTCAGTCTCTCGATAAAGAAGAAAGCGATTAATGATGCGGGCAGCTCTGATAAGGCATTGAAAGTGACGTTCCAGTAGAGATTGAAAGGCAGGTTTCCCAGCGCCAACGGCATGCCATAGTACACCATTCCCACCCCAAATCCTACTGTCATGACTGCAGATAATCGCCGCAAAGCCCATCTTTTCTCCAGCAGGATGCTTATCACAGAGCAAAGATGTAGATTTGTAGTTTCCTCATCTTCAAAGGGCAAGCCTGAGAAGCTTAAGGTGAAGCTACTATTGTTTACAGCCCCTATACTTTTCAGTGTTGCCACAGCTTCTTCTTTTCGTCCACGCACCAAAAGCCATCTAGGAGACTCACGAACGAAGAAATGGACTAAAACACAATACGACAATGCCGGCACAGAAGTCCACAGATAAAGATATCTCCATGAGGAACCTCTGCTTAAGTAAGCTATGGCTGGTAGGGACAAGAACCCTAGTGTGAAAAGGAAGAAACCGCATACCCCCACCTGGCTGCGCCACCGTTTTCCAACGAGCTCTGTCGACAACACAATAGCACATGTTCCAATGGTGGCACGCCCAAACCCAGAAAGGAATCTAAACCCAGAGTAGATCCAAACATTTGGGGAGAAAATAGTCAAAATCCCTGTAGCTGACATCAGGAGACATGAAAAGAATAACATGTTTTTGCGGCCGAGGGATGAGTCGGCGAGTGTGGCAAGAACAAGTCCACCAACCATGCAGCCCATGAAGAAGGAAGACGCAGGGAGGCTCTTGATGATGGAACCGGCACACACAAGGGTCCATTCCGATACAATCGAGGTGTCCGCTGCTCGGTCCCACGCCCATGAGCCCTTGGGAAGCTGACAGATGTTAGAAACGGAAGTGCATAGCTCTGTGCCGAGTTCAGTGCAGTGCCAAGGAGGCTCAGCATCAGTAAATAAGCTGATGAAGGTTTGTTGCGCATCAAAGACCCAGGCAAAAGACACAAGGAAGGCTTGAAGAAGCTGAGCCCACCCAAAATCTCCTATGTATCGCTCGAAAGTTTCGTCGAGGGATGGGAGGTGTTTGGGAATGAGCATAGGTTCTGGGTCGGCCAAGTGGGATTGGGAGAGGAGAGGGGTTGGATCTGCCATGTGTATGAACTTGAGTCTGAGTGGGAGAGCTATGGGTGATGAAGATGCTCTCTTACAGGAAAAGAAAATGTTACTTGTACAGTAGCTGTATAGGACACGTTGGATCCCATCATGCAATCCTAATCATAAAAATTGATTCATAGAAAAAACGAGCCATTTCTCGAAGCTCGTCTGCGCAATAGTGTATGTCATAATCTGTTAGTGTGGGTACAAAACGAGTCATTCCTCTCATTGTTGGTGTCATGTTTCAAGGGATCAAATTAAATGAATATCTAGCCTGTAATCAGACCTTAAGATTGTCCGGAACCAATGAATTGCTGACTCTTGTATTGACCTGTGAAGACAAGAAATGTATTCCTAATCAGACTGCTTAATCTCACAGATGGCTGGCTTCGTGCTGTGGGACCTCCTAGGAATCTAGCTCCTCTTGTTCACACAAACAACAGATTTCTAATCTACCATGATTGCGCTCTCTAGGATTCCAAGGAATTAAGTAGAATTTACCTATAGGGAGGAATGAATAGAAACAAGGAAAAAACATCACAGACCAGTCCATAAACAATCTTCTGGTGGATGCTCCCATCATGAAGTAAAGACAAAGCAACCTTAGAATTCAAATTGCCACCCCTTGTCAGAGAAATTTAGCCCATGTAAATTAATGAAAAAGGAAGTACTAGAGGAGCGATAATGGCGATTTTGTGAAGAGTGGTCACCACATGAACATGCAATGATCTGCTACTGAAATGGTAGCACAGAAACTCCTATCAAATGATTTGTTATACAAGAGATTAAAAATCAAATTAAAAGAAAAATTAACAACCATTGATAATGGATTTGAATAGAAACAAATCCATCTTATTTACGATTTTGATGCACTGGAGAGATGGAAAGAGGAGAAGGGAAAACAAGAGAAGAAAAAAGGGATTTCAGAATTTAACTCCGGAGAAAATTTTGTTTTACTTTAATTTGAAGGTGTTGGATAGTTGGAGTGTAGGGCTACAAAAATGGGATTTCAAAGAGGACTGTCGAAGGAGAAAGGGCTGACTTCGAAGTATGGGATATTTCAAATTGGATTCTTTCAAAATTTGAAATTCTCCTTCTACTTTACCCAATTGAATTTGAATGATTATAATTTCTTTGTTTTAACTTTGACTTATGCACGATTCAATGGCTAGACTCCTAATTTCTTGATCTTTGAAACCATGTATAGTTTGCCCAAGATTAATCTTGAAATGTGCTTCAAAATTCACCTTAAAATAAAAATATGTGCTATTGTTATTTCTTAATTACTCCAATTCCCATGTTGAATTTCAAGTAATAACCTCCAACCATTTTTTTTTCACTCTTTATTTCTTCATAACCTTCATTTAAATATGAAATTTATCTAAAAATATTTCTTGTTTTAACATATGCTCTAACTTTTTGAAAAAGCTGAAAGGGTAGCAACAAAACATAGCCATCAATTATGCTTTGTTTCAAATCAAGACTCATGAAAAAAGCAAGCAACACAAGTATCTCGTGTTGAGAACACTTGCAAGAAGCTGAAAATTTTTATAATTTTTAAAAATTGAAATATCCTTTCACCCTTTTACTTTTAAAGGCCATTGTGTCCAAATCAAAGATGATAACAATTAAATTGAAATTTGGACTACATGATTCTTTGAATGCATTTGGCATACACCTGTAAGTGACAACAACAATTGGATAAGCATGGCATCTATCTTCAGTAATGTAATAATTGCCTACTTAAAAAAACAACAAGAGTTTAAGCAAAAAATAATCCAATTGTAGAAAAAAATAAAATGGTAAGAATAATACTCATCTCAAAATATTTGTAAAAATAATCTTTTGTATCCACGTAAGCATTCATATGAGGTCTTTTTTTTTTTTTTTGTAAAAAATCATAGTCACATATTGTGGTTTTACAATTTTCCTTAAAATCATAATTAATAATTATGGTTTCAAAAATATTTTTAATCCCCTCGTTTCAATGGTATTATGATTTTATATTATTTTTAAAATATTATTTATCATAATAATCATAAAACCACATTTAATAATTGTGGTTTTACAAATTTTATTAGAATCATAGTCACAGAATATTGTAGTTTTACAATTTTCTTTAGAACTACAGTTACTAACTGTGGTTTTACAAATATCTTGAAGGGAAACTCATGCAACCATACATCAACTAAAAAAAAAAAAAAGATTTTAGAACTTTGCTTTTTTCTTTATAATTTTAGTGTAAAATGGGAAAAAATATGGTTTATTCATGCATTTCAATAGTGCTTTCAAATCGATAGTGGATCTAACTTTTTGTTTGCTCAAAATCTTTAATTTTTAATTAAAATAAAATATAAAAGAAAATGTATTTTTCATAAAATAAAATAAAAAATTTGTATTTAACCTTTTATATTAATTTCATAAAAAAAATAAGTACATCCTTAAAAAAAAAAAAGTAAATTTATAAACCACAGTTAGTAACTACGGTTTTAAAAATATCTTGAAAACCACAATCACAGACTGTGGTTTTACAAATTTTTTTAGACCCACAGTTACTAACTGTGGTTTTACAAACATCTTTAAGAGGAACTTGTGTAATCATACATCAACTAAAAAAATATGAGATTTTAGAACTTTGTTTTTTCTTTTTAATTTGTGTAAATTATGGATGTACAAAAATTTCTTAACGATGTACCAAATTTCCTTAAGAATGAACCTTGGATCCCAAAGTTCATTTTGAAGTAGGAAAAATTTCTTACAATTTTCTATTGTCAATTTAATTTTTTTTTTTTCAAATTATCCTTAATAATTTTTTTCTTTACGACTACTTTAAATTTTTTTTTTTTTTGTTCATATTTTCCTTGAAATTTTGAGAAAATAATTTCACCCACATGCATTCCCATAAAATTTTATATATTTATGGTAAATAAAATATTTATTTGTTTTATAAATTTTATCACATATGAATTAAAGAAAATTATTTTTTCATATTATTTTAAAATTTTATATTTTCACATGAAAATTAATTCCAATGATTACGATTTTAGGTTATTCCATATTAAGTATGATTTGAACTTATGTCTTGGTTAAAATGTATAATTTTTTAATTACATGAAAGAAAAATAAGTTATGGTTGTAACAATTTGTTTAGTTAAAATTTCTTTCATTTAGGCCTTAGGATGCATTTGAGTCTTTTTTGTATAAATTATCAAGGAAACAAGTGAATGACATAACATCACTAATTTGAATTGACAATTTATATAAACTTAAATGTATGAACCAAACTATTATAGTTTTACAAACATGAAAAAAACTCTCAATGTGTCCCACATGATGAAATTTTTTTCTTTCGCTGTGAACATCTACGGTAGATGACCATATTTGTTGTATCCATCTATGTTATCTGAAAAGTTTCCATTTCTATAGACTGTGACATGCCATCTACATGAGTTGTCGAGTCAGATGAGACTGATGAAGTTAGAACTCGACGTACACATGGAACTTGATGTCCTTTAGTCACCCGTACATGTAATCGTGCAGCATGAGATGTCCCCTTAAGAAAAGGTTGAGGTGCAAAGGACTTTATAACAGATGAAGGTGCAATAGACTTTATAACAGGTGGGGGTGCATCCAATGATATAGATGGTTGGGGTAAAGATGGAAGTGGAGGTGAAAAAGTCTGTGTAAATGTAACATGAGGGAGAAAAGGTAAGTCTAATGATATATATGGCTCAACAAGGGTAATGGTAGATGGTATGGTAGTCTCAGGTCGAGGTGAAGGGGTTGGTATGGATACATTAGGGGGAGAGAGTGGCGACTCTAATGATACATGACTGAAATAAAGGAATGGTGGATGTGACAAGTAGATGTGAGGGTTGTACCAAAGTAGATGTTGGAGGTACATGTCATTGACTAGCTCGACGACCACCTCTTCTTCGACCTCCAATGGATGGTACTGTAACAGGTGTAATCAATGATGGTGGTCTCATGGATGGCCCGGAAGATGTGGATGACTCTTGTGTTGAGTGTATGCGATGGTCCTCTTTTATAGCACGTAAAACATCAATAGCAATTCGGTGAGTTTCCTCCAAATCATTTAAAATAGCCATCTGCGAAACGATAGTGATTTGTATAAGAAAATGAAACATGAGGCATTTGCACATAATCTAAGTTTAACATTCATTAAAAAATGGTTTTGTATCTCAAATGGTCTCACCAATAACTCAGTGGCAGAAGTTGTACTATGGAACCTCATATGATCTCTATGCAAAATAGGTGCGATTAGGCGTCGCATGATACGTCGATACCATTGCATATATGGATCATAAAAATCCATGGTAGTAATAGCAAGTGGTGTTGTCGCAATACGCTCAAAACAAGTAGCCCAAAGAGAAATATATTGAGCATGGAATGTCACCCAATCATACTGATGTCGTCCTCATCTTTCTACTAAATGTAGCTCTATATCTATCAAACAAGGTGGAGGTATCCCTTGTTGCATACGAAACTAGCATAAAACACACTCTAGTCTATGCCACTCGATAACATCAAAGCAAATTATAGGTGACATAGTTCATCAAATGTCTTCATCAGCTTGACATATAATTGGAATATGTGCAATTAAACTGTTGTATATGGCTCCCATAATACCTATAATTTTTTTTTAAAAAAATAATTAGTCACATTGGTGCAAAATGTTGCAATTTTGAAATTAACAACAAAGTCTCTTTTATAACATAGGTATTGTCCAAAATACAAATAACGTAATGTCAACATCCAAAGCTAATTAAGGCCAATGAAAAGTTAAACACAACTAAATCATTAATGAACTTGTGTCTATGCTAAAAGAGAAATACAATGTCAATGACACATCATGAAAACCCAACACCCATGTTCTTATTTGGACAAGAACAACAATTGTGACCACTTTGTTTGCACAAACCACATGTAACCAAGTTTTACCTCTTCTAACATCCATTTCATTATGCAAACGAGTAGATTTAGGTCATCCACTTGATACACATTTCATTGAATCTACAAGCACAATAATTGGACCAACATATGGCGGCCACTAGTACTCATTGGGTATGGGATCAAACAATGGTGTCCAAGTGCTAAAGTACGATTGCATAGTATAATAATGTTGAACAAATGATCAAAAATCAATTGCATGAAAATGACATGCCGCTAGAATATGACTACATGGGAATCCATATATGAGTGTTTTGCCACATATGCATCCATGCTCACGTAGGTTAACACGATATGTTTGCCTACCAAATGATATTTTTTTACTACTCCTACTGGCCTTCACATGAAACAATCCTTGAAAGTGGTCATACAAAACAACCTCATGAGAATTTGCTTTAATGACATTTGCATTAATCTTAGCATCAACATAAGGAGTCTATTCTTCACCTGAAGTAAGTCGACTAGCACCATGTTCTCTTCTTACAGCAAGGTAACTATTAACTCGATAAAATGTCAATTGAACAAATGCAATGATGAGGAAGCTTCATGCCCCTTTAAGCACACTACTGAACACTTCTGACATATTCGTAGTCATTATGTCTTATCGCCGACCTCCATCATGTGATAGTGCCTATTTCTCAAAGGGAATGACATCCAACCAGCTGAGTGCATCTTGATTAATTCTCCTAATTATGTTCACATGCATGTTGAATTTTTTTACCTCAGTTTCTAAGGCGACTCTACATAAAAGTTGTTTCAAGCATTTATCTTTAAAGGGAGTCATAAAGTTGCTAGCAAGATGGCGCATACAAATCCAATGATATGCATTTGGCTTAGACCAACCAAGATAAACATCAGCAAACGTAGCCATAATGTCCGAATGACGATCAAAGATAACAAAAAGACCTCTCTTTTGAGTTACTCGATTTCTAATACATGCCAAAAATCATCCTCAACTATCAACATTTTCACCCTCAATTAATGCAAAAAAAAAAAAAAAAAAAAAACAATTGATTATTTTCATCATACCCCATGGCAATCATTACAGTGCCCTTATACTTTCCATACAAGTGTGTACCATTAATAGCTAGCATAGGACGACAATGCTTGAAGCCTTCTATGGAAGGATGAAATGCCCAAAAGACTCGTTGAAATACCTCTTTATTTCGCTTATTACCTGAGAATGTTTTAGAAATTACAACACATCCTGGATTTGCTTGCTCTAAGGCACCAAAAAATGTGATAGTTTAGGTATGATTTATAGAACTCACCAAAAAAATTAGTTAATGTTTTACGCTTACCTTTCGAAGCCTTAGTGTATGAGATCTAGTGATCAAATCTTTCTACAACACTTGCTTGAATGGCAACCATTGAAAGTGTGAATTACGCCTTAATCATTCTTTCTATATGGGCAGCTATCAGGTTTGAGTCTAGTTGATGATGGTCTTGGTTCATGTAAAGATTGACACATGTGTGCGGGCCACTATATTTGTTGAGTTCAAATAAAGATGTCCCTTTAACAACCGTAGCACAAAGTCTCCAAGGACATTGAGACTGTTCAGCTTTCTTGTATCTTAGGACCAACAATTTCTTTATGGATGACAAAACGATATACTCTTGGTGCAAATTAATAGAGTACATTTTTACAACATATTGCAAATCTCTTTTGGAATTAAATATTTGGCCAATTGTGAACTCTCCAATTAGATATCCTGTAAGAATGTTTCCCCATGGGGCCCAATCACTTGACATAACATGACCAATGTTTTCAACATTTTCAAACTGTGGTGATGGTGCTAGATGATATTGCATTGGAGATAATTCAATTAGGTCATCTAAATCCTTTGTATCTTGATTGTTTGACAAGTTAGATCATTTCCCATCCACAACCACATATCTCATTTGTTCTTTTTCAATTGTCTCACGAACAGCTAAAAAAGATGAATTGCTTTCCCTATCCTGATTATCATCATTATGAACATCCTCGGCTCCTACATTGTCATCATCACATTGTCTTCCTTATTCATCTTCCTCATCCTCGTCCACTCTATGCTCAAAAGTAAATGGATTTTGAACATTACTAGTACCATCATTTTCACCAAGTAACAAAGGTGTGCAATTACCAATTGGTGAATTCATTTGTAAGTCAATCGGTACTTGTTCAACAAATAACTCAACTTCATCCATCTCAAATTTGTTATGCATTTCTAACATTCAAGCTACACCACTATCATCCTTTACTAAGCAAGGTTGGAATTTATTCTCTCTTTTCATAAGATACTTACAACTAAGAATGAATTAAAAATGTTCTCTATTAATGTCAGTGACTGAGTATATCATTTCTAGCAATTGTTTATATGTTTTCCCAAGAGGCACATCAATAGGTTCAACCACAACTCTATCCCCAACATAATCAAAATCGGTTTGTATTCTCACCATTTTCCCATTACAAAAACAAACTATTGCCACCAATAAATTAGACATAGTTTACCTATAAAAGAAACCAAAAAAATCAAATCAATTTCATTTTTAACAACAAAATTACATAATAGAAAACATTAGTAATAACATCAATTTGTAATGAAATAACAAATAATAATAATAGGGTTTGCTATTAACAAAAATCAAATAACAAATAACACATTAATATCCAAATAATTCAATGTTTTTCATTAATATATTTTCCTATTATTTATTACCATTAAAATTGAATAAAATGTTGTTATTTTTCCATTAACAATTAAAATGTTGTTGTTTAAGATACCCATATTAAGTGGAAAATTTTTTAAATTTGTTCAAAAATTGATTTTATATAAGTTTCAAAAATGGATGTAAAGTGTACATATTCGGCATAATTAATAGTTACGAATAAAAATATTTTAATATTTTTTTCATTTCTTTTCTCATTAAAATAATTAAAAAGGAGGAAGTGGAATAGACATATTAATACACTTTTGCTTATATCTTGTTAATTTTTAAAATTTTCTAATTCAATTCAATTTTTACATTTTATAATTAAATAAGTTAAATTTTAAGTAAAAACTTATATTTTCTATATATTAAATTTATTTTTAGTGTTATTTCTTTTTTCTTTTTTTCTTTTTTAATAATATAACATTTTGGTAATGATTTTACATGTAATTAATGAAAGTTTTACTTAAAAGTAACATTAATAATAACATTTTTAAAATATAATTTTGATTTGTTTAAAAAGGAGGACTAAGTGTTTTTTGAGAATTTTTTTTTTTCAAATATTTTACATTTTCATACAATATCATTCCAAAGTCCGTTTTTAAGACTTATTACCAATTTAATAAATTTAAAATACTTGAAAAAAATAAATTAAAATATACCCAATAAGGCCATTTTTATCATTTACATCCTTGACTCTCCCAACTTTTATACAATTTAATAAGTTCAAAAATAATAATTAAAATATTAATTTCTTTCTTCTTTCTATTAAATATTATAAGATTTGTAGGATCTATGTACACATGTATTATCCATTCTTAAGTAGTAATTTAACTAATTTAATTTTTTAATTATCTAGTTGGCCAAAATGGGAAATCTAAAATAAATATTAATGGAATATAAATATTAAATACTGGGTGTGCTAAAAGAAAAAAAAAAACAAAAATATGTCACATATTTAGTAATAACATTTATAGATTGAAAATAAATGAAATTTAATTTTTTTAAAATTTCAAACAGAAATGGGCATAAACAAGACGTTGGAAATTGCAGGAAAAGTGGGCATAAAACAAGGGGTTGATAATTGCAAGGAAAGTAACCATAAAACATTAATTATTGCTTTTGATTTGATTCTTTTTTTCTTTTCTTTTTTTGTGTTTTTAATATTTCGTTTTCCTCGTTGGTTAGTGAAAAAGCTAAGAAAAATGAGGCCAAACAAACTCATGAACCACTTGTTCGATTTGATTATTTGTTTATTTTTGGTATTTTTAATGTTTCATTTTTCTTTGTTTGGCTAGTGAAAAAGCTGAGGAAAATAAGAGGAAAAAAACTCATTAACCACTTCTCTCCTCAAATCCATTTACCCAAATATTTGGTTATTATTTTACCCAAAATTAAATTGCTTCAAAAACTTACCTGTGAGATGTTACTGATGGGAACTGCTGGTGCTGGTGGGAGCCGCATACAGTGAAGAGAGAAAATGAAGTTATGGTTTCAAATAAAAAAAACTTTGGGATAAAAGTATGCCGATGGTTTCCAATAAAAAACAAGGGCCTTTGGAATAAAAGTGGGTTGAATGGAAAGAAAAGTCAAAGATAAAATGCTGATGTGGACTTATTTTGGTTCTTTTTTTAAAAATAAAGGTTATTTGGCTACAAACTCAAAAAACAATATATAGTACTTTTGATTACCTTGACCTGGTCATCCAAGGTGAAACAGTTCTTAAAATAGTTCTATAACATGCAAATTCCCATTTATAGAGATAGCAGCCAAAAGAGGATGGAAAGTGTAGGAGGGAAGAAAATGAGGTCGAGGAGAAAAAGAAGATCAAACTGAAGGTGCAATTAGGTTTTAGAATTTTGAGTGGTTCTCGTTGGAGATTGAAGAAGAGTATTGTTATATTTTAGGAAAATAGGATGGGTCTAATTAGGGATTGTAATTCATGTTGGCAGGTTGTATCATGCCAAAACTTGTTGTAAATAATAATTAGATTAAAAGTATAAACTTAAATACCATCTAATTATTAAATCAATAATGCGTTGTGTAATCCATTTAATCATCAAGTTTTATGTAATAATTAGATCAAATCATGTCTTTCTTCAATTAATATGATTAACTTCTCAACTTATTTAATCATGAAGTCCTATTTAATGATCATATTGACTTCGGTCTTATTTGAGTCAATATGATTAATTTCTTAACCTAATATGTTTATGACTTAATTGGCTTATTTATTCAAAATTAGATTTTAAATAAGTCAAATATAGGTTAAATAGGTTGTAATTATAATATATCAAGTTAATCAACATAATTATTAAATATAGGTTAATTTGGATCAAATTATTGTTATACAAGTTGAACTAAAAAATAACTATTTATCAAACGGATTACCCAATTCAACACAAATTTAAACCTAATACAATTATTTTCAACTCAATAGGTGGTTTTGCTTATAAATTGTATCAAATTTTGTCACTCTTAGATCTAAATATATAAGATTGTATTAAAATATTTTTTTGTAATTATTTTTTGTAAAATTACTTTTTTCCCACAACATTTGTTTTGAAAGTTTAAAAATAGATAGAAATAAAATTTCTTAAAAAAATATCTATTTTTTGTAGTGTACTTTTATGTTATTTTCTTTATCTTTATCTTTTTTCATAGCTTACAATGATCTCGATTTCTTTTCTTTTCTTTTTTTGTAATGTACTTTTACGTTATTTTCTTCTTCTTTTTTTCACGGCCTACAATGATCTCAATTTCTTTTCTTTTCTTTTCTTTTTTTAAATTAGGTTTGAATTCATGTCTCCATTAATTGAAGTGCAATTATCCCTTGAGTCAAGGAGCTATTACCATGATAGATCCAAATGTAAATTACAATTGAATTTGCAAAGGATACCTTCTAAACATTATTATTGCAATTACATAAATGGGAAAATAAAAAGGAAACATACTTAAATTATGGCACATTGATGAGCAAAGGACAGCCTCCCTAGTAATATAGTGGCATCTTAAATCACAAGTACTATGTTTGACAGCAATTGGTACATATTTCAAACATGTCCACCAATTTGTTTTCTATAATGTAATGCATCTCCCTGGAATTAATCCATCTTAGAAGCAAATCAGACAAAACATTATCAGCATGCATTGGCCTCCTTGTGCTCTTGTTCTTCCATGGTATCACAAAGAGACAAGCCCTTTGTCTCCGGCAAACAAACCACAAACAACCCACAACACAAAATCAACAACCCAAAAACTCCATAGGACAAAAACGCATTCGTCTTCCCCGCAGCAATCAATATTGTACTGACCGTGCCGCTGGACATGAGCGCTTGCCTCACCATGGCTACCGCCAAGCTCCTCACACAAGTTGGGAACAGTTCAAGTGTGTATATCATTAACACAGAGAAGACGGTGCAGGCGCAGAAGAAGGATATCAGCTCCAGCCCCACCTGCAATTCCTTCATTCCATGGCCTACCACCACACACATTATACTAGACACCCCACTGATGGTGGTCAAAGCCAGCACTGAGCTTCTCCTGCTCCATTTACCTATATAGAACATGGTGATCAATGATGAGGGCATCTCAGCCAAGACGTTAAGCGTCACACTCAAATAGAGATTGTATGCTAAGTTTCCGACCCCCAATGGCATGCCATAGTACATAATTCCAATCCCAAATGCAATTACCATAACTGCAAGTAATCTTCGAGAAGCCCATCTTTTCTCCAGCAACATCTTGATTGATAAATGAAGATTCATCTTCATCTTTTCCTGTTTGAGCAATGCCCCTGATAGACACAAGTCTAAAGACTTTAAACTTGTATTATTCTCCATGGGTGCTAGTTTTTCCAGTGTTGCTAATGCTTCTTCTTTCCGCCCTTGCATGAAAAGCCATCTTGGAGACTCGCAGACTAGGAAACGGATTAAAAGGCAGTAGAAAATTGCTGGAATGGAAGTCCATACGTAGAGAAGTCTCCATGAGGAGCTCCTATTCATATAAGCCATAGCTGGCAATGACAGAAACCCTAGGGTGCAACAGAGAAAGCCGATGGTCCCCACTTGGCCACGCCAAGCATTTCCAACTGTTTCTGTTGATAACACAAGGGCGGAAGCTCCAATTGATGCCCTCCCAAAACCACTGATAAATCTTAATGCTGAGTACATCCAAATGTTGGTAGAGAAGACAGTTAAAAGCGCTGCGACAGACATAGTGAGACATGAGAGGAATAGCATGTTCTTACGGCCAAATGATGAGTCCGCCACTGGAGCTAGAAGAAATCCACCAAGCAAGCACCCCATGAAGAAAGAGGTAGCAGGCAGGCCTTTGATGATCGAATTGACGCATTCAAGCGACCATTCTGATATGAAAAATGTGTATGCAGGCTTGTCCCACTCCCATGCGGTCTTGGGCAGTAGGCAAATGTTGGAACCTGAGTTGCAATCCTCAGTACTGAGATGATTGCAGTGCCATGTTGGCTCCGCGTCAGTGAAGATGGAGATGAATGTTTGTTGCCCATCAAACAACCATGCCAAAGATACAAGGATGGCATGTAGCAACTGTGCCCATGCAAAGCCTCCTATGCTTTGCTCGATGAACTCATCGAGGGAAGGAAGCACTTTCTCAACGCTTGGCGTTTCAGACTCTATCGAACTAGATGGTGAAAGAGGCTGAGATAACTCAGATTGGGAGAGCAAGGGGGTTGCATTGGCCATTCTGCTGATCTAGGGTTTTGATGTTAATTCTCTGGATGGTGATGGAAAGCCAAAACATACGAGTATTTATACACTAAGAAGGAAAACAGTACGAGAAGTTGGAATCCCAATTTGTTTTCAATGGTTAAAAATATTAGAACTTCTTAAAATTACGATCAAATAAATTCTTATTTTATTTAACAAGTGTTTTCGAAAAAAAATGTTTGAGAGTAATTTTAAAAATTATTTTCTAATATTTTATAAAACGAAAGCTTATTTGTAAAATTAAAATATTTTTAATATGTTTTTTATATTTTTAAATATATTTTAAAACTAACTTTTATTTGTAATACTTTTTTTTTAATCATTTCATATTTATATAATTATTTTTTAAAACAATTTACAATAACTAAAAAAACAAATAAAAGATGTTATTTAAAAATAATTTAGGACATATTTGATAACCATTTTCGAAAACAATTATGAAAAATAGTTTTTGAGCTAATTTTTGTAAAATAAGTCTTTTTGAAAACCTAAAATGTTTTTAAACTGTTTTTAATATTTTAAAATATGTTTTAAAAATAATTTTTATATCTTATATTTTATTTTTAATCATTTTATATGTTTGTATAATTATATTTTAAAACAGCCCTCAAAAAAACAAATAAAAACAGTAAAAAACAATTAAATGATGTTATTTGAAAGCACTTTATTTTCTATTCTTTAATGATAGAAAACATAAAACAGCTTTTTCTTGTCAAAGTATTTTTTGTATTTTTTATACTAGAGAACAAAAATTATTCCCAAATAGTCTTTTATTTTCTGTTTTTTAGGGATAAAATATGCTTCCTGTTTGTTTTTCTAAAACTAAAAAAATAAAAAATAAAAAACTATTTTCAAAACGTATAGATCCACTTTAACTTTTATGTAATCGGCCACTTGTTTTCTACTGCGATTAATTTGGCTACCATATCGTCCAAATACGTTATATGTAATACTGAAATTCGCACTTCACGTGATCCCAGCTTGCATCAGCTGTGAAGTCTTCAATTACGGCAAGGAAGCTATTATATATCCTTGCAATTTCAAAATAGTTCATCATGGGCTTTGATACTACTCTTCAAGTGAATGATGATGGATTGAATTGAAAGACAATTGTAATTAACGTATGAACAAATTTTCAAACCAAATACCCTACACCGCACACTAACGTCCAAGGCAATAAGTTGAGGTGGATTAATTATGCATGCTCAAGGAATGGAATCAATATTAATTAATGAATAAAATACGTCGAGTAGTAGCTAAAGAATCAAGAGATAGATTTATATGTATAATTGTTATAGTGATTCTTTTAATAATTATGAGAATATAAACTTAAAGTCAAAACCTAATATCATAATTTCCAAAGAGAATATAATATTTTCATAGATATGAATTAATTACTTTGATATGTCAAAATAGAATTTTTTTTTTTTTTTTAAAAAAAAAATATTTTTCTAATTTTCATATTAAAAGTTTTTTTTTTTTAACTCGAGATCATTAATTTAAAGTTAGAACCTGATCATCACTAGAAGGTCTTAATTTTCATTAGATTTTTTTCTTTTTTTCTTTTTTAGCTTATTGGATAAAAAAAAATGTTTTGGCTTATTTAAAGTATAATGGAACCAAGTCTTATTGTCTATTTTGTAATCTTATCATCACTAGAAGTACCCGTTACATGTTAATCAAATCATGTACACACATGAAAAGAAAATAAAGGAAAAACATGAAATTTTATAGTAATATACTTACTTTAATAATGAAAAATTGGATTTTTTATAACTTTATTCATATTGCCTTTTTGGTCACCATGCCCATAAATTTGAGTTATTCAAGACCAATCGCAAAAGGAGGTATTTGGCAAATCAACTTAATGATTTAATGACTTAATAGCTTAATTTCACTCACTCAGTAAATTAAACATATTTAATAAAATAATTTAATATATATTATAACTTAAAATTATTTTAAATATTAAGTCAAAATAATTAATTTATTTATTTTTAATATCAAATCCTTTTTAACTTATTTGCCCACACAACAATATATTTTAAAATTATAATTTTAAATCTATAACTCATTTTTTATGCTAAAAATTTTATGATTATTTTATTTATCTACATTAATACTATAGATATAGATATTTTATAAATAAATTTAATTTATTTAAGATTAATGAAAATAAATATGAATTAAAATCAATGAGATAAATATTAGTTAAAATTAATAAAAACAAATATATCAATACGATAATTTATAATAAATTTAAAGTTAACTTTATCAAATAACTAATAATAAATTTCAAATTAATAATTTAATAATAATTAACTTAAAATCAAATAATAAGTATTAAGTTTTATCCAATACAACTTCAACAGTCATTCTTGCTCAAAAATCAAAGTAAGGTCATGGTCAACTACAAGCTATATATTGCTTCGAAGATAACTCCATGGATCAAATGCCAAAATATGATTGTAAGATAGATTTCTAGTGAAAATCCTACTTTGGAGAAAATTATGTTGACCATCGACTCTCGCATGCACCAAATTAGTGAGTATATTTGAGGCTAGTGTCACTGTCTTCATTCATTATCCAGCGAGGATGCATTCCAGGTTCCAGCTTGCGTGTCCTGGGGAATTCTGCAATACTACTGATGTACCACAACTATCCTGTACGTTACATTACTCTCGTTAATCATCTGGCATTCTGCAGTGCCCAATTCGAATACCTTGTGGAGTAATTCAAGATTCTTGCAGCTAGCAGGAGATGTTAACTATTGAGAAACCGATTAGATATGTCAATTGACATCCACTAGTCCGAGGCATGATAACGGGACGGGCTCAATAGCGGAGCGGGTTTGGTTAATCATTCTTTAATTTATATCCATCCACACTTCTCCTCTAGAAAATAAAAAAATAAATATTATAAATTTGTATAATTTATTTTTATAAATAAATAAATAAATATATATATATATATATATATATATCAATTAAAATTTATTTTTATTTAATATTATCTCATATGAGCACCCAAATCCAATCCTTGAAAAATAAAATGAAATGAAAAACTAAAACAATTCGCATGTATCTAATAACAAAAAAAAACAAAAAAACATTTTTTGCTTATCTAGTTATAATGAAATTATACTGTAATCCTTTAATAATATTTTTCGTCTTAATTTTATAAAAATAAATTAATAAAATAAAATAAATAAATAAATAAAAGAAGGAGAATTTCGGTGGCTATCCCATTAATTACCCCCTTTAATTTAACATTCCCTAAAAACAATTTAGCTCTTTCAACAAAGTGAATTGTTCAACGTTCTTCCTGTATTGAATATTCATACCACAATATAGTGTTTCTTTCACCACTTACTTTTTCAGTCTGATAACTGATCATAAGTGATTTGTGAGTTATTATAAGTAATTTCTTGCTTTGAAAAGAACATCTTAAAGATACATTTAAGTTGAAATATGCTAATATATATATATATATATATATATATATATATATATATGCATTGATATGAAAATCAAAGCCCTTCAATAAAAGATCAACATGTCAATTTAATTAAATATAAGCTAGTGATAAGAAATAGAATGTTTTGGTTAAACACTCAAAATGATATTATAAAATGTCTAAAAACTTGTGTCAATGATTCATTTTGTATGTGATGCTTAAGACTTGGACATGTTAATTTTAAAGGATTGAAATTGTTGAACAAGAAAACTATAATGAGAATGATTGTCTTTTAAAGATCATTAAGACCACTTATATGAAGGATGCTTATTTGAAAAACATTTCCGAAAAAGTTTTCCAAAAGAAACAATTACAAGAGCACAGAACTCTAGAGCTTATTGTATACAACCCAATTCATCCAAACTCTTTTGATAATAATAAATATTTTTTACTTGTCATTGTGATTTTAGTAGAAAAATAATTGGTAGTGTTTTTTTAAGGAAAAATATGAAGTATTAATGCTTTTAAGAAATTTAAAGCAGGAGGAAATTCATATTAAAGAATTTGAAGAATATCATGAAAATCATGAAATCATTGGCCTTTAACGGTTCCATTTACTCCACAACAAATAGCATAGTTGAAAGACAAAATAAAAGGATTCTTGACATGACTCGAAGTATATTGAAGAGTAAGAAGATGTCTAAATGATTTTAGACTGAAACAGTTGGTTGTGTAGTTTTATTTGTCAAAGTATTCTCCTAATTGAAGTTTATGGAATGAAATACCACAACAAGCTTGGAATGAAAGAAAGTCAAGTATTTCACATGAGGGTATTAGGAAGCACTAATATTAATACAACCTACTCAAAATGACCCTCACTTGAGTTTATATAAAAGAGAAAGCTTTTGGAACCACCTTGAGACATTTGCACCTCCCTACCAGTGGAGGAGTATAGAGAATTCTAGAGAACCCTAATGACATTGACACATCTATACACAAGAAGGGAAAATAAGGGCAATGTGTGGAGAATGCTAAAGAGTTCTAAAGACGTCTTGTGCTTAGCTTGTACATAGAATTTGTATAAGACATTCCAAATAATTCTAGAGTAGTGGAAAACCTTTGAGGTATCTAGAGAGTTCTATAGGTGTCTATAAATAGAAAATGACTTTATTTAGTAAAAGTACCAAGCACTTCAGTCTTATAAGCTTTGTAAAGCATTCTAGTGCAACACAAGTTCCTTTCTTTCAAAGTCTCTTAGTGTTATTTTCTTCATTGTTCCTAACTTATGAGTTGTGTTATGCTACTTAGCATAGCAAGTTAAGACCAAGGTTAAGTTAGCAACATCAAGAGGCTTGAGTTATCTAAGCGCTGAATATGAACTTGGGAAACACCTAAAAGCAATTAAAGTTAGATGATAAGATTGAAAAATATATTTTCATTGGTTATAACTTAAGCTCTAAAGGCTACAAGTAATACAATCCAAACAATAAAAAGATCATTATTAGTAAAGTTGTAAAATTTAATGAAGAAACATGGAATTGGAGTAGTCAAGAAGGTAACTATAATACTCCTCCCCACCATAAAAATGAAAAAATATAAATAAATAAAAACAAACAAAAGGAAGCTTATAAGATATTGCTACTCCATTTTCATCACCATCTCCATCAACTCATGAAGTTCTAATAACATCATCTTGGAAAGTTAAAGTAAAAGAACACCACGTTTTAGAAGTTCAAAAGAGATTTATGAAGAAACAAAAATTAAAATGATCTAACCTTCTTTTGTTTTTTTGAAAATTGTGAACCAATAAGTTTTGAAGAACCAATTGGTCCAATTCGAAATCGAAGATGGAAAGATGGTATGAATGATGAAAAGAAGAATGCAAAAGGGGAAGTGGAGAAACACAAAGCAAAATTAGTGGCTAAGTGCTACAAGCAACACCAAGGCATCCATTATATGAATAAGAAATCAGTGATTACGTTATCAAAAAATCTAGTTTTCCATGATTGAAGTAAGTATATTAGATACAAGATATCATTTTATTAAAGAGTGCAGTATGAAGAATGAAATGCAATAAGAATTTGCAAAATCTCGAGATCAAATTGTAGATATTTTTACTAAGTTTTTGAAGTTCGAAAATTTTAGAAGGTTGATAGTTCGAAAGTTAAACTTAATTTAAAAACTTTATAAATATTATAATTAGATTTAGATTATGGTTTTTTTTTAACTTAATGATGAATGCAATTTGCTTTCAAACTTTACTTATTTGTTTTTAAATTTTTCTTAACTTTCAACTTATTTACCAATATTTTTAACGGAATGGAAAAAATATATGACTTTTTTCTTAATCTAAAAAGCTAACAGATTCAGATTTCCACCACCCAACTCTTATATATGTGAGGTGGTCGTAAAACCAAAAACATCTAGGCACAACATTCAAATAATTAGGAATTTGAATAATGCATTAATATGTTGACTTTTAGAATATAGCCGAATGAGGTGCCAATGAAAGCTAAGTAATCCAATGATAGTTTCGATGTCATATGTTGTAATTGGACCACTTATAGGGATGGCAACCGAGGCACCCCCTATCTCATTCCCGTCCCAAAATATATAATTATTTTTCACCCCCTTCCCAAACCTAAGGTAGGGTGGGGTAATGCACTTTCACTACTGTTTTCAAACAAAAATTATAATCTTGTCCTTACCCCACCTTAGACATGCAAATCTCAAATCCAAAATGAAATTCAACTCCTAAAGAGAAAAATCTCCTCAAAGATGCAACAAATTGCATCAATTTGAAGGGAAAAAACAAAATACTCATGAGAAAAGGCCAATTAAGGAGGTTGAACTTGAAATAAGGTTCAAAGTTGAAACTAGGTCCCAAGAATCTAATGCCCTCATCCAATTAGAGAGGAATCAGGGCCTAAATTGTTGTTGGGACTTACTTGTAGAGATTGACCTCACTGGGGCTCTTGGGCCTAAATTGTTTGGCTTGGGTTGATATCTGTTGAACACCTGAACCCTAGAATGAGAATCCAGTGGAAGGCAGGCATGTAAATAGGTTGGGCTAGGTTGGGCTGAAACCATTTTGACATGGGACAATTTGGGCTCAGGACAGCCTTAGTTAGGCCCAAGTGGGCTGTCAAAAATTTAGTGTTTGTTTGTCATCTGCTTTGAAAAACAGATTCTTATTTTTTAAAAATTAGTGAAAACCATTTTCAAAAATTGTTCTCAAATTTTTATTTTTTAAAAAAATTAGCATGATTCTTAATTTAGGCCAATTCTAGGCCTATAAAGAATCATTTTTAGAATTTTCCAAAACTGATTTTTAAGAAATGCTTTCAAAAAATTCCAAGCAGACTTTTAGGGCCTGTTTGTTTAGTGTTTTCAAGAACTGTTTTCTGTTCTTGAAAACAAAAAACACAAAAAACTCGTTTGGTTGAGAGGGTTGTTTTTGTTTTTATTGTTTCCCGTGTTCTCAAAATGACACTGTTTAGAGAACAACAAAATGTTGTTTTCCCTGTTTTTTTACTGTTTACAGAACAAAATTAAACAAAAAAAAAACCATCTGTTCTCCGTGTTTTTTTTTTTCTTCCCGTTCTCATCTCTTCTCCAGCACAGTCTCAGTCTTGATTCAAGGTTGTGAAATTTAAATCCAATGGCACAATAGCAAAGAGACCCCTAAAACGGATCCAGAAAACACAGGGAGCAAGAAAATCCATTTTTTTTTTTTTTCCTTGGGGTTTTTGCTTGGATTTTCTCGGAAATCGAACGAGGATGAATTTTCCCGGAAATCGAATGGGGGATGGATTTTCTTGGGAATCAAACGGGGGTTGCAAAAAAAAAAATAATAATAATAACATGATTAGATTAGTACCTGCGAGGATTGAGAGTCGCAGAGGAAAATAGGGCCTTTTAGGGATTCTCTCAGTTGGAGGGCAACTTCAGAAAAGGGCTTCTTGATGCCCGAGAGAGGGAGAGAAGTGGGTGGCATTTTTAATTTTTGGTTTTAGTAGAGATAAAAAATAAATTAACAAATCACAAGAACATAATTTTTAATAAAGTTAAAGATTAAATAAAAAAATATTAATAAAAATAATTTTATTATGTTTGATTTATTTTTAAAAAATATAAAAAATATTTTTATTTTTAAATTAATAAAATAAATAATTTTTTTAATTTAAATGAACTATATATCTAAAAATTATTTATAAATTTATAATATAAAATTACTTGAAGAAAATATTTTATTAATTAGAAAAGAAAAAAAAACATCTTTCAAACGTGTCTTTTGTTTTATTTGTTCTGATTTTTTTTTATTAACTCAACCAAACATGTTTTTTTGTTTTTGAGAACAAAAACTGTTTTTTAAAATTCAGTTCCCAAACATAATTTTTTTTAAAAAAACACCAAAAACTGTTCTTAAAAACTGTTCTCAAAAACTATTTTCCAGAACAGTTTTCAAAAACAGCAACCAAACAGGCCCTTAATTCCTAGTCTAGGCTTTCAAGTTAGTTTTCAGGCTAACTTAGCTTTGGGCTAGGAATTCAATTAATTACTTTCAGAATCAAACAAAATAAATTAAAAATTATTAATTGAGGTGATGGGATACATTTCCCACTTTTATATTTTTTAAAATAATATGTAAGATTTTTTATACAAAAATGGATACACAATTTGTGTATTTAAAGCATGTTTAAAATTTTATAATTGAAGTAAAAAAAAAAAAGAAATTACTCTCTCAAATATTTATGTAAAAAGTGGGAACATAACTTGTGCACTTGAAAACATTTTTTAAAATATTTTAAATTCAAGTAAAATTTTCTACACAAGAGTTTTATATTTTATATAAAAATAAAAACTAGAGGCGGCATTCTATATTTATATAAAAATAAAATAAAGTAAAAAAGTGGGTTCAAATATTATTTAATTAATAAAAGATACATCCTCTGGAGTTAAAAAAAAATTAAAACTTCAAAAAATCGAAGAAAAATATAATATACTGTGATATCCTAGATTGTCTATAGTGATGGACAAATGAAAGACTTTATAATCTTATTCATCATTTTGAAAATGGCTTAGGTGGTGTTTGTTTTTTTACTTAATTCTAAATAGAACCTTAATGCTTAATAGTGTTAAATATTAGGTTATTTGTTTTTGTAGTATTTTATTTCTATTAAGTATTAAAAAGTAAAAAAAACCAATATGTTATTTTTTCTATTTAGAAAAAGCTACATATTTTAGTTTTTTTTATTTAGTAAAAAGTTTATAATAAGTCATGAAAAAGTAAAAAAACAAACAACCTAAATTCTAAAACTAAATTGTTTTTAGCAAAAAGCCAAAAAAACAAACACCACCTTAATTAAACTTAAAAATTAACTCGTTGAATAAGTAAACAATTCAATTGAATAATAACAACAAAATCAAGCGGCAAGTCTTATCGGTTGAATATATAGTAGCAACAGTGCTAACTCTCATTTCTTATTGAATTGACTGATCAACTTTCGATTAAATTTTTGGATTCTATAATTCACAAAAAGTTTCATTTAATTTGAATTTTTATTATTTTGGGAATAAATCCTAAAAAAAAATACTTAGGAATGCTTCATTATATATAATGTTAAGAACCCTTTGCTCTCATGCTTAAACATAAAAATAAATAAATAAATAACTAAGAGACCATTTAGTGTGATTAAGCTAAGCTCAAACTAGGTTAAGCCGTGTTCAAAGGGTTTCAACTTGATAATATATAAAATAAAAATATTTTACAAAATTATAAAAACATAATCAAAATGAGATAGAGCATCATCCATCATCCTTAATAAGATGGTGATGGATTAGCTACTACGAACATACAAGACACACATGTGATTACAAAATGGATATTAAAATCTCTCCATTGAAAGCCACATATTAACCTTTCAACCTTAGCTTGAAAGATATCACCATCCTTCATCTACCATTTAATTCACTTCTCATCCAATTGATGCCGACTTTCCACCATTATCTTCTTATACATTCTTCCTCAAGCATGCAGGCCTACCAATTATCATCAAATTTCTCTCCATTTGGACGACATTCAATGACCCTATGCTACTATTAATTCAATTTAATTTAATTTAATTTAATTTAATTTCATGTTATTGAATATTAATTTTTTAAAAGCATATGGTTTTCAATGAAAGAGCAGTCCACCCATGATTAGTTTTTAGACCTTGGGATAAAATGTATATATCTTGCATGGTGGATGGTGACCCATCAAGCTTGTTCCTCTCCCCTCCCCCCCTCCCTCCACCTCCCAACAAACTTTTTTTTTTTTTTTTTTTGCCTTAGTATTTTTATTTTAATGTTGGAACCCAACCAAATATTGCTTTGGCCATGCCCTACTCTAAATATAGCCTCCTCTCATTGATTGGCTCCATGGTTTGGTAGGATTACTTTGAGTCTATTGTTTTTTTTTTTTTATCTAAAAATAAATTATTAAATAGATAAATATCATCAATAAGAAGGGACTATATAAAACCTTGTAAGACTTAACAAAAAAGAATTTAAAAAAAAAAACTCCAAGAAAATTTTCAAGTAATTACATATGTATAACAAAGAAAACATTTTATCAATAAAAAATAATTGGTCCAATGACCTAATAGAAGCATTCAATGACATTCATAACATATTTCAATATTTTAATGGACATCTATGCTCTAAGTGCATTCTATCCTTGGATAGTGTTGTTACTCATGAAAAAAAAATTAATTATATCATTGTTTAAAAAAAAACAAAGAAAGAAAGAAACTTAATTTGGTAATATTTGAAAAATGGATTTTAAAAAATAGAACAATTTTGAAAAATAATTATTTTTCATAAAAAAAAAATATTGTCTAAAAATATTTTTCAATTTTCAATTACTATTAAGAAAACGATATAAAAAATTGAAAACATGTTTAAATTGTTTTTAAAATAATTTGAATGTTGGTGAAATGTGCTTTTTAAGTTAAAAGCAATCATCAAATTAAGAGGTCCTTCCCTTTTCATGCACTTCTTTATTTTAAAATTAAAATATGGATAAGGTTGTTTCTTAAAAATCCTTTTTATAAAATTCATTAAATGGTTAGGAAAATTCAAGTTTATGAATTCGAAGTCATTGATCTCCAACCATTATATATATATAACCCAACTTGGAGGAGTGTGACAATAAATGGCCTTGAAAGTGAAGATGAGTAGTTACTTTATCCTAAAATAAATGAAATGGTGGGGCAGTCAAATTAACTTATGGGTCTGACCAAAGACCTAGAGAGAGAGAGAGAGAGAGAGAGAGAGAGAGAGATCAGAGGGTAATCCTCATCCCTCATCCCTCACTTGGAGCTTCACAATGGAATAAATATAAAAATGAAACGACAAGAGCAGCCTAAAAAGAAACCAAGAATAAAGCAAACACATCCCAACATGCTACTTCTCCAAATCCTCCTCTCTATTATTATAAAACCCTTTCTCTGCCCTTCCCCACATAACTTGTCCCTTTTGTCCCTATTCACCCCCATTTTCTCATCCATATTCACAACTCTCTGCACCTTCCTTCTTCTTCTTCTTCTTCTTCTTCTTCTACACAGTTCATGGCTTCCAGAGCTAGAAAGAAGCAGCAGAGATGGTGCACACAGCCTCTAACTCCTCTAATGGAGGGCCCAGATCCTGAAATGCAAGAAGAAGGAACCAAGAAGGAGAGTTCCTGGGAGGTCATCAGAGAATGGTTCCGCCTGCAGAAGGGTGGCGGCCTTGGGGTTCATGGAAGCAGTAGCTTCTCCCTCTCTTTATATGGAAACATCCCCTCCAAAACCCAAGACTTGAGGCTTCTGCTAGGCGTCCTGGGCTGCCCTCTCGCCCCCATCCCCCTCGCCACTGACCCACTTCACCGTCTCCATATCAAGGACATCCCCATAGTAAGTATATATACTTAATTAATCTTCTACAACATTTATGTATATGAACCAGCTCTGCTCATCATGAAATATATATGGGGTAATGAGCAGGAGACGTCGAGTGCCTGTTACATCATACAGCAGTACTTGGCGGCAACGGGGTGTCTGAAGCAAGAGAAGGGGATGAAAAATATGTACACCACGGGGACGATGAAGATGATATGCTGCGAAACGGAGATATCGACGGGGAAGAGTGTGAAGAGCTTGGGGACGAGGAGTGGGGAGAATGGGTGCTTTGTGCTCTGGCAAATGTCTCCCGGAATGTGGTCTCTGGAGCTGGTGGTGGGTTGCAACAAGGTCGTCGCCGGCAGTAACGGCAAGATCGTCTGGCGCCACACCCCTTGGCTCGGCACCCACGCCGCCAAAGGCCCCCACCGCCCTCTCCGGCGCATCATTCAGGTACATAGATACATACAAATTTCCTCCTACAATTTTTTTTTTGTTTGTTTGGAAATTAAATTTGAATAAAGAAAGAGGAGGCGGAATTGAAGAAGGGGCAAACGAATGGAAATGGCTGACAATGATAGAGAAACTGTCTCCTTCTTTACCCAACACTTTGCTTTTTCTTTTCTTTCCTTTTTTTTTTTTTTTTTTTTTTTTGTCTGAGAAGCTGAGAGTGAGTGATGGAGGGCACGTGGTCCACTTTATTACGTCACCAACGATCACAAACCTCGGGATTTCCACCTCTTATTCTGTTAAAGTGTTCCGCGTAGTATCTTATCATATCCCCTCCCTTTCACTTTTCCTTTTTTTTAACACTTTACTGCATCGTGTCGGATTTTATTGCATTTTATACCCTACTTCTTTTGGCTATTTCCACTTGTTCCCTTCTTCATTTTGTCTTATTCGATTAATTCCCAATTGTAACCACCTTTTTCAGCTTTTTCTTCTGCTACGCCCCTCAATTACTCCTACTATGTTTTTCAAATTTACAAATTTAACACAAGAAATTATATATATGACAAGAAAAAATCTGAAGAAAAAAAAAACCCTCAAATAACACTATAATTATACAAATCATGATGGTCGAAACTGCAATTATTTTAGGATATTGAAATATAAATCTCAAAACTGTAATAATTGTCATTTAGCTAATAAGTTCATGGATATTAAGGTTTAACAAATGGTGCTTGCAAATGTTGGAAATCAAATTCAAATAACTATTAATTCTAAGGTTTTTCTAGTCCAAGAATAATTGTACATTTTTATTAGGTTGACTTGAAAGGTTTTTCTAACCCTACCATGACGGTAAATTGTGTAGGGTTTGGATCCAAAGAGCACGGCTAGCCTGTTCGCCAAAGCCCAATGCTTGGGCGAGAAACGGATAGGAGAAGATGACTGCTTTGTCCTAAAGGTGGCGGCCGACCGGGCGGCAGTGATGGAGAGAAATGAAGGCCCTGCAGAGGTGATAAGGCACGTACTATATGGATACTTCAGCCAAAAGAGTGGCCTCCTAATATACCTAGAGGACTCACACCTCACAAGGGTTCAAGCTCCTGGAAATGACACAGTCTACTGGGAGACCACCATAGGAACCAGCCTGTGGGACTACCGGGACGTCGATGGCGTGATGATCGCGCACGAGGGGCGGACCATCGCCACGGTTTTTCGGTTTGGAGAGGTGTCCATGCAGCATAGCAGGACAAGGATGGAGGAGCTGTGGGTGATAGATGATGTAGTGTTCAATGTTCCTGGCCTCTCCTTTGATTACTTCATTCCTCCTGCTGATATTTTTGATGTTGATAACTCACCATGATGGACTAACAATAGGGTTTTTTTTTTTTTTTTTCCTTTTTTTTTTGTGGGTTTAATTTGGTTTGGGTTACACTAATATTGGTGGATCAACGTTATAACGGTGTAATTTTCATGGGGATTGTGCAGTTGGTTTCTAGTCATTAAGCCAAATGACCAAATTAATCAAAGAATGCATTCGAAGTCTTGGAATAATGTAGGGATTTTGAGTCTGTTCACCAATGATTTTAAAAAATAACTTTTAAAAATAATTCTTAAAATGATTAAATACGAAAAATAATTTTTTTCACTTATTCTAAACACTTGAAAACAAATAAAAAAATTTTAAATATTTTTTATGTTTTTAAAAAAATTAATTGATCTAGAAAAAGACGACTTATTTTTAGATTAAAATTTCAAACAAGCTCTTTTAAGTTGGAAAATAATTTTTTATATTATGTTTTCAAGAATAGAAATGAGAGAGAGAGAGAAATGAAAGGGTCCTAAGAAAGCCACAAGGCTCTTGGACTAACCATAATTTCAATGGGCTCGCAAAACGCCCTCTTAATCCTCTACTCTGAACAAGGAAAATGGCGGGAACTAACGGCCTTTTACCACCAAATCAGAAAACAAGGCTTTGAGCCAAACTCCTTCACCTTCTCATCTCTCCTCAAATGCCTTTCCTCTTCCCAATCTCCTCTCCTTCATGCCCAGCCCCTCCATGCCGACGCCGCCAAGCGCGGCTTCGTCTCCTCCGACCCCTTTGTGACCAACGACCTTCTCACGGTATATTCCCGATGCGGCTCACCGCAAAGTGCTCGCAAAATGTTTGATGAAATTCCTGTTCCAGGCCCATTCTGTTGGAACACCATGATATCTTGCTACTTCCGGGAATCCCATTGTGGGGCTGCTCGGGAGCTGTTTGATCGAATGCGTGAAGCCCATTTGGCTAATGATGTTACTTGGTCTGCGGTGATAGCGGGGTATGCTCAGAATAGCAGGCCTAAGGATGCATTGTTTGTATTCAAGGAGATGAGGGGGGAGTGCGATGAAATGGGCTCTCCCTTGTCGCCAATGTCTCACACCATTACAAGTGTTTTTTCAGCTTGTGGGCAGTTGAGGGATGTTATTTTGGGAGAACAAATTCATGGGTATGTGATGAAGATAAGCAGTTATGTTGAGAATGATGCTTTTGTTGGGAGTGTTGTTGTTGATATGTATGGTAAGTGTGGTTTTGAAGAGCTTGCGAGGTTTGTTTTTTATTCAATAGTGGACAAGTGCGTTGTAGTTTGGACGGCACTGATTGCAAGCTACGTCTGTAATGAGTGCCCTTGCCCAGCTATTGAAGTTTTCCGGGAGATGATTTATGAGGGCATGGAGCCAAATTGTGTTACTCTATCTTCTCTAATTTCAGCTTGTTCCCAAATCCCAGACTTGATGTTGGGTAAGGAAATTCATGGTTTCATTACTAGGAGAAGAGCAGCAACAACTCCAGATGTTTTCATTTCAACATCCTTGATAGATATGTATGGTAAATGCAATTACATGGTGTATGGTCATCGGATATTTGAGAAGGATAAAACATACCCAAGATGTAACACAACAGCTTTGTGGAATGCAACAATTGCTGGGTATATGGAGAATAATTTTGTTAGTGATGCTTGGGATGTGTTTAGATCTATAACTCATGGTGAAGGGATTAATCCCAATACTGTTACCATGTCCATTGTTCTTCCTTTGTGTGCTAGATCTTCCCAGCTCCTCTCAGGTAAGGAAATCCACTGCTATGCTCTTAGAAATGGCTTGGATCAAGAAATCTTTGTAAGTAATGGCCTAATAGACATGTATTCCAAATGTGGAAAGCTTAAGCTGGCGGAAAATCAATTTAATAGAATGATGAATGAAAAAAACAGGATTTCATGGACCTCCATGATTGATGGGCACGGGATACATGGAGATGGAGAAGGTGCAATTAGAGTTTTTGAAAGCATGGTAAGGGAAGAAGTCAAGCCGGATCATATCACATTTGTGGCTCTCATCTCTGCTTGTAGTCACGCAGGCCTCTTGGAACAAGGTCTTAGATACTTCGAAGAAATGAGTAGAGAGTATGGAATTGTACCCGTGGAGGAGAATTATGGGACTGTTGTTGATTTGCTTGCACGAGCTGGGCGCTTCAAAGAAGCCAGGGATCTAATCGAACGAATGCCTATAAAGCCTGGTGCAAACGTTTGGGGGGCATTGCTTGGTGCCTGTAGGATCCATGGAAATGTCAAGGAGGCTGAGCTTGCCGCTCATTGTCTGCAAAAACTTGAACCAAAAGATAGTGGTTTTCAAAAATTGTTAGCCAGTATATATCTAGAGGCTGGGAGGCGAGAAAATGCAGAAGATTTAAGGAGTCAAATGAGAGAAATGGGCATGGAAAAAAGGCAAGGATTCAGCTGGTTGGAGACTAAGGAAGAAATTTATGAATCCATTGACAGCGATAAGCACATTCCCGATACAACAGAGACTTGGAGTCCTGAACAACTAGAGATTTCAGATTAAATGATAAAATTCATCTTGAGGATATCAGTTGAAGATTATACAATGATGCCATAAATCTTCAGGCAGCAATATTATATTAATCTTCCCTTATTGGAAGTTACAAATTTATTTGTCACGATTTTGGACCCACTAGAGTGGGAAATATCCATGTATATTAGAGAAAGAACGAATTCAATGGAAACCTGAGTTTCTTCTTTATTTGTTGTACACATGATATATGCATTTTCATCATGACCTTTTTAATATTGTTGTACTCAGATTAATTTTCCTATCTCATACCCAAGTTAGATATTGAGTACCCACAACAATTTTTTGTGTTATCAGAGCTCATCGGACTCACTCAAAGAACCTCTTGACTTTTTATCTTCTCCTTCTTGTCTAATCCCCTTACATTTCTCTCTATTTACAGTTACTTCTGATTCATGTATGATCATCCCATGTTTGATGAAACCTTTTTTGTTGTTTCATCTTCTAAAAATGGTCACTATAATTGATTCTCTGAAAAAGGTGAATATTTCCGGCTTCATGTTCTGCTGCTCTGTCTTTTCCAGTGGAGAAGAGTCTGGGATTTGCAATGATCCATTAATATATGTCGACATGTTAATGCAAAACTCCTTTCTTTTAGTTGCTATGTTATTCTCATAGGCAATTGGTGCAAGTTTGAGATGCATGATATTAAGAATGGTCTTCTGTTTCAGCACTTCAAGGGAGGCACCGTGTAATGGTCTGCTCCCAACCGTGTAGATATTGTCTACTTTGGACCCAAAGGGGCCCTCACAACTTTAAAACGTGTCTATTTGGTTAAGAGGAGCCTCTACATATATAGCGCCAAAAACTTTCTCTCCTATCCGACGTGAGACATCACAAACACCCCTAGTTTAATACAAATAAATATTCTTAGAAAATTTAATTTAGATAAGTTAGAAAAAATAAATAAATTAAATAGTAATAATAGTTTAATACAAATAAACATTCTTAAAATATTTAATTTAGATAAGTTTGAAAAAAATTATATTATTATTTAGAAAGATGAAAATAATATTAGACGGTAGTAATAATATTAGCATGAAAAAATAATCAAGATCCCTAATATGCTAAATAAAATATTTTTAGGATTGTCGAATTTTTACCTTTAGATAATTGTGAATGATATTATGTTAGGTGGGAGGAGTAAATTCGTCAAGCTAAACACTTCAAGTTTTTGAGCGCTTCTTCAAGGTAAGGGAAATTAATGCAAATTTTTACAAAAGAAAATAATTTCCTTTTTATATTGTATTTTGAAAAGTGTAAAAATATTATTTTTATCTTTTTGCATGGATCAAATATGTGTTTTGCATGGAAAATATATTTGAGAATCTTCTTTGTTTCTTTATGAAAAGTGAAAAATTTTGGAGATATGATATTTTGTTTTGCAAGTTTGAATTAATGAAATAAAGTGTTTGACTCTAGTTCCTATGGCCCTAGTCAATGGGTTATAATTGTTGACATTTCTATTACCCTAATCAATGTGTTATAATAGTTGATATTATATGGCCCTAGTCAACGGGTTATAATAGTTGACTTTATGGCTCCTAGTCAACGGGTTATAATTGTTGACTTTTGGTTTTGTTCACCTTAAATGAAACAAATTTGAAACTAGTCACTCATTTGTGAAGTTCCACCTAATTGGGTACCATTTGTTATTTGATAACCAGAATAATATATTTTGAATGCATTTGATTTGGTTTTGATGAGAAATTATTTTGAAATGGATATGAGAAAGTTTGTTGAAAAGTTTGAATATATTAGTATTTCGAACTCAAAAGTTTTTTATAAAAATAAGTATATGTTATATCTCCTATTTACAAGCATGATTGAAAATGTTTTATCAATGAAACTGTATTAATATTCCTTATTAAGCTTTAAGCTTATGCCCCTTCGTTAATAATTTTTCAAGTACTCTCAGTTCGGGTGAGGAGTGACGGTTAGGAGGGGAAATTGGCTTGTTAGGACTTTTGTCAAAACTCTCTTTATTTTGAGCATTGTTAGATGTTAAAATTTATTTTCCATTGGAATTATTTGAGTTTTGAGTTATTTGGACAATAACACTCTAGTTGATGTGTTAGTTTTTTTAAAAAAAGTTGATGCTCGGAGACTTTAGAATTTTGTCCTATTACTCTGAATAGGAATTTGGTAATTGATAAATTTCTTTCTAGTTATAATATGAATATTTGTGTTGTTTCCATGTTGAGCCTTTGGGATTGAGGTGTGAAATGACCGTCATGCCCTTGGAGTGGGTTTTAGGGCATGACACACCGACACCCTACAGAAACTAACAATTCAATTACATTATACATTCACATTTATAAAGTGAGTAGGTTTGATTTTCCATAGACAGATTCACTGTTATATTGTTGGTTCCCTTACGCAGGGTGCATATTCATCCAAAATTTCTATGAAACAGAAGTGGGACTCATTTCAATTTCCATGGATGGAGAAACATATGTCAGAGCTACTACTACATTGCAATCCACCATTACCTGATTTTACATTTAAATCCCAATAAAGGGTAAGTTTCACTCAACCTGTTAAGTTTTTCTTGTTTTCTTTTTCATAGACTGATTGCAAAACACAACTAATGTGGTAGCAGAAGAGTCCAAACACCATGGGTCCGAACTATCTAACAATATTAGATTTTGAACAGAATAATTCTCCACTTGGTTGCATAAGAATCCAAAATTTCTTCTCTTTTTATCCATAGTGTGAGGTTCAATACTTTTCTCTTCTTTGTCTCTGTTTTCTTGACAATCAAACTAGCATAAAGGACTGGTAAATTTAGTGAGAAGCAAAATGGTCAACTGTCTTGGTATGAATGAAGATTTATTTGGAAAATTTAGCTAGAGGCACCAAAGCAATGAAACTGATCACCAATAATTCAAATTTTCTAACTCTCTCCTGTGAAACTCTAAACTAATCTACTTGTGGTCCATTTTGAATGCCTTTAGAATGCAATCTTTTGGATCTGTTGAACAACAAAGATTCTATCCTGGCCATAGAGGCCACTCGAAGAGCCCACTAAGGACCACTCGAAGAGCCCACTAAGGACCACTCGAAGAGCCCACTAAGGACCACTCTCTGAGTCATATGACCTCTCTCATAGACCCATTGAGAGATCTCTTTAAGCTCATTAAAGTTTCATTCCTTGCCACAGGACCACTTCATCAAAGCCCATTCGAGTTCCACTCAAAGCCCCTATCTTTTTGCACATTTAAATTGCGTTGCCAAGCATATTGAAGCTTCATTTTCCTCATTTTCTTACAAATCCCACACTCAATGTCGGCAAAACATACAAATAATCTGGGGAATATAGATAGATTTGATTACCCTTTAGCTTTTTCCATTCTTGTCCATGTACAGGTCTGTCTCTTAGCAAGGTTATCATTGTTGGTCCATGCCCGGCCACAAAGATGCATGCATCTTTGAATACCCTTGACTATATAACACATTCTTCATTTGCTTGACACTTAACTTGGAAAGCATATGCTACTCTTTTGAATGAGCTTTCTAACGAGAACTTTCTAGGAGGAAGTTCAACAAATGAAACCCATTAATGAACTGCCCTTGTAACTTGGTGGTCCTGATGAATTAGGACTCTAATCACGATCCATGCAATGATCGAAGTTTATGCCACATGACAATCATCATTTGAAAGTTATTATGGTCGAGATCTCAACTAACATTCAACTTATTTTGTAACACATTTTTAATTTCAAGCAGGTTGGACCAAGTCTTAGAATGATGATTTTCACATAGGAAAAGGTTTTGTTAAATGATGGCTTGCATCATGATCAACTTATTTTCTGACACTTATTCTGTCAAGCAGGATGCACCAAGACTTTGGAATGATGATTTCCGCATAGAAAAACCCTCCTGATACATGATGGCTTCCATTATGTTCAAAACAGAACTCATTTGGTTGCTTTGATAGTTTCAAGAGCCGATTTCAATTTATGCAGACAAGAAAACACTTGTGATTTCAATAGTCATTGGAGTATGACAATGTTCTAAAAGTATCACAGGAGAATGAAGATTGATTTACTCTTACATTTATTACGAAATGCACGGTGGTGCTTTTTCTTTTCTAGTGGTAATCTTATGGTTACATGTTTATGAAGAAATCAGCCTCTTTACTTTATTAAAAGGCTTTAAAAGCCAACTAATGGTAATGTACAATCGTCAAAAAGAAGAAGATGGATAGAAACAGCATGCATAGTATTTTCCCAGCCGATATTTTGACATTATTTTCAACTAAGTCACATTACGGTTTCATATCAGACCCCTCAAGACATAATTTTCCCCTTTCTAGTGGATCCATTGTGCAAAATACTCTTAATTTCCCAAAAAGGGATGAACCATGGCTAACTCATCACTTTCTTTCTTCGACTCTGGCTCAAATTATGGGAGAGGTGTCAGAGGGGAAGGACAAAGGAAGCTTCTGCAGCGTACTTTGTGACAGAGGAGTCATGACTGAGCAGACAGAATCCAATGTAAGGTACTCTATATGTATATGGAGCTGCAAATGATATTTACATGGGAAACCACGCCATGACCAAGTGCTTCCTTCAGCCTTCTTTATATTTTCGATGATTTGCAATAATAGGTGATAACCCTTATCATGGCATATATAAAAATCTATGTATAGGTTTCTGGGTAAACATGTACTTGTGAAGATACGCAAACCAATCCCTGATCATCAGCTTTTAATATAGTATTGCAGACTCAACTTTGCCCTCATAAAGATAGAAGCTTCCTCGGAATCTGCACGCATGGGAGTGCGTTGCATTCTCTCCTCCCCGCTCTAACCTTTAAATCTCTCCCTCTCTCTGTGCCTTGGCTTTTCCTCTGAATAAATGAGTAGTTAGCTTTTCCTCTGTTTATGAGTGGTATAGTGTGTATTGGGAGAGTGAGGTGATGGGAGCTTTGTTGCCAACTTGCAGCCATCCTCTTAAATTTTTTTCCTGCAACCGATAAAGGTGGTTGCACCGCCATCTTTTCTACATAGCAAAAGAAACCCTCTTCATGCGTCCAATCATAGACAACCAACCTAGAGAGAGAGAGTGTGTGAGAGAAGGAAAGAGACTTGGATCTTTTTCTATTTTTCTTAAAGGGAAGGAAGCCTCTAGGGTTTTTGGTCTCCATGAATCCTATGCCAGCACTGACTGATCAGCATTCATCATCAACCTTAAGAAAGCAAGCAGTATTATCACATTATTCTTTTACACCATTTGTTAAAGGATTACGTGGTGAAGTATGTGCTTTTTATGGTTACTTCTCTCTTTAATTGTCCTTCATGCATGGCAAGGCCCCATGTATATCTTAAAGGTGGGTCTAATAAACTTTTGATTAATGTGTATGATTAACATATATAACACTGTTCTTATAGTAGAATTGTCTCGATATTTGAAAGGAAAAGCTATCAATGTGTTAACCATATGAAGATAAAATTATTAATCGGCGTTACAATCACTGTTTTTTATGCATTGTTCATGAGTTGCGATGCCATGATAATCTTCTGTTCTTTCATATATTGGCTAGCTCAGATTGATATTAAGAAAAAATGAAGAGAAAAACATATCATATATAGATAAAAGTAGAGGAAAAAGAAAACAACAATACTAGATTGAACCTATTTTCCAAGAAACCAAGAGTTGGAAAAATTAATGAAAGGTAGAGTTCTTCAAACGACCGATGAGATCGAAATGAGAGATAGGTCATGCACCTAGTCGTTCTTTTCATTTGATACCCAAGGAATGTGGAGTTCTAAAGAGGAAAAAGGGCATGAAAGATAGATACTCACCCACCAAAAGAAAAGGGATGGTTAGATACTCTCTGTCGGCTTCTCTCACGGGAAATTCTTCTTCATTCAAGGAAAAGGAGCTTCTATCAATCTTGCATCATTCAATTCCCAATGAGGAATTGAAAGCCCTACCTAACCAGGTTGTGTCTTTGTTTACTGTTTTATGTGTTCCCCAAAACCCTAAAACCCTTTAATTGCTTTAATGGTGATCACTGTTTGTTTTTTATCTTCCCAATGGATTTGTTTCCAATGATGGAACTAACTAACTATGAGCAACTAACTTAAAAGCAACAGTTGGAAAAAGGTTGCTGCATTCATATGAGTAACCTCAAAAAACAAATGCATACTGTCCAAACATGACAAGGTCCTATGTAACAAAAGACCCCACCAGAAGAAATTTAGGTTCCATAATCTCAAAGTCCTCGCTTCTTTTTTTTTTTTCCCCTTTTTCTCTTTCTACAAATTAAGTTGTCCTTAAAGAAAATGTTTTCTGGCAAATTGTGGAGGAAGGTTCGATCTTAAGTGGAAGAAAAAGGAAATAGTTTGATGAAAAGAATATTAGTACTGTTTGCATGGTTGCTAGAATATATTTCATGCAAGCTAGCTTAATTGTAAAGCAGCATTGTTCTGTGGAAATTTCATGGACTAAACAGTCATCCATAGTGCGATACATTTCCGAATCGATAAGCTAGGAATGAGATGCATGAGAGTAGAAAGAGTATCAAGTAGTAAGAGCATAATAAAGTTATAATTGTACTAGTTAGATTACATTCTACCTGAAAGTCTGCCATGCATGGCTTTATACCAGATTTGAGCGGAAACCCTAATGTGAAATGCTAGCCTTCAAGACCAAAACCCTAAATCTCATAGTTCAGGTCACTTAGATCTAATATGTAATTTGGCCTCACCCGTATGAACTTCTTCCTTGTGGCATGGCACCAGCATTGATCATGGGATTCATCCTATCTGTGGGAAGTGGTGCTCTACGTGGCGATGGCCTTCCAAGCTTTGCCGACCCCGACCCATCAAATTTCTTTTCTCCCATAGGATCACCAGAGAGAATTGGCTTTGTTTCATAAATGTCGGATATGGAATCCATATCAGCTCCTCTATCCATTGATGGTGGTGCAATTTGAATTTGATCACCCTTGAATGGATCATCTTGAGAGCCTAGACAGGATGCTGCTGTTCCCAGTTCTTGCATCCGAAGATCATCAGACCAGATTAGAGGGTTCTTGCCACTACCACTATAAGGGCTAGGCCTCTTCTTTCCCAAACACATGTTCTCAGTATTCTGTATGAAGCCATCAAGTGATCTGTCCATGCTTTGTTGAAGGTCAAGCTGGTCACCTCCATAAATGTTTAGGTCTTGAAGAGATGGAAAGTTCAAGGAAGAACCGAAATCCTTCATCGCTCCCATGTCAGGAACTCCTTGATTTCCGATACCCTTGTAGTTTCCCAAAGCCATGTTTTCACCTGCAAGTGTCTGGCAAGCTTTCTCCAGTATAGTCTGCATGTACTTCCCTTGAGCTTCAATTCTCAACTGGAGGTGTCTTTGGACCTGCAATACATATATAACACATATACCAAAACCGATCCGTAAACGAATTCTTGTTGATCATAGCCTGCACACGAAAAATGAAGTTCTTTGCACTTACCTCCAGTTGTTCGTGAAGCCTTCTTTGCACCTCCATTTGCATCCTAATCGCATCAGTTATATGTGTGTTACTGCCACCATAGCACACATGCATTCCACAAGAAAATCACAAACCCCCCACCCCCAAAAAGATACGGAGAAAAAAAAAAAAAAAAACTTAGGAAATTCATTCAACATTCAAAAACACAGTTCCCCTACTAGAATTCATCCACTGGCTATCACCCAAAAAAAGAATTGTTGAGGTATGTGATTACATACTCGTTGGTATTGCGGCTCATCACCCCAGATGAAGATGCAATGTTTCTTTGAAGTTCTAATGCTGAAGCTGCCATGGAAACCGAATAACCAAAATTAAATGACTTATATATTAGCTAAATTATAAGTCTGAATTTGGAGATACATGCAAAAACTTAACAACCCTAGGAAGATGAAACACTTCTCTCACCATCCTTAATTGAGTGATCATTGAATTCCTTGTGTGGCTGCTTTCCAAGCCTGAATTTCTATGAACAAAGAAAAGGAAGGAAAAGGAAAAGGAAAAGAGAAAATATCAAGCCAACTCAATATCAGATGCATCAAAAGCAAAAGAAGCACGCAATATTTGTTATCCTCTGTTGTGTTCAAACCTGGAGATGGCTCTTGAGATGGTAAAGAGTGAGACCTTTTACACCCATGACTCTCATGATGGTCTTCGGGGTGGCCTCTGCAAAGAGGAAACAAATTAAACAAGAGAAAACAAGGACAATCGCAAAAAAACAGAAACACGTGAAGATATGAGATACAAGAATTGGTGAGAATTAGGGAGGAGAGGTACTATCAGGTCCTCCAAGCTGAGTGACAGCATCAACAAAGCGTTCATGGAGCTCAACAGTCCACCGGAGGCGGGGCTTTGGGTCGGTGGTGAGGACAAGGCCAGAGTCACCTTGAACACACATGGGTCTATCGTGAGAATTCATAGTAGAAGGCTTCTTGTGATGGAACATTCTCTATCTCTCTCTCAGCTGCTCTGGAATAGGAAGAGATTCAAGAACAAATGCGATGCAAATAGGGAAGAATAGGGTGCGTTTTTGAAGAAGAGTTTGGCTTTGATTTCTCAAATAGAAAGTACGGGGGGACAAGCCAGCCCTGTAGAAAAGAAAATCTCCACAATATTAAACAAAAATAAAGCGAACCCCTACTCTAATATGCAGGCAGGCAGGCCTCTTCCTTTGCCAAAAGATTCTTTCTCTCTCTCTCTCCCCCTCTCTCTCTCTATATATCTCTCTCTCTCTCCCTCCCTCTCTCTATCTCTCTCTTCCTCCCTCTCTCTCTCTCTCTCCTTACCTTTACAAAGAGTACATCAGTGTATTGTACATCTAAGTAGTGTTTTTTTAGTGTACATCTTTTGTCACAGCTAAAAGAAGAGTACATCCATGTAGCGTTATTCTTCTACCATGTGAAGCTTTTGAAGCATTGAGATATATGAGAGAGACCTCTCATGCAGTCATGATGAGCAAATGTTGAACTTTACCCTTGTTCCATTGAACCCCATGAACATATATAGATATATCCATATGCTGATGTTCCATCTAAAACATAATCTCACTGCCATTATGCATCACACTTTTTCTTCTGGTTCGTAGTACGACTCCCTTTTTAACTGATTATGCCCCAATAAATCTATCAGCCATGATGGTTAGAGCTTCAACCCTTGCTTTGTGTCATTACCACCAAAAAGGCCTCATGGATGAGACTTGACACAGTCAAATATGTTTTCATCATATACCTAAACATTAGAACTTATTTTGTGGACAGCCCAAAACCCTAATGTTTGAATACATTAGGGCTAAAACTCATAGGATTATAATATTTTTCCTTGCCTAGACAAATTGGAAGTACTGTTAAACTTTGATCATCACTTGGCTTTGGAAAGAGGGTATGATGATCAGGAAACTATACTTCATGCATACTAGATGCATATGATTAATATTTTAATACATGCATCCCTAGAGATACTAGCTCTCCAAAGGCCTTTTGTCAGTATAGAGAATGTCCAAAGTTTAATTTGACCACAAGCTTACAGACTGATCATTTCCTTTCTGTAACATGCCTTAGAAGAACAAACAGCATATTATTATAAGTGAATTAGAGTTAAGCAATGAATCGCTCCTCGGATGAAGAACTTGAATATACCTGCAGAAGAATATGTCTGTGGCAACCAGTTTATTTTATGTGAATTCTCATCAGTACCTTGACCAAAAGTTGCAAGTATCCATCAACTGGATTTCAATTCTCTCAAGCTCAATTTTTGGCTCTAAAACCCCACGTAGAGTCTGATGAACTTAAGATTAATGAATAGATGAGAAAAGGTTCTCATGACCCTACAAGTTTCAATGAGCTAGAAACCCTAAATAACCAACCCCATTTTGTATTTAAAACTTTCAAGTTTGCATTTATTCTTAATTAATACACTACCATTTTGTACTTGTCATTATTAAGTTACCACTTTAAATTAATCAAATGCCTAAGCTCAAATTTAAAGATAATAGTAAGTCAATGATGTATATGAAACCGATATGAGTCACAAGCCTAACACCCTTTTCAAACTTTCATATGTGAAGTTAATTAATAAATATGGGTGATAAATAAATAAAAAAATTCAAAATCATGATCTCTTATAAAATAAGATTTTGATATCATATTAAGTTCTAACAATACTATATATCAAGTCGATATAATTTATAATTGCGACTATAATCAATTTCATGAAATTATCAATATTGGTAACGGGCATGGAAATTGCCCATGACTATATTTTTGTCCATATGTTTGAGAAATTAAAGCAGCGGGGGGGGAAAAAAGAACATAATGTGGAAGAAACTTTAGGGTATGTGGTTGGTGTGATCTTAGGAAGTGAACATCAATGCATAAAGGGTGGTGTAATGTGGAGCTTTTGATGACAGGTTTGGGGGGACCTCTCTTCTACTTCTAAAGCTTTTTTGGGGCTCAACACCACCTCCCTCCCTCTATATAATCACTTTTGTGGAATAGAAGATTGTCTCAGCTCCCATAAGCATTTGTCATACAAATGGATCCATATTAATTTCATCTATTAAAGGACTAAAAAAACAAATTGAACTCATGAAAACAGTGGCAGCCAGTCAAACCCAATTCATTGACACAGGGGCCCATATCCTTAGTAAAAGAACATAAATGCAGATGAGTAAGAACATTATAAAGCTCTCTCTCCCTCCGCCCCTCCCTCCCTCACACACACACCCACATAAAGCCCATGCAAGGATGTCAAATCTACCACAGATCATACAAATCTAAAGAGGGAAATTGCATGCTACTCGCCTAAATCCAAAAGGGAATAGATGCTTTCTTCTTTGACAATCAAAGGAAAGATTCTTTCCCCCTCAAACATTTAAAACTTGTAATTGGCACCTCCTAAATCTTACATCTAAGACCTGTATTTGACCCAACAAAAAATTGACCAAATTTTTTGCTAATACTTCATGATATAATTTTTTTCTTTTTAAAAAATAGTTATAATGTCATGTCATGTGATTTTTAATAAAACCCGAAATATCATAAGGATGATATAGAATTGGTACCCATTTGCTTTATATTAATGGCACCTCATTAATGAGAAAAGCAATAGATTTAAGATATGGAGATTCTTCTTCTCTTTAGACCACTGTGTTACAGTTGATATCCCTTTTTTTAAATGTGATTGAAGCAAAGCTAAGATTTAACTTTTAGTTCAATATGTTTCAAAAACTATAGGGGGAGTGGAAAAGTGGGTTGGCTTAAATGTTAAGGCCATGTTTGCTTGAATTTCAAGCATCTTTATGTGCTGTGGAGAATTATTCCCAAAAATTGAATATATTCCCCTTTCAAGTGTGAAGGTTTTTTGGGGGACCCACTTCTTCCTCTGTAGCCTGTGGTATTAGAATACTTTACTTGCCTTTTTCTCTTTATAATTTTTTTTTTCCCTATATGCTTTCACTCCCATATGGGAATTGCTAGGGTGGGGGAGCCTCCATCTTATTACTATCACCCCACCAACTATGGGTTACTTAGAAGAACCTTTGGAAAAATAGTTTAAAATTCACGGTCTCTGCTTATTTTTATTTTCTTAAACCTTTTTTCTTCCATTCTTGTGTGGTTATTTCAACTTTATTTTTCCCTCATACTTCCCATAAATAAAACCTATTTAGAGGAAACATTTATGGTATGAATTTTATATTATATTTTTTATCTAGATCGTTCAAAATATATAATCAAATCTAGATTATAAAGTGATCGAGTGTTCAAAGTGCAAACCATGGGACTGAAGTACAAAGCAATTAGATCACATATACAATATGAAACAACGGGATTCAAATACAAAATAATAAAATCATTTTTATGTATAGACATTATTTGATCGATGATACGTATCCGATATAACAACCAAAAAGTACATTTTGTTATTATAACCACTAGCTGGTTAATTGACCAAGGAAGAGAAAATTGCAGGTGAAAAATAAAAAATTATTGGCATAATGTTATGGAACATTAAAAATATAGCATGATTTGGATGTGTGATCGGAGGCTTCAAAATGAAGGCTCACAAGAAGGATTCATACCATGGAGTACATGCATGGATTGGGGTCGGTAGAGAGATAAAAGGACATGATGAGTTGATGATGATGATGATAATGGATGTACATGTTAGGTAGTTGTGGATTTTGAAAGGATGCTCCAGATTTGTGGAATATTTGACATTCCAATCTCCTATTCATGTCTTTTCCTCTCTTTTTCCTTTTCTTTTCTTTTTCTTTAACGCAAAGGAAGTAAATTAGAGTACGATATCTGGGTCAACTCAGAGCTTGGCCGGATAGACTCATACCTTGCCTCTATGGCTCTATCATTGTGGTCCAGCACAGACCCAACTGAAGACCTTCATCTGGGCCTAGCCCACTCCGCCATCTGGCCCATAGTAAGCTTTCAGAAGCGGTTTAAAAATAGAGAAGAATATTTGGCAACATTTTTCAAAATAGTCCTCGAAAATAAAAAAAATTTAAAGAAGACACACTATGGACTTGTGTATATTACAAAATTTTCAAATATTATATTAAAAAACAACTTAAAACAATTTTAAATTTATTCTTAAAAATTATCTTACTTTTAAAATAAATTCTGAAAATTCAAAATTGATCCATATATCCCAAGTCGAAAATTTATTTTCCATTTTAAAAAGTAAGTAATTGTTTGAAAAATAACTTCCAAATAAATCAATCTTCAATTCAACAAATGATGTAAGGTAGAAAGCCTTACCATATTAATGCATTTGAAAGTATGTTCATTCCAAATGCTTTTAATTAAAATGTTTTCTTCAAAACCATTTTCATAATAATCACCCATTTCATGCTTCTTCAAAAAGCGCAAGTGATTTTTCAAATTTTTAAAAATATTTTCTAAATTTCTTTTACACAAGCGCTTTTTATATATTAAAAATATTTTTAAAAAACACAACCAACCGAACCATGTCAGGAGCCTCTACAAAAACATTTAGGTTTCAAGTTTAGGTGTTGATGGATATGCGTAAGTGCATATAGCCACAACGCAACCCCGCAACAACAAATAAGCAGGAGAAGCATTCAGCAGAAAACAAAAATCCAAGCACAAGCCTCTACAACAAAGAGAAGCATTAAAAGAACAAGGAGTACAACAAAAAAGGAAACATTCAGGTGCAAGTCTGCACTTTATTTAATCACACAAACACAAGACGGAACTACCAGCCGCTTATTCCTCACTCTCCCGCCCAAGTGATGACCTGCATTTTTAAAATCAGAATCAATACTTACGACGTATATGCACAAGATTCCGGTTTGTGTTGGAAGATACCAACCTTGGCCCCATCAGTTACTGCTTATATTTCCGAAGCACACATATTTCATCTGCAATCAGAGTGAAACAATGTCAGAAAAAAGTTTGAGACTGAAAACTCAAATATGAAAAACAATTTTCTCAATTTATCCCTGGTGACGATGCTATAAGCTTATATATAATTCAAAAGTTCTCGACTTATTCTCCATGTTTCAATTTATTTTTACTAAATAAGTCATAATTTTTTAATGAAAAAATAAAAAATCAAATGCCTTTTCAGCTGTTAGTAAAAGGGATTACTTACTTCCAGAAATTCATCCATCCCATATTTGGAACCTTCCCTACCAAGACCAGACTCCTTGACTCCTCCAAATGGAGCCACCTGCAACGAACAAAATTTTATTCAGCCAATCTTGAGCCTGCCCTTATTTATTGTTGCCACATTCGGGACAGAACTCACCTCTGTTGAAACCAATCCTTCATTGACACCAACCAGTCCATATTCAAGGGCTTCAGTGACACGCCACATACGTTGCACGTTTTCAGTGAATACATAAGCAGCTAAACCTGCACATGTGTATCAGAAACCATCTACTTGATAAGTCTGAATCTATTTACCATGAGAATGGAGAGCACAAGATGTTATTTAAATTTGCTATTAATTGAGATTTGACTGGTCACGCTGTCAAACTGCTTTCCTAATAAAATAAGATAAACAGCTGTATGGTCCTAATGTTGTGACATGCAGTATGGGGTTGTGGGAAACAAACCAGCATTGGTGTCATTTGCAATGCGGATAGCTTCCTCCTCGGTTTTAAAGCGCAAGAGGGGTGCAACAGGTCCAAACACTTCATTCCTGGTGAAGACAGATTTAAATACCATGTATTAGCACATAAAACAAACATGACAAGCCCAAATAACACACAGAGTAAGCTTCAAAAGGAAAAAGTCCAGCTTTTTCCGAACTAATTAGAGACCCTTTATCTGATCAACCGTCTTCTATAAACAGCAATAGAAGAGACAATGTTCACAACAAAATGGAAACCATAGGGTATAAACAGTCAACTTTCAACAATGAAGTTAAAGAACAATGCAAGAAGGATCACTACCCAAAACCCCTTGGAAAGATGATGAGAATATAGAGTGAAGTGGATACGCATAATGCAGTCCCCAATCGCAAAATAACATTTTGCAACAAAATAATCTAAGAAGGGCCAGTGAAGATTATTTTGTTTCTAAATGCTTCCCTAAGTGCCCTTATATTTCCCTCCTAGTTCTCAAATGCACACCTTGAGTAAGTTGCATAAGTTCATGTTTCCCCCATAGTTGGATTCCTAGGTAAGAAGGGAATGCCATGGATGACAGAAGTTCGTGTCACCCATGAACTGATACTAAACAAAATGATTCTTGTAATTTCTTTGGAACTTAGGAATTCTCCATTCTGTACCCCTCAATGTGTATTGGCTTCTATTTTGTCAAGTCTCTAAAAACTTTTAGGAGGATATAAATTCAATAACTGGACTATAACAAGTGTGCTATCCCAACATGAAACCATTTCTCCCAACCCCCACCACTGACAAGCCCATTCTCAAAAGAAATCCCCATAAAAATCATAAAGAGCCATTTGAAACCAATCATCCCAGGAGACTTAAACAATTTTCCTTACAAGTACTTAGTTCCACCAACAACTGACTCTTATAATGCAGATTCAGCCAATCTGTTCGATCTATTAGGACCAACCTATAGGACAAACCCCCAGATAATACGGTACAGAAACTAAAAGTAACCATAGAAGAACATCACCAAAATAGAGTACATTTTCCTCTCGCTTGCTAAATCAGTTTCACTTAAATTGTGCAACAGAGGTATAATCAATAATAGATTTCTTAAACAGGAAATTCTAACTAGTGCTTCATAAGTAGTACCCAGCTACAATAGTAATAAAAGTCAAACTGCAGAAAATTACACACTTGCAGAATACACCGAGAACAACTGCAATTCTCTCATCTATAATAATAACAGAACACAATAATAAAGATTTTGCACAATAAAATCCATGTATAACACCAACAATTTTTTTATTTTATTTTATCTTTTTTTTTTTTTTTTTTTTTTTGATAGTCATATAACACCAACAATTTAATTATACATATGTATCCTTAGCAGAATTTTTGGAATAAACATGTTGACTAGAGTTTACCTCGCAATAAGCATGTCATTCTTGATGTCACCAATTACCGTTGGCTCATAGAAGGTCATTCCCAGACTGTGTCTTTTACCCCCAAGAAGGACTTTTGCTCCCTTCACATAACAATTGTATAGCTATGAGAAGCAAATAATAGGGAATTGCATCAAAATTATCCTAATGTTGAAAGACAATTCATCAATTATTTCAGTGGAGAAAATTTACCACATATCTGAGTAGACAGAAAATGAAGAAAGAAAGAATAGGCAGAGAGTACTAGTTTACTCCAGTGCATGTTAGTTCAAAGTTCCAACTTATTCGAATATTATAAGAAATTTTCCTCTTTTTTTTTTTTAGTCTCTTTTCATTATTCATGTGCAATGCAGCATGGGAGAAGAAAGAAAACAGAGATATCAAAGTAACTTAGATGCAGCATAACATTTTATGTTTCCTATCACTCTTTTATATCACTCTTTTTTACAGCTAAAAGGATGCAAAAACAGGACCATCCAAAATTATACATTCAGTATTTACAAAGAGATTTTTTTTTTTTTTTAGCAGACAAAAAAGAGCATTTATTAAAAAGGCACCAAAGAGAGGGGATGCACTCTTTGAACTAATTTCGAAAGGATTATCCTATTTGAGCTTCCTTTTGAATTATTTTTCAACATCAAACACATGAATCTTGTCATATCAAGCATAGTTCTGGCTCCAAAAATCACATTGAAGTCCATTCTGTTGAGGTTGTCATGATCAGATGCCTAACATACATGTCAGACATTACAGCTATGAAAGCATGCTACTTTGTTACATGGGTGCACTATATTCCTTAGTATTACAGCATTACTCATGGTAGTTAACTGATGTTCAAGATCATGTCTTTTTTTTTTCTTTCTTTTCTTTTCATTTTGTGGGCGGTTGGCCAACTAGAAAATCCAACTCAATCCTAAACCCATACCCCCCCCCCCCCCTGACCAGGCTTACACCCATTGGCATTATTATTGCCCTTAGAGAGTTTGGAACTCCCTAACTCTATGAAGTTTCCCATGTTCAGATTAAGCCTATTTACTTACATGAAAAAAAAAATGTAATTGTTCAAAAATACATTTTTCTACTTTTGATCAGAGCAGCAACCACATTGTGGCCTTTATTTAATTGTCCCAGTATGTTTCTTTCCCTATCAAGTAGAGGAAGAAAAGCGGTTTCTAAGACATTTTTTCAAGTTCACATTTATATTTTGTACAATTTTCATGCATAGCACAGGCCGACGACAGTCCATTACTGGTAGATTAATTTATTTTTTTTATGATAAGTAAAGAAAAGAAATTCTATTAAAAAAAGACGCTAAAAAACCGGCCCAATAAATACAAGAAAAATACACTCGCCCCCTTCACAGTCGAAACAACAAACTGTCCAAAGGGATATACAATAGACAACCCTCCCTCAAGGGGCACCCACCCAATCAATGAAATCTATTACTGTCGAAAAACTATCTTTTATAAACAACTTGGTCTCCAACCATAATAAGTATACAAAAGAACCTTTTACCCTTCAGATGGATAACACATCGTCTTCAAAGGCGATTCCATTTCTTGACTTCCAAATTGTCCAAAAAAATACACAAGGGGCCCATTCTCCAAACTTTCTTGCGCTTCTTACCCACAAAAGGCTCATTCCAACTCAAGAGGGTTTCCCTAACTGAAGAAGGGACCACCCACAAAACTCCAAAAAAAGAAAAAAAAACATCTCCCACAAAGCACTTGTCTTTACACAATGGAGAAGTAAGTGATCTATGGATTCCTCATTTAAATGACAAAGATAACACCTATTTGCTAAAGCCCAACCCCTCTTCTGAATTTGGTCCAAAGTTAACGCTTTTCCCCACGAGGCCTCCCAAGCAAAGAAGCTTATTTTTGGTTGCACACAAGAATTCCAAATGATCTTCATTGGGAAGTAAACTGAAGATTCCGACTCTAAGGCTTCATAGAGAGACTTTACAAAGAATTTACCACTCTTCGTTGGCGGTCACAGCACCCTATCCTCCTCATCCAAATTCACTCTCTTCCCACCCAACCATAACAAAAGTCTCTCCACCTCATCCACCTCCCAATCATTGAAAGGTCTAGTAAAACAAGGACTCCAGCTCCCCCCACCTTTTGAGACATTCCAGACATCCTTCACCCAAGCCTCTTTGGAAACAGCTAAAGCAAATAAAGACCACTTATCCCTTTAAAAACTCACCCTCTGCCCATTACCCACCACAAAGGAGAGCCTACTGCGAACGAGGTGCCAAACCTTCCTAATTGCTTTACACAACCCCACACCATATCCCTCCCTTACTTCGTAAGAACACCAGCCACCTCGATCCTCCCCATACTTCCCCCTTATTACTTGATTCCAAAAGGCCTCTCTCTCACTTGCAAAACGCCAACTCCATTTGCCAAGGAGAACCTTATTGAGAATAGCAAGACTCTTAACCCACCTGTTTGCAAAGCCTACTCAACAAGATATGGACATACACAGGCCATTATTATCAAGAAAAACACTCATGGTAGCACCAATCAAAGAGCATGTGCATTTGAACCATTTATTAATAGAACTATCATAAAAATAAAGGTGTACAATGCTAACAATTTTTTTAAGTAACATACTCTAAATAGAAAAATTAACATTTCGCAATGATACAGATGAGAAAAAGAACCTTTGAGACAGCATCTTTAACAAATGATTCAACCTGTCAAAGAATTCCAAGGTGCCAAGTTAGTTAATGGATTATACCAGGAACAATGCTCAATAGAAATTAAATTCAAAAACAAAACTAACCTTCTGCACTGCAGCCTCATTAATCAGTGGACCCTGTGAAATATGGATGGTCAAAACTATGATCATTAAAACTCGAAAAAACTATTAATTATCACGAGGGAGAAAGTTCTCAAGTGTGGAAAAATGGAAAGCTACATATATGTATGAAGGTACATGGACAAAGCCATCTCATGTAATAAAGAAGATAAAGGAGTTCAATAGATTTTGTCATCAATCAACAACACTGGAAATCAGATTGGATGACTACCTGGACCACACCTTCAGTAAAACCTTCACCAACTTGCATACTTTGGACAGCTTGTGAAAAAGCAATTGCAAATTTCTCATAAATACCTGCAAGAATGAAGGCTCAGTAAATCCCCCACAAAAAACTACATACATTTTTAAGGACATGAACAAGTTCAGAAACATATAAGAGAAAGTTCAACATGAATGAACCAATTTAGGAACAATCTGCATTGGTAAGAATCTGACATGTTTCTACATCTATATTCCCAGGGACAGTACAACAAACGTACTATTAAGAATTTATTTTTAAGTAACAAAAGCTTCAACATGGCATAAGGCACACCCACAGTCTCGTATATCACCTTTCATTTGAGACTCTCCAAATAAAAGTAAGAATTTACAGTAATGGAGGTAATAGAATTTGTCCTACAATGTCATTTAAAGCCATAAGATACTCCTGTAAGAATGATGTCAATTTGACATTTTGAATTTCTAAAACCATATAGAAGCAACATAAACAAACAACTGAAATTCTAGGGCTTAGAGAATAGTCTCCTAGTAGCAGGCACAGAAGGATATCCTTCGTTAGTCAAGCTGGCAAAATTGTGGACACATATCTGACATGGCTATGGCTCCGCTAGAGTCAGGTCAATGAATGCTACAAGCTTTAATATCATGGAGCTCAATTTATAAAGTTAAACTTGAAATTGCTTTTCAAGTTTCCCATGAAACAGAAATGCAATGTTTTGGTATGGATAGGCATTGGGAACTTTTCCTGTTCAATGGATCATTTAGGACTACAAGTTATGATAACTACATTTCCCAAAATCTTATAATAATGATCTTAGAGTCAGATTAGCCTAGCAAGGAAGTAGAGCAGCAGCTTCAGATATTTATGTATATGTAAGACCCATGATTACTACATATACTATCAGAATTCTTAACTTGTATAATTCAGTAACAATCAACAGCTAGTTCAGTGCAGAAAAAGTCTTTATACACCAAACAAGGCAGTAAAATTACAAATATATAGTAAAATATTCTTCCCAATATACCTTCCTGCACAAGTATTCTATTTGCACAAACACATGTTTGTCCACTGTTACGGAACTTTGTACCAAGCTGCAAAAGAAGATTCCACATTTTAGTTAAACAATGGTGCACAGAAACTGAGAATGCAGAAATGTTGTCAAATTAAATAACAAAGTCCATTTTCACTACTTATATTCTGTAACACAAAGGCAATCGCCATCTAAAACCACATGTACTTAAAACACAACATATTAATACTAGTAGTAAAAGTATAAAATTTTAGCCAGGCCCGAATTCAATGGAATACAGATGTAGAATAAATATAGCTGGAAACATAAGGATTAACAGAGAATGAGTAAGGAATGTCTCATTGCAGTGAACAATTAATTGGAAGAGACATCCACCAACATAAAACATGGCAATGTTCCTTCAGAATAAATTCCATTTTTAGAGGAGAATGGAGGATAAATAATTTACACATAAAGAGCATAAAACATGTAGCTGTAATGGACTAAATATCATTTCAGCACATGTATTGCTGCACCAAAAGTTCAATGAAGGGAATCATGAAAGTGGGAACTGACATTTGTACAGTTTCATTTACTGCTTCAGTTCCATGATAAGGCAATACAAAACTGTTATACATAAAAGTGAGAACAATAGCTTTTCGCTTAGGAGTTAAGCCACAAACCTAATTTCATGAACCTTTTTACTTGAAGCACAAATTGCAGAAACATTATCACTAAGCACCTCAAAGTGGAGAAATACCACTATTCCAAAAGCCCAACAGAAAGCTGATCCTACCTGATACTTTGTTAGCATATCAAATGCACTCTACTCACACTAAAGCTCTATAAATCTAACCTCAGTTCCTAATTTGTTAATCCAAGTCATTCTTCTTTATCCCAGAGTTGTCATAAGAAAGAAGTACTAATACAATCAAGCCTCCTCTGTTCAGCTCAGTACTAATATTCCCCTTGAATGGATGTACATTTAGACACGAAATGGAACATACCAAAGCAAGAACAACTAAGGTATGTTTCACTCTAGATCCTAAATGATTAAGTTTTAACCTCCTTAAGAGAACATTCATTAGATTAAGGAACAACTAACAAGACCAGAGGCATGAGCTTTGTTGAATATAATGTATGTATAGTATACTATCTTTCCTTGTTAATATAGGTCACATGTATGGTAGTTAGGACTCCTAGCCTTGTATATATATATCTCTCAATTGTAAGTAGAGATTAGATGAATGAAAATAAGGTTTTTCTCCTTTCTCTCTCTCTCTCTCTCAACATGGTATCAGAGCCAAAGGAGAAAACCTAATTTTTTTTCGGTTTAGCCGTGTACTCAATTCCGGCGAACCGTCCAGTGACCGTGTTTCACTCCGGTCCCCTCATTCCCTTCCCGAACCACCCCGGACAACCTCATCGCCGTCGGATCTCTACCACGCCGGCAACCCTTTCCGGTGAATTTTTCCGGGAACCGACCACATATTCCAAACCGCCGGAGGCTGATCTACACGCCAGTGGAAACCCCACCGGCAACCGGAGTCTCACGCGCCCCCACGCGCCGATCTTCCCCGTCGGACTGTCACCCACGCGCCGGCGCGTGACGGCGCGTGGCTCACTTTCCGGCCACGTCCGACACCTCTCCAGGCTCGTCCGGCGCCGTCTTGGCCTTCTAGCCCTCCGGCAGTCCTCCACGAGCCCTGCATCTCCACTTTTTTTCCTGTTTTTGGCTTTCTTGCCATTCCGACCACATCTGACAGGGCTTCCTCTCCATCTCCGAGGCTTGGGTGCTGCTTCTCTTCCTCTCCAGGGCTCTCTTCGATCCAAATACGTGAATATGACCACCAAAAATCAGATCTTTACCTCTGTTCTCTCTGGATCTCCTCTGATTACCTCAGAGAAATTGGTTGGCAGTGAGAATTATCTCTCCTGGTCTGCCTCTGTTGAACTTTGGTTTATGGGTCAAGGATATGAAGATCACTTGGTTACCCAGGAGGCAGATATCCCTGAGGTTGACCGCGTACAGTGGAGGAAGATAGATGCCCAGTTATGTAGTGTATTATGGCAATCGGTTGATCCCCGGATTCTTCTTCATCTTCAGGCCTATAAAACTTGTTTTAAATTTTGGACTCAGGCCAAAGGATTATACACGAATGATATCCAGCGTCTCTATAAGGTGGCTTCTGCTATTGTCCATCTCAGCCAACAGGACTTGGATCTATCTACTTATATTGGTCAGATTGCCTCTCTTAAGGAGCAGTTCTTGACTGTGATGCCTCTTACTCCTGATGTTGGGGCTCAACAAACGCAGCTTGACAAGTTCTTCATGGTCCTTACTCTTATTGGCCTCCGTCCGGATCTTGAGCCTATTCGTGATCAGATTCTTGGTAGTTCATCAGTTCCGTCCTTGGATGACGTGTTTGCTCGCCTCCTCCGTCTCTCGTCCACTCAGACTTTGCCATCTGATAGCGCTTCAGATTCTTCTGTGTTAGTTTCTCAAACTACCTCTCGAGGAGGACGCAGTGGTACCCGCGGTCGAGGCCAACGTCCTCATTGCACCTATTGCAATAAACTTGGCCACACTCGCGATCGTTGCTATCAGTTACATGGAAGACCTCCTCGCACTGCCCATATGGCCCAGTCCTCTGATTCTCCACTGCCTCAGCTTCCGAGCTCCTCCGCATCTCAGACATCTCAGGCTTCTATTGCCTCTGTTGCCCAGCCTGGTAATGTCTCTGCTTGCCTTACCCACACATCTTCTCTTGGATCCTGGATTCTAGATTCTGGAGCATCTGATCACCTATCTGGTAATAAGGATCTTTTCTCCTCTATCACTACTACCTCTGATTTACCTACTGTTACCTTAGCTAATGGTTCTCAAACTGTGGCTAAAGGTATTGGTTTGGCCCTTCCTCTGCCTTCTCTACCTCTCACTTCTGTCCTTTATACTCCTGAATGTCCTTTTAATCTTATTTCCATCAGCAAAATCACTCGTACTCTTAATTGCTCTATTACCTTTTCTGATAAATTTGTGACCTTGCAGGACCGGAGTACGGGGTAGACGATTGGCATAGGACGTGAGTCTCAAGGCCTCTATCACCTCACCTCAGATTCATCTCCTGCAGTTTGCATTTCCACTGATGCTCCTCTCCTCATTCACAATCGTCTGGGCCACCCTAGTCTCTCCAAGTTCCAGAAGATGGTTCCTCGTTTTTCCACTTTGTCGTCGCTTCCGTGTGAGTCATGTCAGCTTGGGAAACATACTCGTGTCTCGTTCCCAAAGCGTTTGAATAATCGGGCAAAGTCTCCTTTTGAGCTTGTCCACACTGATGTTTGGGGTCCTTGTCGGACTGCGTCTACTTTAGGATTTCAGTATTTTGTCACTTTCATTGATGACTATTCTCGATGTACTTGGTTATTTTTAATGAAAAATCGAGCTGAGTTATTCTCTATTTTCCAGAAATTTTATACTGAAATCCAAACCCAGTTCAATATTTCTATTCGTGTGTTACGCAGTGACAATGTCAGGGAATATTTTTCAGCCCAATTTACTTCGTTTATGTCTCATCATGGGATTCTTCATCAGTCTTCTTGTGCTCATACTCCTCAACAAAATGGGGTAGCTGAACGCAAGAATCGACATCTTGTTGAGACAACTCGTACTCTCCTCCTCCATAGTCACGTTCCTTTTCGTTTTTGGGGGGACGCTGTTCTTACCGCTTGTTATTTGATTAATCGTATGCCCTCCTCTGTCTTACACGATCAGATTCCTCACTCCCTTCTTTTCCCTGACCAACCACTTTATTTCCTTCCTCCTCGTGTCTTTGGTTGTACTTGCTTTGTTCATATTCTCACTCCTGGACAGGACAAGCTTTCCGCCAAAGCCATGAAGTGCCTCTTCTTGGGATATTCCAGACTTCAGAAGGGTTATCGTTGTTATTCCCTTGAGACTCATCGGTACTTTATCTCCGCTGATGTCACCTTCTTTGAGGACTCACCATTCTTTTCCACCACTTCTGAGTCTCTTCCCGTTTCTGAAGTCTTGCCCATTCCCATTGTCTCCTCACCTGACGCTATGCCCCCTCGACCACTTCAGGTTTATCATCGTCGCCCGCGTATCGTTGCTCCTCTCCCTTTTCCTGAGGCACCTGCTGACTCACTTCCTATCCCTTCGGCTTCACCTGCCCCGGCTCTGCCTTCTCCTAATGACTTACCCATTGCTGTTCGGAAAGGTACTCGCTCTACTCGTAACCCTCATCCTATTTACAATTTTTTGAATTATCATCGATTATCTTCACCCTATTCTGCTTTTGTTTCTGCTATATCCTCTGTTTCTCTTCCCAAGAGCACCCATGAAGCTCTTTCCCATCCAGGCTGGCGACAGGCAATGGTGGATGAAATGGCTGCTCTGCACTCTAATGGCACTTGGGATCTTGTTGTTTTACCCCCTGGTAAATCTACAGTTGGTTGTCGTTGGGTCTATGCAGTTAAGGTTGGTCCTGATGGTCAGGTTGATCGCCTTAAGGCCCGCTTATTTGCTAAAGGCTATACTCAAGTTTATGGTTCTGATTATGGTGACACATTCTCCCCTGTTGCCAAGATTGCTTCTGTCCGCTTGCTTCTCTCCATGGCTGCTATGTGCTCTTGGCCTCTTTATCAGCTGGATATTAAAAATGTCTTCCTTCATGGTGATCTTGCCGAGGAAGTTTATATGGAGCAGCCTCCTGGTTTTGTTGCTCAGGGGGAGTCTGGTCTAGTGTGCAGGTTACGCCGTTCTCTATATGGCTTGAAACAATCTCCTCGAGCATGGTTTAGCCGTTTTAGTTCTGTTGTTCAAGAGTTTGGCATGCTTCGCAGTACAGCAGACCATTCAGTTTTTTATCATCATAACTCCTTGGGGCAGTGTATTTATCTGGTTGTTTATGTGGACGACATCGTCATTACAGGCAGTGATCAGGATGGTATACAGAAACTAAAGCAACATCTTTTTACCCACTTTCAGACCAAAGACTTGGGGAAACTCAAGTATTTCTTGGGAATTGAGATAGCTCAATCCAGTTCTGATGTGGTCCTTTCTCAAAGGAAGTATGCTTTAGACATCCTGGAAGAAACCGGTATGTTAGACTGTAAACCGGTAGACACACCTATGGATCCGAATGTCAAACTTGTACCAGGACAGGGGGAGCCTTTAGGAGACCCTGGGAGATATCGACGGCTCGTAGGTAAATTGAACTATCTCACCATTACTCGTCCAGACATTTCTTTTCCTGTGAGTGTTGTTAGTCAATTCCTACAGTCACCATGTGATAGCCATTGGGATGCCGTAATCCGTATTCTTCGATATATCAAAAGTACACCAGGCCAAGGTGTATTGTACGAGAACAGAGGTCATACTCAAGTTGTTGGTTACACAGATGCAGATTGGGCTGGCTCACCCACAGATAGACGTTCTACTTCAGGGTACTGTGTTTTTATTGGAGGTAATCTAATATCTTGGAAGAGTAAGAAACAAGATGTAGTGGCCAGATCTAGCGCTGAAGCCGAGTATCGAGCTATGGCTTTGGCAACATGTGAACTCATATGGTTGAGACATCTTCTTCAGGAGTTGCGATTTGGAAAGGATGAACAGATGAAACTCATCTGTGATAACCAGGCCGCATTACATATTGCATCCAATCCAGTCTTTCATGAAAGGACCAAGCATATTGAAGTTGACTGTCATTTCATTAGAGAGAAGATCGCATCAGGATGTGTTGCTACAAGTTTTGTCAATTCAAATGATCAACTAGCAGACATCTTCACTAAATCTCTCAGAGGTCCTAGGATTAAATATATTTGTAACAAGCTTGGTGCATATGACGTATATGCTCCAACTTGAGGGGGAGTGTTGAATATAATGTATGTATAGTATACTATCTTTCCTTGTTAATATAGGTCACATGTATGGTAGTTAGGACTCCTAGCCTTGTATATATATATCTCTCAATTGTAAGTAGAGATTAGATGAATGAAAATAAGGTTTTTCTCCTTTCTCTCTCTCTCTCTCTCAACAAGCTTGAAAGGAGTTTTAAATTTTATCCTCTGAGATGCGTTTCAATTTAGAACCGATGATGTCAAAAGAAGCATGAGCAGCATCAAGGAATTCCTTTTTCTTTTAAAACCACCATTTTGTTGTGGCATGTGCAGACAATATTTTGATCCTCAATCCAATATTCAGCAAGTAAACACTTCGTAGCCCCTAGAGGAGAACTCTACTGCTAATGCACCAGCAGATGCTCCCACATCTGTGCAACCATACAAGCAGAAAGTGAGGTTTGTGATGCTGGTGTTTCAAACCATATTCAGCAAACAACAAGAAAATTTGCCATAGCATAGGAAGAAAGAGACATTTATCAATTGATACTCCTCTAGGCAAGACAGTGCTACTTGTAACAAAAAGCTTAATGGTAGAGCTGATAGTAAAGAGTATCATCCCTTGGCCATGGAGGAAGGTGAAGGATGGCACTTCAATGGTGAAGCGAAAGCTGTGACTCCTTCTTCAATGGCCTTTCCATGATGGACAACTTTGAAGTATGAGGTATCGGATAACTTGTTGCGGACATAAGTTTTTCGTAGTGAGGTTAGAGGAGGAAGAAGATACTGAAGTTGGTAATTGAAGGCAAGCTCAAATAAATCATGTCTTATGACACAGTGGGTCTTCCCGAACTACCAAATGAAGAGGGGTCTAGTGCTTTCAGAGTTGCTTAGATGAATTATTCAATCACTGTGGTGAACAGTAGATGCATAGTTTCCTTCAAAAATGTAATGTCATTTTGACGACACACTTTTCTTGGAAGATCACAGGTATATGGATAGAAAGTTCATCAAGGTGGGATATGCCCTCTAAATGAACAGAAAAGGGAGATTTTTCCAATGAACTTGAAAGAGGCTGCCATAAAAGCCCAGGAAAAGAGAACACTCCCCAAACCATATCCAACAATTATATCTCTGAGACATTTTGAGGCTGACCAAAAACAGGTTGCTCTCCCTGCTCTCCCTACTCCAGCAACACAAGAACTGGAAAACCAGTCAAAGAAGTTTCTCCAACCACATAAGGAAGTGAAGTTCTTATCTTATATCCAAGATGCTAGGCTCAAAAAACTCATCAGAATAATTTCTTCCATGGCATGACATCTCTTAGATATAGTATATATATGCTTACCCATCACATAGTGTTTTAGTACATCTATGGTCAGATGTTGTCATCATTATAGCAGATACACATCTTTTTCTCAAACTTTTGATGTCCATCTAGACTACTGGATCTCTTCCAAACACCATGAAGGTTGTGCCAGTGGGGTTTTCAACCATTTCCAAGTTCAGAAACACAGCAAGGGGGAAAATGCAAATAAGCAAACAAACATATGTCAGAGCAATTTAAAACACATGGAAATAGTTGGGACCTCCAAAAAGTTACATTAAATGAATTGTTAAAGATACAGAAGAGCATACTTGAGTAGCTCCAAAAAATTTTACCGAACTTGCTGCTCAATCTAAAACCTAACCAATAAATAAGGAAACGATATTTGAAAGTAACCAAGATATATATGTCAAACTCAATACAACCTTCAGTTGTCTCAAAAAGATAATAGAGGCTCATCGTGTAAGAGGCACAAAAGAACCTTATCACACGGATAAAAAGGAAAAGTAAGAGAAAAATAAAAGAGTTTAACAGAATGTTCAGCCCAATCCACACCATATCTCAGACCAACGGATAAAATTTTGATTAGGATTATCTCAATGTCATCAACATCTTGTTCGGTTTCGATGTGCTAAATAGAATTACTCATGTAACTCAACAAACATCTATTATGTAATGCCAACAGTATAATCAGGATAGCTAGGGAATAATTCTAACTTACAGCCCCTTTTACTGCCACCTCCAGGTCTGCATCGTCAAAGATTATGCAAGGTGCATTACCACCAAGTTCCAGAGATACCTAGAAAAATTATGATTAAGGCAATTAACAATATAATGATCTCTGAAGGCTTGTTCCTTTAACAATTTCTACTATGCCAACCTTTTTAACAGTCTGAGCTGCACCAGCCATCAACTTCTTTCCGACAGCTGTTGAGCCTGTAAATGTGATCTTCCTTACCTGAATAAGTTGTTAAAAGTATGAGCTACTAAAGGTGTATCATTTGTATTCCAAATCCAATACTATCCATAAGGATGCTGCATCCAAAGTAATAATTGGGGAAATTTTCCCTCTATTTCAAAAGGTACAATACCTGCCGACTTGCAAGTAAAGCATCCCCAATTTCAGGAGCATTTCCAAAGACCACATTCACAGCACCCTAAGTGATTAACAGACAAAAAACCATTAAAAACAAATAAAGCAACAAAATCTATTGAGAGGACCCAGGAAAAGAAAGAAACAAGACAATTGGAGCACAACATTCTTTTGATAGGAGAGCTTTCAATGATAATTGTGATAGGTTCGATCAAACAATTAAGAGTTTTTTCTTGAATCTTTTTTGGGAGTGGGTAAGAATTTATATATATATATATATATATACACATTTTTGATAAGTAAGCACAGGTATTGTATTAATAAGAGGCGCTAAAATAGCAGCCCAAGATGTACAGATGAAAGAAACTCACCCCCTTACAATTGTAACCAAAAAGAAAATTAACCAAGCAAGATGTACAAAAAAGACCTCCCTCAATGGGGACCCACCCAATCAATGGAATCTATTAACATCGTAGGACCAGCTTTCATAAACAGTTTGGTCTCCGACCAAAGTGAAAAAACCAAAAAGGCTTTCAGCCTTTGCAGGGACAGCACCCCATCATCAAAAGTAATGTTATTTCTAGCCTTCCAAACTGACCAAAACAAGCACAGGGGGGCCGCTTTCCACACTGTTCTGCGCTTTTTGCCTACCCAAGCACCATCCCATCCCAAAAAGGTCTCCCTAACCAAGGCGGGAAACACCCAACACACACCAAACAGAGTAAAAAACAGTTTCCACACCTCCCTCGTCTTTTCACAATGGAGAAGAAGATGGTCAATAGACTCCTCATAAACTTGGCATAAAAAACATCTATTTGCTAAAGCCCAACCCTTCTTCTGAATTTGGTCTAAAGTTAAAACTTTTCCCCAAGAATTTATATTGGGAATGGATCAATATCGTTGTTAGAATTTGTGGACTAGATAGGTTCTTTGTAGGGCATGGCCAATGATTTGTGAACTTTTTATGTATACATTATGTATACACTTACACTTATCAAAAAAAAAAAAACATTCTTTTCAAAACAAATAGTAACATCACCCAAAAGGTGTGTCAAAGTAGACTCAGATATTGCAGAGTTACAGAAACTCATAGTAATAGTTTACCCCTTGGGCAATGACACAATCAGATGCAAAAGTAAGAGCAAGTTTGCCTTCTAAACATTAGTATCCAAATACCTGCAGAAATAGGTTATAGTAATCAACTTATATTCTCATCCATCATGTCATGTACCAATAAGATGTACAGGCCATAATGATCACTATCTTATTCCTGTATCTAATAATAATATGATATGTCAATTGATGGCCATAACAATGGACCAGTGTAACTTTTTTCTTTTAATCAAAACCTTATGATTTGCACACCAAATGTCAGTCAAGCTGAACAACGTTTAGAGGAATGCCTTTAAACATTATAAAACAGAAGGCCCAAAAAGTTCTTTCCACCAAAAATTCACTAAAAAAAATTAAATTATTAATGGCTTATTTACACATGCCATTAATCACGCCCCTGCTAGACAGCCTAAACTAGCTTGGAGAGTTCTGCTATAGCATCAATGGACCCCACAATCTGAAACCACACCCCTTTGTGTTTATGAAAATTTTTGATAAAAAATTCCAATTAAATGCCAAATTTGCGATCTATAGAAACATTCCAAGTTGCAAAATGTTATTTCCAACTTAAGATGAAACCAAATCAAGAGTAATTTCCATGAAAGCCAATAAAAGAAGATTATACAGATATAAGGATTACCGGTGGTATTCCAGCTTGAAGGGCAAGCTCAGCTGCTGCTAAGGCTGTCAATGGTGTAAGTTCAGAAGGTTTTATAACCACTGTGCAGCCACAAGCAAGGGCAGGACCAACCTGACACAAATGTAAAAAGATGTCATTTGAGCATGACAATCAACCACCAACCAGATTATCTGCTCACAAGACTGATACAGAATTACAAAAAATTATGTCCCATTGTCTAGTCACAATGCAATAAACCTAGATCTGACACACCTTCCGTGTGATCATAGCCAATGGAAAGTTCCAAGGAGTAATTGCACCAACAACACCTACAGGCTGCAAAAGAAAGATTCAAAAGCCTATGGTAAGCAACAGAAAACAAGAGAATTGCAAGAGAATGACCAATATTGGGAAGTCTAATGAAGCCATAGCTAGAATCATCCATCAAAAGCTATAATCATAAGTGTCAAGTGTCTAAAAACTGGTGGTAGAAGCTGTTACAGAAAATGCAATCAGCTCAGAAAAAGGAATAAAAATGGCAGACAAAGTTCTAAAAACTAAAATTAATTACGAAAATATTGGCCAATGGTTCAGCAGAGTTTCACATTTCCCTTACATATATACCTGATGTTTTAAAAGGCCAAGGGTGGACTTGAGGCTTTGTGAGCAAATGAAGCAAGGTGTAAGCCTTGAGTGGAACATGGGTAAGCCTCAACTTAAACAATAAAATATCAATAATAATGAAAAAGAAATTAAAAAAATTAAAAAATTTGAAGAAAAAAAAATATTAATAAAATCACATGAAAATTGAATAATAAGAAAATTCATAATAATCAAATTAATTATTTTTCATTGCCAATAATTTCTAATTTAGTTCCTCTTTATTTCTTCTAAAATTCAATTATCACTAATGGCTTCATCAAAATAATTTTCCAAGGAATTATACTCATATCTAATTGCTTTATGTCCTCCCTATCAGTGTTAATATCCACCCATTCCTTTTCTTCAATCATCAATTTTATTTTTTTTTATAGGAAACAACAATTATATATATTGATAGAAAAAGAAGTACAAAAGAAGGATGAGGAATCCTCCCTCCAAAGATAAAACTAAACAACACAATAAAATTTCTTCATCCATCAATTGCAGTGAACTTTTCCTTTATCTATTAATAAATGATTATATAAGAGCTCAACATTACAATGGCCAACAACTCCTTTATTTCTTCTCCTCGATCTATTTTTTCCCTCTCCAACTAAAGCATTAATTGGTAGCCAATTAAGCTCTAACTCTGAAAAGGACTTAACCTTGATCTTGAACCCAAGAAATAAAATAAAATAAAATAAAATAAACAAGGAAAGGAAAAAACTTATAAATCTACATCATAACCCCACAAAGCTGGAGAGGGGAAAGATTTTGCTGGAGTTTGAAAGATTGGAAGAATCGAAGAGAGTTCTAGGTCTTGGAAGCACTACGGTCAGGGGGATTCAGTTTCGTCTGGAAAAATGGAGGCCTGCGACGGGGTGCATGCTGGAAGGGGAAAGAAGGTGTGAGGCATGGGTGAGAATCGTGGGCCTCCCTGTCTCTCTTTGGGATCAGACCACTCTGAGAAGGATTGGGGAGGAGTGTGGGGGGTTTCTTGCAATAGATTCCCAAACAGAGAGGCTTGAAGAGCTTCAGTGGGCACGGATCCTGGTAAAGACGAACGGAGAAGAACTACCCAACGTGGTAGAAGTATGGATTGAAGATCTGTGCTATGTGCTAACCCTTTGGTGGGAGGTCAGGCCGATCTTGAAGGTAGGGTCGGCAGGGCTGAGAGGGTTGAAGAAAGCTGCAGTGGTCGAGGTTGGGGGTGAGGCTAGTGCACGCGCGAAGAGGCGCGTGATGGAGATGGAGGATGTTGCTAGGACCGAGACCCTGCAGCAGCTGGTAGATGGGACAAGTGGCCAGTCTAGTGGGTCGGGGCGTCAGGTGGAGGCCCGTTTGGGTGGGCTGAACGAAAGGGGCCCCGCTGAAGTCTTTAGGAATACTGTTTTGACTTTTAGGCCTTCTGGGCCTGACCCAAATGCTATCGAAGTTGGGCCATCGTGGGGTGGGTCGTCTGGACTGTTGGTTGATGGACCACATGATATTGGGCTCATGCAAAGGGAGGATGTGGAACGGGCCAAGCCAATTTTGCAGCCAGTTGAGTCTGGGCTGGAAGAGTTAGGCCCGTCTAGAGAGGCTTGCATGTTGGGAAGGACTGGCCCACGGCTAATGAAAGGGCCAGATGCAGCCATTTCTTCTTTCTGGCTGAAGAGCATGGAGGAGTTGGAGGATCCAAGCCCTGCGGTGAGTCCAAATACTGATGGTGCCCTTATGGAAGAAGCTCAGAGGTATGGAAATTTATCTAGTCTTGGTGGATTGTTGGTCCCTGCTGCTTCTTCTTCCCCTCCTCTCTTTTCTAGTCGGACCCCGTTGGGGTATTACGACTTCTATGGTGGTGGTTGGGAGGTTGCCCAGAGAGACTCCCAAGGCTGCAGTGGCAATGGTGTAGGGTTTATGGAGCAAGGGGCAGTAGCCAATTGGGAGTTGATGGAGACCAACAATGGTAGTGATGGTGAAGGTGGGGAGGAGCTACGTCTGATCCGTACAGAGACACAGGGAGACAAAGGATGGGAAGAGGTTGAGTGGGAAGATAGTGAATTGGCCAGGTTTAGCAAATTTCTGGGGTTTTCGACAAAAGGCTTGGAGAAGGATATATTGGATTTTTTGGTGAAGATCAGAAAAAGGAGGGAAAAAGTCCATAGTAAAATTCTTCTGGACAAATCGAAGTTTGAACGGGAGCTGAAAAGATTAGAATGCTCCATTAATTACGAAAGGGGGAAGAAGCTGAGGAATGGGACGCAAGTAAGAGGGGATCAAATGTTGGTTATCCAATGAAGTTAAGACTGTTAAGTTGGAACGTGCGGGGAGCTAATGATAGCTCCAAAAGGAAGGTGATTAAGGCCATGATTAGGAGTCAAAGGGTCGACTTGTTTTGCCTCCAGGAGACAAAAATTCAATCTATGGCTGAGGGAGTGGTTAGGAGTCTAGGGACTGGGAGGTTCCTGGAATGGGGTGCTCTGGATGCTCATGGCTCTGCGGGTGGTGTGCTGATTTGTTGGGATAAAAGAACCTTGGAAATGATTGAGATGGAAGTGGGTCAGTTCTCTATTTCCTGTAGGCTACGGAATGTGGAGGATGGGTTTGTCTGGACCTTCACAGGTGTTTATGGGCCGTTCTCTAGGGAGGATAGGGAGGCTTTTTGGGAAGAGTTAGGGGCAATTAGAGGCATATGGAGTGATCCGTGGTGTATTGGGGGCGATTTTAATGTCGTCCTGTCTCAAAGAGAAAGGAGCAGTCAGGGAAGGATAAGTGGTGCAATGAGAAGATTCGCCCAGGTAGTAGATGATTTAGAGCTTCTAGATCTTCCGCTGCAAGGTGGTGTGGTTTCATGGAGTGGGGGTAGAAATAACCAAGCATGGGCAAGATTGGATAGATTCCTTGTGACCCAGTGCTGGCTGGACAAGTTTTGTGGGATTGTTCAATGTAGGTTGTCGAGGCCCACATCTGATCATTTCCCTATTATGCTGAAGGGTGGAGGGTTAAGACGAGGCCCATCTCCGTTTAGGTTTGAAAATATGTGGCTGAAAGTTGATGGCTTTAAGGACCTCCTTAGGGACTGGTGGCAGGGGACAGTGGTGAGGGGGAAGGCCAGCTTTAGATTGGCCTCTAAGCTGAAGGTGATGAAACAGAAAATCAAAGAGTGGAATAGGGAGGTGTTTGGCAGACTTGAAGTTAACAAAAACTTGGCTCTCCAGCAGGTCGAGTTCTGGGACAGGGTGGAGAGTGAAAGGAGCCTGTCAGAAAACGAAACGGAAATGAAAAAAGAAGCTAAGGAAACTTTCAAGAAGTGGGTTCTCCTGGAAGAAACCCATTGGAGACAAGTGTCAAGGGAGTTGTGGTTGAAGGAAGGAGACAAAAATACAGGTTTCTTCCATCGCATGGCCAATGCCCATCGTAGAAATAATTCCCTGGACAGAATCAAAATCAATGGGGTGTGGAGGGCTGAGGAGCAGGAGGTAAGGAGGGGATTGTGCAAAATTTCCAACAACTTCTCACTGAAGAGCCAAGTTGGAGAGCGGATATTGAGGGGCTACACCTCCCTCGCCTAAATTCTTGTGAGGCTGAAGGTTTGGAGGTGCCTTTCACTATGGAAGAGATCCATGCTGCTTTGATGGGCATGAATGGGGACAAAGCTCCTGGACCAGACGGGTTTACAGGGGCTTTTTGGCAAACTTGTTGGGAATTTGTGAAGGAGGATATCATGGATCTGTTCAAGGAGTTCTATGTACAAAAATCTTTTGAAAAGAGTCTCAACACCACTTTCTTGGTTCTTATCCCTAAGAAAGGGGGAGCGGAGGATCTTGGGGAGTTCCGGCCTATTAGCTTGTTAGGGGGTTTGTACAAGCTTGTGGCGAAGGTGTTGGCAAATAGATTGAAGAAGGTCCTTGGAAAGGTGGTTTCAATGGATCAGAACGCCTTTGTGAGGGGGAGACAGATCTTGGATGCCTCTCTTATAGCTAATGAGGTGGTTGATTTCTGGTACAAGCGTAAGGAGAAGGGGCTGATCTGCAAATTGGACATCGAAAAAGCATATGACAGCATCAACTGGAGTTTCCTTATGAAGGTCTTACAAAAGATGGGATTTGGGACTTGGTGGATGGAGTGGATTTGGTGGTGCATTTCAACTGCCAAATTTTCTATTTTGGTAAATGGGGTACCGGCAGGTTTTTTCCCAAGTTCTAAGGGGCTGCGTCAGGGTGATCCTCTATCTCCCTATCTCTTTGTCATGGGTATGGAAGTGTTAAGTGCTCTCATAAGAAGGGCTGTTGGGGGAGGGTTCGTCTCAGGGTGCAACCTTAAGGGAAGAGGAGGGCTGGTGATGGAGGTTTCTCATCTATTATTTGCGGATGACACAATCATTTTTTGTGAAGCTAAGAAAGAGTATCTAACCTCTTTAAGCTGGATTTTGGCTTGGTTTGAGGCGGCGTCTGGTCTAAGAATAAACCTAGCTAAAAGCGTGCTAATCCCTATTGGGGAGGTTGAAGAAATTGAGGAAATGGCAGTGGAGCTTGGGTGCAAAGTGGGAGCTCTTCCCTCAGTTTATCTGGGGCTGCCTCTTGGAGTCCATCACAAGGCCATATCTATGTGGGATGGGGTGGAAGAAAGAATGAGGAGAAGATTAGCCCTTTGGAAAAGACAATACATTTCTAAGGGCGGGAGAATAACCCTCATCAAGAGCACCTTGGCCAGCATTCCAATTTATCAATTGTCCCTTTTTCGTATGCCAAAGTCAGTAGCGAAAAGGCTTGAAAAGTTACAAAGAGATTTTCTTTGGGGAGGGGGGAGGATGGAAAGGAAAGTTCACCTTATCAACTGGGAGGTGGTGTGCACTCAAAAAGTGAATGGTGGGCTTGGAATACGGAAGATTGATCTCCTTAACAAAGCCTTATTGAGCAAGTGGATTTGGAGGTTTGCCGTTGAAGAGGATATTCTTTGGAAGAAAGTGATTGGGGTGAAATATGGTCAAGAAGGCCTTGGTTGGCGGACAAATGAAGCCCGCGGAGCCTTTGGGGTTGGGGTTTGGAAGGAGATCTTGAAGGAGGCAAATTGGTGTTGGGATAACATTAGGTTTAAGGTGGGGAAGGGGACGAGGGTAAACTTTTGGACTGATCATTGGTGTGGTGAAGAGGCGCTGTCCAGAATTTTCCCTCAATTATTTGCTTTGGCGGTCCACAAAAATGCAACTATCAGTGAGGTTTGGGACTCTAGCCTTGGTCAAGGAGGTTGGAATCTCAGATTTGCTAGGGATTCAAATGATTGGGAGCTGGATTTAATAGAAGCTATGTTTAACATGCTGAGGGATTTCAAGATCTCCCAAGAGGAGGACTCGGTGGTTTGGAGAGGCGGAGGTCAAGGTATTTTTGGAGTCAGATGTGCTTACAATCTGCTGGCTGCTCCTAACTCCATTGATTTCCCAGTTAGATGCATTTGGGTGGACAAGGTCCCTACTAAAGCTGCTTTTTTTGCTTGGGAAGCTACATGGGGGAAGATCCTTACGTTGGATAGGCTCCAAAGAAGAGGGTGGCAGCTTCCTAACCGCTATTTTTTGTGTGGTTGTGAAGAGGAAAATGTAAATCACATTCTTTTACACTGTACAGTGGCTAGGGTTCTCTGGGATATTATCCTTGCCTTGTTTGGGGCTCATTGGGTGTTCCCAGAGACGGTCATAGAGGTGTTACTTAGTTGGAGGGGCTCCTTTGTGGGGAAAAAGAGGAAAAAAATCTGGAATTCCATACCGGTGTGTATTTTTTGGACGGTTTGGAAGGAGAGAAATAGATTAGCCTTTAGAGGGGGTTGGGCTAGAGTGTACATGGGAGAGGAGTTGGGCTAGAGTGTACATGGGAGAGGAGTCCTCTTCGCTTTTACTTTTTTTGGAGTGGCTAGCGGCTACCTAAGGGCCGTTTGAGGCTGCTTGTCTTTTTTGCGTTTTGGGGTGTGGCTGAGTTTGTATACATCCTGTATGCTTTTGGCTTTTTTGCCCTTTAATACAAGTTGCGCTTATTTATCAAAAAAAAAAAAATAACCCCACAAAGCACAACTCATTAAAACTATTGAATATTGAGGTTTAAAACTCTTATAAAACATATACCAAAAAAACCCAATAAGGCCCTAAAACAATTAAAACCCTTTGAATATTTGATACTTAAGCCTCAATAGCCTCAAGGCTATATCTCAAGATTGTAAGCCTCTACAGGGTGAGCCTCAAGCCTTGATTACCCTATATGGGGTGAGCCTCAAGCCTCGATTACCCTATATTCAGGCTACAGCCTAAATGCTAATTTGCATAACCTAGCCTTGAGGTGAGCCTTGAAACATAAGCCTTAATAGCTTTCTAAATCACTACATATACCATATACCCTTTTATTATAAGCTAAATCACTGTATATACCCTGTAAGCCTCAGTAGCTTTCAAATCACAAAATATACATTGTAAGCCTTAATAGCCTTTTAAATCACTATATATACCTTGTCTTTATTTATGTCTCTGTGTGATCTTTTTAAAAACATTGTTTCCTTTGTTGTTTCCCTTCCAAAACACATAATGGCTAATCAAAAAGAAGAAAAATATGCTCCATATAAAACAAAACATATTGCACAGTTTAAGGTGGTAAAAACAACATTTTTATCAACATTAGAACCATGGTATTGCCAAATTTAAATGTTTTGGGCATTTCCAGGTCAAACAACCTAATAATCATGTTGTAGTCGACCCAAGCATGTAATCTTGTTAAATTGGGGTATCTCAAGATAAAGAGAAAAGTTTAAGACAATTATTTGCATCAAAACTTGTATAGAATTAAGATATAAGCCAGTGCTTCACCTGCTTTAAAACAAGCAGCCGACGATCAGCTAGTGGTGATGGAATTATATCACCATATATACGTTTTGCCTCCTCTGCAGAGAACTCAATAAAGGCAGCCCCATAGTTAACCTGCAAATTGACTTTCCAGTGTCACATGTTGCAGAGAATTAATGACAAATAGTGAAGAAAAATTTGTGATACAATTACTACTCCTTAAGTTTCTTAAAGCAAAGTTGAGAATGGCATACCTCACCAATGGCTTCTTTTAGGGGTTTTCCTTGCTCTAGTGTTATGATTTGACCAAGCTCTTCTTTATTGGCAATTAGTAAATCATACCTTCAATCACATCCAGAGATGATATCACAAAAATTTCATTGGGTATAAAGTTTTGACAGATTCAAAACAGAACACATCTTTTATACACATCTTTCATACCTTCAAATACAAAAGCTTTAAGAAACAACTGACCATATTAAATGCAGGCATGATTCAACTTCAAAACACATCTTTTATAAAAAAGTACCGAAGTAGCTGAACAACATAAATTTATAGGATTAATAAGAAAACTTTACACCAAATGCTAAATTTTCTTCCAAAAACTTAAGTCAGAATTTCAAAACAGAACTCCAAAACTCATAATTTACGTATTTTTTTCTGATGAAGGACCAAAGAGGCCAAAGGAAACCTATGTATTCAAGGCTGTACATGAATGGGAAAAAAAAAATTGTAACCAGTGTTACTCCTCTTCATTTTCTTTGACTATATCTCATTTTCAACCCACTAACCAAATTCAAAATATATGTATATGACATATATATAATGATCAAATCAGTTGCTCTTCCGGGATAAGAAACATTGTGCTTATATAAATTGAACCACACAATAGGAAGAAACCAACACATAAAGGCATTGAACTTTAAACTCATTGAATTTCTTATGATTTCTAGGTATGAAATGTACAATATACTATGCATCTACATGTTATAGCCAAAATTTATGTTAATGTTTTGAAATTTACAAAGAATTTGGCGGCTGTTGTATACATTGTGTATACTTTGGTGTGCCCCTTTTTGGCGTTTTTCAGAACTATTGCTATTTATCTATAAATAAATAAAAAAGGAAAAGAAAAATTCATCGGTTTTAAAATTTACTCTTAAAATTATCAGTGTGCAAATTCACTAGTGTTTACAATCAAATAGCTTTGTTTAACAATGCCAGGCTTCCCTGCAATAATGCTTCACACTCATTCCCACATATTTCAAAACCTTAATTAAAAAAATAATTTAAAAAAAAAAAAAGAAAAAAAATTGATGTACTCTTATTATTATAGTCAAAACCAGTTTCAAAACAATCCTCCAAGTCTTTAACCCATCTCCAAAGCACTTGCAAGCTAAGTATATGAAAACCAACTAAATATTTCTCTTTAGCTTCTTTTTTTTTCTCTCAAAAGAAGATACTTTATCAACTGGAGACCTGCCCACTCAAATTGCGCGAAAATGAAAGAGAGGAAATGAAAGTGACTCTCTCAAAGTAACAAATATTCCCAGCTCCTACTTATGACAATATGATTTCAGGGCACACAAACAAAAATCACTTGACCCAAAAAACTTTTAAAAAATAATAATTATTTTTTGATAGGTAAAAAAGCAATAATATTAAAAGTGCTTGGAAAAGGCACACGGAGGATATAAATAGCATCAAAAGGCAAGCAAAAGGAAAGAGCAACAAACCACCACCCAAACAAAACAGAAGCCCCAAAGACCTAGGAACACCTTCAAAAAAAATAATAGTAATATAAGAGAAATGCAATTCTCTCCTACATGTTGCAACGACAATGGACTCTATGACTTCTTTGTCTGAGTTATTTAATTAGATTCACTAAAATAGGTAGCTATTTTCAATAGTGAATCAAATTAAATAACTTAAATAGTTAAAAAAAGATCATAGAATATAGATTTCCCCATACCATTTCCGCAGACGTTTGCTCCTTTCAGCAGCAGTAAGTTTGCTCCAAGCTACACAGATAACAAGGTGAGGATGGTAAATACAAGGAATTACATGTAAATCAAAAAATTAAGAATGTAACACAAGGGGTAATGAGAACTCATTGCCCCCAATTCCACCTTAACCTGCACTTGCCTTTGGCAACCCTATTCTAACTTAACCTACATATGCCTCTGGAAGCATCAAAATACAACTCCTTGTAAAAGACTTCTTATCAGCCACAAGTAATATCTTTTAGTATTCTATTTTTTTTATGCTGGTCGCATATTTATTATAAGCAACCACAATATATCTTTTGCCATCACATGAATCAATGATGCATGTTTATATGTCATCTGAGATTGTTACCTCCGACAGGTACAGATCAAGTAAAACATTGCTGTGAGAGGTGTCATGCCTATAGGACTAAAACAATATATCTTTATGTAATAAAAAGAAAAAAAAGGAACATTAAGAAATATAACCCCCACCTCAATAGGTAAATACAACAAAATATGCTTAATCCAAAAGATTGTGCTTTCCAAAGAATCACAACATAGTAGAGAAGCACAATAATCACTTACAAAGGAATGCCTCATAAGCTACAGATATCGCATCATTCGTCTCCTGCCCTCCCATGCATGGAACATTTACTAAAACATCACCAGTAGCAGGGTTGTGGACCTGCCAAGAGATGCAACACCTTTACCACTATAAATATGTACAATGATATGGTAGAGATCAAAGAAAAGAATAATTAATCAGCAAAAAAATAAAAGGAACCATAGATAAGTCTGATATCAAATTTTTTTTTTTTTTTTTTTTTTGGATAAGTATAGATAAGTCTGATATCATGTCTTATGTTGTTTAGATTCCACAGCTGAGAGTGCATTCCAGCTATTTTCTAATATGGGATTTCTCATTTCTAGAGAGAAGATTTCAATCGGGCCTGAAGCTCATTTATATAAGGTTAATGCCATTGTCAAATCGGTGCAATCTAGCAAGAGTGATTTGTGGGGAAAAACTGGAGTGTCTGAGAACAGGGTGAAAACCCCAGCAATTCTAGTATTCTAGGCAATAGCAAAGGGCTAAGTATGCGATATATATGGCATCTGTTTCTCTTCTTTTTTTTTCTACTATCTGTGTGACAAATAAAATAAAAATTAAACAAAGGAAAAAAGAAAGCACAAGAAGTATAAAAACAGACATTTAGAGCAAGGCCAAAAAATCCTACATCAATGTCACATTGACACATCAAACCAGGTAAAGTACTAATGCAGGACTTGACATAACATGAATATGGAATGGGATGTGCATCTTCAGTCCATACAAAAAACTGACACCCAGGCACGCACACAAACTAGACACCGGTAACTGAGTCTATGCAACAAAATTTTAGAGCCCAATCATCAAGTATAAGATTTGAGGGTAATACCACAAAATCCTTTGAAATATACCAAGTGACAATATGACAATAAAAGGAAAATTAAAAAAACACTGTTTAGCACCACCATTTCAGTGGAATGATAAATTTTGAAGGCAGAACATCTCTTTCTTTCCAAATTGTCCATAAAATCAAGGTAAGGATCAAGCTTTTGAACAAAAGAAATAAATAAACAATGAGCATAAAACAAAACAAAACAATAATTTTGTAGATAAATATTCAGCTCAATACAGCAAAAGGTTTAAGCCCCAATGCAAATTTGTCTTCACTGTTGAGCTCAATCTAAGGCCATATCCTCTGTAATGCAGAACTTATTGCCCTGGATATATAGCCAACTTCAAGTAGTTGGGATAAGGTTATGTTGAATTGACTATTAACACCAAAGTGAAATTCCTTGCAATCTTATTCTAACTATTTTAATACTGAATTCATTACTAGTCACTATTTTTCCATTTTTTAATAAATTTTACACCAAAAGCTTTAATTACTCATTACAATTAGGAATTGATATCTGGTACTAGCCCCCTATATACTCTACAACACATGCAGATTGTAGCATTATTGGAAAGGGGAAAAAACAGTCAAACCGGTATGGTCTTCCCATCATAAGCTTCAGTCCATTTTCCTCCAATAAGGCACTGGCTCCGAAGTAGACCTGAACTATTCAGCCGAGCCACAAGATTTTGTGTGTCCATGCTTATCTGATCATCAAAAACCCTCTTTCAATCAGATGAATTTGCACATTTGGAATATGAATTGAAAACAATTTCTAGAACATGAAACAAATTCACCTTAGTATCAAGATGAGGCAAACAATCATAAAAGAAAATTGCTAAATAAGACATCAATGGCTGAGATAATCATCATATCTTTCTTTTATTCGTGCACTACATGGAGTACAGTATAAAGAACAGAGTATTTCGCAAAAAAAATGCAGAGGTATTCACTATACAGTGTGAGTACACTCACAGAGTACCCAGAAAGTACTAAAAGGGAAAAAAATGATATTCCTGCCCAAATGCCCCCTGAATAGCAGAAAATCTACTTGGTGAAGACATTTGTAATAAATAGCATTGCTCATCAAAAAATAGAACAAAATCTACAGAATATAACAGAAGACACATACATTCACATCTCAGTTGTGAAAAATAAAAAAAACAAACAACCAAAAAAAGAAAGTAGTCAATCAGCACAACTAGCAAATTAAAATTGCCAAAAGCAGCACGAAAAAATATTGAATTGTTATTATCAAAACTGAGATTGAGATTGTGATGACATATATGAACTTAGCCCCAGTGGTGAGTGTCTGTGTCTATGGGACTGCAAGTGAGATTTATATTCAACGGCAATCTATTGAATATTTGAATTCAACAGCAAAAATACACATTCAGCTCAATTATGAAATCAAAAAACAATCAAACGATGAAAATAGAAAATTCACACAATCTGCAAATAAAAACCACCAATACACAGCAAAAAAAAAAAGTCAAACTGAGATCATCAAAATTGGAATGGAACTGTGTTTACATCTCTGGACACTTCAGTGTGTTTGAGGCACTGCAAGTGAGATTTGGAGCATACATACATTCTTAGCTCCATTATGAAAACCAAGAAACAATCAATAACAGGGGGGAAATCACACAATGTGCTAATCAAAATCACCAATAAACAGCAAAAAAAAAAAAAAATTTAAAAAAAACAAACAATCAAACAAACAGATCGAGCTAATCTGCAGCAACAGTGAAATGAAACCATTGAAAACTCAGATTGGGATCGAGATTACATGTCGCAGCGCGCTACAGTGAGAGAGAGAGAGAGAGAGTGAGTATATGAGTGCGAAGACATAGATGTGGTGGTCGTGAAAATCAAGAAACAATCAACAACAACAAATATGCAATTTCACACAATGCGCCACCAAAAATCACCGATAAACAGCAGAACAAGTTCAACATCGAGACCGAGACTGAGATTTACATATGAGGAGTTTGCTACAGTGATTGAGTGTGAGACTGAGGGAGTTCGAGTGAGAGAGATTTATACAGATAGAGAGACAGAGAGAGGTGGAGGTAGGTGGCGGTAGTTGAGTACCTGGCGAGTGAGGACAGCGGAGGGTCGGAGAACGGAAGCAGTCCGGGGGCCGTGACACAGCGCTGAGCAGCTGCTCCGCAACAGACCCATCTGCGATATCCCCATTTCAACGAAACGCTTCTCACCGACCACTGATGCAACCCTCTCCTTTTATAGCCAGGTGCCCCAGCCTCGTGACCCTAAATCGCGTCGTTTTGTGTTCGGGCCGGCAGCTGCAGCACTCCCTCACCTCTCACTACCAATCTTGTTTAGTTGCTGAGAGAATTGTGGGGGCCACAACAATCAAATAGCAACGATTTATATGACTAATTACTCTCCTTGGTGTTTGACCTTATTAAAGAAAATGAGAGGATAAGGAAGGAGGTGGCAAGTATGAAAAACACTGATGGTGATGGATTTTTAGGTATGTTGGTGTGTTAATAAAGTAGATATTTGTGTTGGGTGTTATGCAAATATAAAATTTCTTTTTTAACTTATTTTTACTATTTATTTTTTAGACTTTTTGGTAAATTAATTTTTAAGAAATTTTTTTAATATCCCTTTAACGCTATTATATAAAAACTCAAAATTGTGTGATTTAAAAATATTTTTTTTATTTTTAAAAACAGAAAATTATTTTTAAAAATTCATTTTTAATTATTATTTTTTATTTTTTATTTAAAAATATAAAATATAAAATAGTTTTTAGAAAACAAGTAAAAATTGTTTTCACAATTTTTTAAAGTAAAAAAAATTAAATAAATTAAAAAAAACCATAAAAAAACAAATAAAATTAAACGTCATATTACTTTTCTCTCTCTCTCCACAATGTAAAATTTATACTAAAAGTTTTCAAATATGACATTTCTTCAAATTCTATGTTTTTTTTTTTTTTCTTTTAAATTCTTTAAAATTTTGCATTAAATAAATAAATTTTAAATCAAACTATACTTAATAAATAAAATTTATTAGATTTCAAAAATAATTTAATATATATATATAATGGTTCTAGTAATCTTTAAAAATAATTTGAAATTTAAATTATAATCACATTAATACTTAAAAATTAAACAAGACTTAGGCGGTATTTGTTTTTTTACTTAATTCTAAATAGAACCTTAATGCTTAATAGTGTTAAATATTAGGTTATTTGTTTTTGTAGTATTTTATTTCTATTAAGTATTAAAAAATAAAAAAAAAAACCAATATATTATTTTTTTCTATTTAGAAAAAGCTACATATTTTGGTTTTTTCTATTTAGTAAAAAGTTTATAATAAGTCATGAAAAAGTAGAAAAACAAAGAATCTAAATTTTGAAAACAAATTGCTTTTAGTAAAAAACCAAAAAAACAAACACCACTTAAATGTCTTAATGAGTTTAATAATTTTTAAAAATAATTTGAAACGCAAATAATAATCTCATTAATATTATAAATTGTGGAGAAAATTTCGTTCACAATGAGTTTATTATTTCTTTTTTATACATAATTATATTTTTATAAAAATAAACTTCAAATCAAGCTGTTGCTATCAGAGAAACCTCATGAAGATAAGGTTTCTTTAAAAAAACAAAAAACTTATCAACTTAATTGAAGTGCTTTAGACTTGAAAATTTTTAAAATATCAATTAAGACTTTGTTAAAAAATGGTCTTTATTTAAAAACCAAAAAAATGCATGAACTTTCAAAATATTGGGTTAAAGCAAATGATCATCCACATGTCATGTGGATGACCACACAATCATCTACTTACTCTATTTTCTTTTGGGAAGCCATCTCATGTGCATGGTCATATGGACGTCCATATTTGTGTTTTGGCCTATATCACCTCACTGCAACTCATTAAATGCTCAAACAACTAATAGGGGAACTTGTTTTTAACAATTAGTTCGACTTTTTAACTCTTATATAAAGACCTTATACTTCATCTATTACAGAGTGGAGTTCCAAATTGTTATTCAATCATCTTTTAAGCCTTAAGAAAATATTTTGAGTGTATTGAGCTTAAACATTTATCTCATTTTTAACGCATCTCCCAATCACAGCTTTTTTGTGTATTCTTTGGGCAAAAATTGTAAAATAGGAATTTCCTATGAGAATTCATTTCATCTCAACCTTGTGAAGTGAGCTCAAAAGTTCAGCAACACTTAGAAAAAATCTAATTGTAATGTTAGGGTTTGTCAAGTGTAGTTTATCACTTGGGGAGTTCAAAAAGTGAGATATCTCTTAAGAAAAATTATAAGTACCTATTGGAGTCAATTGATCCAAGTGTAAAGTTTGAGGGATTGATTTGAAAGTCTTTGTATAATGGGACCTCAAACTTTATATTGATATTGAAACTAGAGGAAAGTGAATATGAGTAGATGAAACCACTTATTAATCGAAGTTTGCAATCTCTCTTCCATGTTTGTTTTATGTAATTATTCTTTATTTTTATTTATTTTTGATAAGTACGTAATTATTCTTTATTGTTTTTATTATATTGTTATCTCATATCCATCGAAGTTAAATTGCTTGAATTTGCCAAAAATGACCTTCACTCAATTCACCCCTTCTTAAATGATTGCCATAGGTTGATTAACATATAATCCTAACACTCTAAACAGTCAATTGACTAAATAATAAACCGATAATATATATTAAATTAATTGAACTAATAGGGAGTCTTCTTTAGGCTTAAATTTGAACTTAATAAATGGGGAAAATAACTACGGTGAGGCTAAAATTTAGCCCCCCGTAAACTAAGACTCTGATACCATATTAAACTACTTATAACTTAAAAAAGTTTTAAAATTAGATTACTAGCTTAACCATCTAAAGCTCTTCTTAATAAAACCAATAAAAAGGTTCTTTTGCAAAAAGCACCCACCTAGATTATGAAAATTGTGATACAAAATGTGGGTGACCTTGCAGACTTACAAATGAAGAAAGGAGGCTTTGTATGTGAAGATCATATTAAAGCTTAAGCTTGAGAACTAATACCATCCACTAGAACACAAAACCATAAACATTTACAACAAACCACAAAGTTATTCAAAGCTAGTCTACACACATTTGAATAGATTACAATTGTGCAAAACCACTTATTCCTCACTCTTTCTCTTGTTATGACCTGCATTTGTGAAATCATACTTGTCATTACAACATGCAAAGTACATTGAAAAAAGGTAATAACTTCCAATTTGTGTTGGAAACTTGTTATAACAAGAATACAGACCTTGTCAATCAGATATTATTCATATTTCCCAAACATATATATTTTAACTGCAACCATGGAGTGCAGGAATGTTAGTGGAAAAGGACTAACATATTGAAAAGTTTTGACTCTAACAAAGGACAAAAGAATTTTCAAAAATTAGAATCATAATTTTTTTCCTCAAATCAAGAAAATCAAATACTTCTTTGGTAAAGGAGACATTTTCTATATACTTACTTCCAGATATTCAAGCATGCCCTTTTTGGATCCTTCTTGTCCAAGACCAGTATTCTTAAACCCACTAACCGGAGCCATCTGTAATGAAGGCATACAACTATTCAGCTAATCTAAATATTTGCATGCTTATTCATTGCTAGATGCAGTATAAGACTCACCACTGTCGGAATTAATCCTTCACTGACACCAACAAGTCCATATTCAAGAACTTCAGAGACACGCCAAGATCGTTGTAGGTTTTTTGTGAAAATATAGGCAGCTAAACCTGCAATATGTGTCATGAAAAACACATGATTATAAGTCTAGATGGATATCCTTTTCATAAATCCATTTACCATGACATTTGGGAGAATGATTAAGACCATATTTTGCTATTAACTGAGATTTCTAGATTCACTTGACCAGATACACTGTGAAGTGCTTTCCAAGAGAAAAATATAATGTGGTATGGTTCTAATGTGGCATGTAAAAGAAACCTTCATCAGTGTCATTTGCAATGCAGATGGCTTCCTCCTCGGTTTTAAAACGCAGAAGGGCAGCAATAGGTCCACATATCTTGTTCCTGATGTGAGAAAAATTGAAATACAATGTATTAGCACATAAAAACTAGCATGATAAAATCCAAAAAAAATAATATGATTAATCTACTGATTACCACCAAAAATTGTACTTGCTTAATTTTCCATCTCTCTAAAACCAATAAGAAAAATAAGAGTACTAGCAACAAAATAGAAACCATATGGTATAAATACTCCACCTTCCATACCTAAGTTGTAATTTTTAATCATTTGAAAAAAGTTCTCTTCTAGAGACACATGTCACGAATTTTGGTGTTTCTTAAGCAATACGTGTGTTATTTAGACATACTTGAAGTTACTAAATCAGCATTCAACAAGGAAGTTAGATGTGAGCAGAGCCACACTTACAGTTTGGAAGAATGAATGGATCTATTATTTCACAAATATGCTTTACAAGCCTTGATTGCTATCAAGTACTCGATGACTTAGCCAAATAAGGCTATCATCTATTTATAAACACCATAGAACTCTTTGGAACCCTTTGGGATTAATGTTAACCAATGAAAATTGTAGAACAACCTAGACTCTGCTAGGCTTACAAGCTATGCCCAAGCAACAAAGAATTCTTCAGATTTCTCTACATTGCTCAAAGGACTTCCACCTAACTTTGGATAAGGCTAGAGGTCTCTTGACTCCTCTTGACGCTTCCAGAATATTCCAACCATCTGAAGGAGGCTCCCATCTAAAGGAGGCTCCCATCTCAAGGTCATTTAATGCTTAGTGTGGAGAGAATAATAAGCTTGTCTTTGTATCTAGAAAGTTTTGCCTAGCAATAAATACTCAAGGGAGGGGTCATTTAAGGAGGGTGTAACATAAAACTCCTGAAGTTGTTGCTGTAATGAAGAGGCAAAAGAGAAGTGAAGAAAATGATTCCTTTCAAAAGCCCATTCACGAGAATATGTGGTAGACTGATTACACATGCCCCAGTCCAGCAAAATACCATTTGGCATAAGGTCTATTTCTACTTTCTTCATAAATATCCCTATATCACCCCCTTACTTCTCAAATCCTCGATCAAAAGAATTCTTGTATTTTCAATGAAACTTGTGTATTCTTCATTTAGCACCCCTTAAAATTGTTGGATTCTGAGTTTGATCAATCTCTGTCATTGGAGAGGATATGCATTTAATGAGTGGACTACATCAAGTGTATTTCTCTAACACACTGTGGATATCATCCCCACCTGACTCCCACATTTTCCTTGAGAAAGAAAAATCTACAAACCTCAACTGCTTTAGCAACTTTTTTACCTGCAATGATTCATATTAGCTCAATCAAGTTCAATCGATACCTATACAAGCCTATTCTTGACAAAACTCCCCAAGAAAATTGCAAGAAGCCATTTTGAAACCAAGGAGACCAACAGAATTTTCCTGTAAGCACCAACTTTTGGCTTGTAACTTCAGCCATTGGTTTTTCCTATCTGTTGGCACCTTCAAATGGTATAATAGAGAAATGAGAAGAAAAAATCAGAACAATATCATTGAAAAAACAAGCAAATTGTCTGCCAACTTGCTAATACAGTTTCACTTATTTGTGTAGCAGGGGCATAATCAAGAATAAATTTCTGCAGTAGTAAATTCTACCAAGTGTCTTCTAATATTGCTAGATTTTGCCTTTCACAATTTGTGGCCATGTTATAGTCCTAATAAAAGTCGAACTACAGAATATTACACTCTTAACGTGCCTAGAGTTAACCTCCTCTATATCGTGGGTCCATGGGTCCATTATAAGATTTTAGGTCAAATTGATGCTCCCAACATGGTATGATCAACTAGAGGGTTTGAGTTCGAGTCTCTCTATTCATTTATTTCCCCATCCATTCATCTGTAATCCATGGTATACATTGTCAGCCCATTACCTAAAAGTTTAAGCTCTTTTATCAAATTGATATATAGTCTAACATCGATAACAATTGCAACCCCATTCACCAACAAACTTGTTCAACAAACCTAAATTGAATGCCAACAATTCAATTGTGGAATATCATTTGGACGGTAGAGTTTACCTTGATATAAGCATCTTGTTGTTGACATCACCGATTACTGTGGGCTCATAAAAAGTCATCCCCAGATTGTGTCTTTTACCCCCAAGGAGGAGTTTTGCTCCCTTACATAACAATCATATATTTTTCAGAGATGGATTATTGGAGTTATTGCATAAAAAATTTGCTTTGCTGTTGAGAAAGGTGTCCTCATTTATTCCAATTGTAGGTACTTTTCAATGGTAGAGATGAGAAAAAACATACCTTTGAGATAGCATCTTGAACTAATGACTCAACCTGTCATAAAATCCCAAAGAGGCCAAATGGTTTGTTACTGGACTATACCAGGAGCAATGCTAGATGGAAATTAACATAACTAACCGTTTGCACTGCAGCTTCATTAATTAGTGGACCCTGGAAAATGAACGGATAACTCAAAATTATCATTGTTAAAACTCAAAAATCACTTGCAAAAATCATCCCCAAGAACATGATGACATTAATAAATATTGACAACACTAGGCAGAAACTTCAGCATTGGTGTGCACAAATAAGAAGACCAGCAAGGGAATCTTGTTAGAAACTAGAAACAAAAATGAATGGATGACTACCTGGGTCACACCTTCACAAAACCCATCCCCAACTTGCAGACTTGTGACAGCTTTAGAAAAAGCAGTGGCAAATTTTTCATAAATACCTGCACAATGGAGGCTCAGTCAATCCCCCCCAGAAAAGAATTTACATTTGAAAGGAAAATTAAGAAACCAGAAATGTAGAAGAGAAACTTCAGCATGGATGAACCAGTACAGGAGCAAAAACTAAAAGCATTTTGTGCATCGATGAGAATCTAAATCATTTTTGAGCTATTGAGCGTGCATTTCGAGCAATAAAAATGTCAACACGATACAAACGCGTATCCATAAATGATTCTTCATTTGGGACTGCATGATGGCTAATAGGATCCCCAACTAAAATTAAAAAATATAGTGCAATAAGGGTAATAAAATGGGTTGTACAATGATGATAAATAAAACGGCAGAACACTTATCAAAAATAAATAAATAAATAAAACGGCAGAACCTTGGATCGACTAGAAGCATGCAAATTCTACAAAGCTGCACCATCATACACTTCAATTTTAATAAAGTTAAACTTGAAAATGTGTGGTTTACATTTCCATCTCTGGTTGAGAAATAAATTAATCATCTCATGAACCAAAATGAAAGGTTAAGTCATGTTTGGTATGGCTGGAAACAGTTCTTGTGCCAAGGATCCTTTTGGATTTGCAAGTTATGGTAACTAAATCCCCTATCGATCTTAGCAAGGAAGTCATACGATAGAGCATAATAAGACCCACATTAAGCCCACATATTATGAGGATTCACTAAGTGTATTACTTAATAACAAACAATAGATAGCTGAATGTAGAATGAAATACAAATCCAAAAAAACCCCATAAATATTATGAATTTATAGTAAAAATATGCTTTGACCGTACCTTCTTGCACAAGTATTCTATTGGCAGAAATACATGTTTGCCCACTATTATGGAATTTCACGGCCAGCTGCAATAATAGATGACATGTTTTAGCTAAACAAAACCACAATGATAATAGTGTACTGAAACTTAGAATACAGAAATGTTATCATACAAAATGATGCCCATTTACATGCAGAGCATAGAATATATAACTCTTAATGGGCTAAATATCATTTCAGCATATACTCAACAAAGGGAGTCATGAAAGTGAGAACTGAAATGAGTAAAATTTCATTTGCTACTGCAATTCGATCATAAGATAGTAAGAGAACTCTTTTGCATAAAAGCTGAGGACAAAAAAGATTTTTTCTTTAAGCCCCAGTCTTAATTTCATATACTTTTTGCTTGAAGACCAAAATAAAGAAACATTAAACATTTAGCATTTCGAAGTAGAAGAATAGTACCATTGTGAAGGCCTAACAAAAGAGCAGACCTATGTGATTTTTTTGTTAGAACATCTAGTGCACCCTGCTTCCAATCCTACCTTATTAAGACGAGTCTTTCTTCTTTATGCCAGACAGTCATGAAGAAAGAAGTAGCAATACAACATAAGACAAATGTAGGAGAATATTTATTGGGAATAAAGCATAGCAGTAGAGCCAGAGGCAAAGAGGGTCATCCTTCAGCTATGAATGGAGTTGAAGAATTATACTCCAATGATGAAGAGGAAGTTTCTGCTCCATTCTCACTGGTGGTTTCACGCCAGAGCACTTCAAAGCAAGATAAAAACAACTTTGCGTGGAAAAGAGGTTTCCATTGTGAGTTCAGAGGCAGGAAGAAGATATCCAAAGTTGATAACACTTGTGCACAACTGTCAACAGGAAATTCAGTAGTCAATCTTAAGAATAAGATTGTTGGCACCTTTCATATTTCTATAGAGTTCCAAGTGTTCACATTTGATGCAGCTCAAATGATCTGAACTTACCCTGTGTGATCTATTTTCAACCTTAATTTCTAAGTTTCAGAACATAACGAAAGGGAAAATTTGTTGGAAGCTCTAGAGAGTTACATTGTATAAATTGTTAAAGCCAAAGAAGTGCATACTTTGAAAAAGGAAAAACTAAAAGAAAAATAAAGAGATGGAAAATCTTCAGCTACTGCTCTTTCAAAGGAAAAGGCCAAACCCAAGCACTATCCCAAAGCTATATATCAGATATTGATGAGGATAATATCAATTCCATCAAGATCCAGATCACTTTCTGTGTATTACTCTGACTTACAATTGATTTTACTGCCACGCCCAGGTCCGTGTCATCAAAAACTATGCAAGGTGCATTACCGCCAGGTTCAAGAGATACCTAGAAAGTCATGATTGAAGGAAATTAATGACATGATTTCTAGAGGCTCATTTCTCTGGAAAATTCTGATAATCTATGCATACCTTTCTAAGAGTCTCACCAGCACCTGGCATTATCTTCTTTTCAACAGCTGACAAGCCTGTAAATGTTATTTTTCTTACCTGAAAAAATTCTTAGAAGTATGAGTAACTAATGTTGTATTGTTTGTACATCCAATGACATTCACAAAGATGTTGCATAAATGATTCCTCTATTTCAAAAGCTAAAATACCTTTGGACTTGCAAGTAAAGCATGCTCAATGTCAGGAGCATTTCCCGTGACAACATTCAGAGCACCCTAATTGATAAATAGATAAAAAAAAAAATCATTAGAAACAAATGAACACAACTTATGGAGATAACACAGGAAACAAAAGGGGAAAAAAAGCTTTCTTATTGAAAACGATATTGTATAGAAAATTCAAAATCCCAATGGCTTCTTTGAACATGTCTTTGATTCAATGCCTTTTTGAGGAGCCTAAATCAGCTTGAGAGCTCTTTCTGTACAGCCATAGCCGTTTACTGATATATGAAACAGGCGGGGTAAAAGGCTCCCCAAACACAAAGCCAATATGTGCGTCTGAAACTTTTTGTATAAAAATTTTGAGCTTGGTAACAAATCTGCAATCTATATATATTTTCCAAGTTGCATAGCAAAATTTCCATCTCAGAACAAAATGATATGAGTACAAATTCCATGATAACCAATAAAAAGAATATTATATAGATATAATATTCATTACCGATGGTATTCCTGCTTCAAGCGCAAGCCCAGCTGCTGCGAAGGCTATCAAGGGTGTAAGTTCAGAGGGCTCTAAAACCACCGTGCAGCCACAAGCTAGGGCAGGGCCAACCTGACACACATGTGAAACCAACGTCATGTTAACATGATAGTCATGTCTTAAACAAGTTTTCTGCTCACAAAAACACTGCACTCGGAATTCCAAATTATGCCTCATTTTGTAGTGGAAATGTAATAAACCTGGTTTAACACACCTTCGAAGTAAGCATAGCCAACGGAAAGTTCCATGGAGTAATTGCACCAACAACACCAACAGGCTGCAAAACACATTTGAAAAGGCCATGGTAATGATTAGGAAGTAAGAAATTGCGTGACAATGATTGGCATCGGGAATTTTAATGAAGCCATTGCAAGAACTGTCCATCAAAAGCTATAACAAGAGTCTACAGAGAGGTGGTACAAAGAACGCATAACAGCAGAGAGAGTTTCACAGAATAATATTGGTCATAAGAAGATCGGTCCAAGGCTTGGTATAGACTTTTCTAAACAATTCAATTAAATGTTACCTAACACCTTAAACTTTCTTACCCTTATTTGTTCCCCATTTATTGAACTCGCATTTATCGAGGCTATTAGCCGAGTGTTAACTAAAGCTCGAGAACTGAACTTGGAGGTTGGCTAACAGCTTAAACTTTTGAGTTGATAAGTAGTTTAACAAGAAACATTATTTTTATTACATGGAATCAAATCTAGAACCTTCCCATCCTGCCCACTTACCACACAAGCCAGGCCACATTATTCAAAACCCTGAAACCTAAGTCCTTTTCTGTACCATTGTTAAACATCAATGTTTTAGACATTTTCACAAACAACCCATAGTCATATAAGATATCTACAGCCATGCATGTAACCCTGTTCAATAGATATATCTAAGTTTAAGGGAAGATATCAAACTAATTACTTGTTTAAGCAATTATACAGAACCAAGACAAAGAAAAACCCATAGCTTCACCTGTTTTATAACAAACAACTGGCAATCAGCTACTGTCGATGGAATTATATCACTATATACATGTTTTGCTTCCTCTGCAAAGAACTCAAGGTAGCCAGCCGCAATGATGACCTGTAAATTAAGTGACTTTCCATTATCATATGTTGCAGACAATTGATGATGAATAGTGAAAAATATGCAGTGATCCTACTCCTCAAGATCTCTTGAAGCAAAGGTGTGAATGACATACCTCAATAATGGCTTCATTTAGAGGTTTCCCTTGCTCTAGTGTTATAAGTTGACCAAGCTCTTCTTTATGGGCAATGAGTAAATCGTGCCTTCAATTATAAGCAGAGAAGATACCATAAAGACTTATGAGCATAAAATTTTCACAGGAACCGACACAATATTTTCCAAATAAACATTTCTAGTACGAAAGCTTCAAAGGACAGCAACTCCAAGGGATTGATAATAAAAGGTTACAATATATGCAAAATTTTCTTCCAAAAGCTCAGACTAGAATTTCAAAACCCAACTTCAAGATCAGAAACTTGGATCAAGGGACTATTCAAGAATATTGTAAGTGCAAATCTATAGTCAATAAAGACCACAGTATATTAATTTCCTCATACCATTTCCACAGGCATTGGCTCCTTTCAATCGCAGTAACTTTGCTCCAAGCTGCAGGGACATATTTTCAAATAGAAGGCAGATCATATATATACAAATTTGCAAAGTTAAATCATTTCTTATGTAAGCGATATCATACATAAAAATAATGGACAAATTGCAAATGACGAATTGCTGCTTATTTATGTTATAAATATTAAACATTTCAAGGAAATGTTAATTGAAAATTGTTTACTCGCTTTCCACCTCGGTTGCTTCTTCACTATTTATCCACAACTTGTCAGTCTTTCCATTGGTTCTTGAAACAACAAATAAAAACAGAAGGAATGATAAATACTATTGAAACATCAGCTGTGTTCAATGATGTCAATGAACCGATTCTGGTTCAATTCTAGATATATATTGTCCAATTCAGGTCTGCCTATTGCTGCTGAGATGATACCATCCTCGTTTTTCTCAAAATCTTCTGTACACATGCCAACCAACCAGGGAGCTTCAAAAGTGTCTTGGACTAAAGCAATATAAAAAAAATCCTAAATGTTTCTTTCTAAGAACGAATTTTTATCCAGTATCATGAGCAACAGGCACCAAAAGACAATTCCCTTACAATTGAACATCTCATAAGCTGAAGATATCGCATCGTTTGTCTCAGGCTGACCCATGCATGGAACATCTGCTATAACTTCACCAGTAGCAGGGTTGTGGACCTACCATTAAATGAAACACCTTTAGTGTTCGACATGCATATCGCCACATGGTAGAAATCAATAAAGGAATAATGAATTGATGGAAAAGAAACAGACAGAAGGGAATCAATGTCAAGTCTCTCTGAGAAAAAGGGCAAACCTTTGAATTTTTCTGTTAGCTTTGAGATAAATAAAAAATATCGAAGAAAGGAACAAGACTCAGAGGGAGGACACAGACAGAGGTTCATAGCCAATGTCCCAGAAGAGGTTAGCAAAAACCTCAACCTAGGCAAACACTCAAACATCCATTAACCATAGCAGACCCAATCATGAAGTAAAAGATCATGAAGGATATCCTAAAAATCCTTTAAAACAGAGGCCTAAGGAACAATGTGATATCAGAGAAACCCCTTCTGCGCCATCATTTCTGCGGAACAATGGTTTTTGAATGAAATAGACCAAAGGTTCATGGATAGAATTAGGTAATCAACAAAATAAATAAATAGCGAACAAAAAAACAAATCAAAACAATTTCCTATATGTTTAATCAGCTCAATTCAGCAAAAGATTTAAATCCCAGTTGGTTGAATCAACCACACAAATTGGTTCTTTTACAAGCGCAATCTAAGGTCATGTACTCAGTCATTACTTTAGTACTTACTGAATTGCTCATTATAGTTACAACACCGATACTTGGCACCGACCTCCGGCATGTTCTACATGCAATCACATACAGAAATTTGGAGGCAGTGTTTGTTGTGTTAGGAAATAAAAAGAGAAGTAAAAGTTCTGTCAAACCTGAATAGTCTTGCCATCATAAGCTTCAGTCCATTTTCCTCCAATAAGGCCCTGGGTCCGAAACACACCAGAATTTTGAAACCGAGTTATAACACTTTGTGCTTCCATCTTTATCTAGCCATCCAAAGACCCTCTTTCAATCATATGCGTCTAAATGTTTGGGATATTTATTGAAAATAAATTCACCATTTAAGTATGAGGAAAACCATCAAAACACTAAATATGAAGTAATATTGACAGTCCTAATACAGGAAATATATTAAGAAAATGTTAGGATTTTACTATTCTAAGTGCAGTTGAAATATCTCTAGTCCAGGATTAAGTGGACCAACACAAAATGTTGCTACTACATGTTTTGTACTTAGACAACCAAGCCACTAGAAATTGCTTAGACAACCTTTCAGAACCAACCTAGTGATGCTGAGCAACAATATGCAACATGAGAGTTAAAAAATGAGCAAGGAAACCAAACTTAGAGAGTAAAACCTAAGGAGTTTAGGCATTGAGAATAATAATAATAAAATAAATAAATAAATAAACCAAATGTTTAGGCATTTAAACCAATAAAAACCCCAGATTTTCTAAAAAGGATATCATATATTCATATATACCTAAAACCCTAGAAATTTAGGCATTGAAACCCATCAAAAAACCTCTAGATTACTAAAAAAAATTAATCAAGTTCCGTATACACACACCTAAACGAAGAAATTTAGGTATTGAAGCCACTTGAGGAAAAAAAAAAAACACCCAAAATAAAAACCCCAAAGTTTCTTAACCGATACTCAAAACCTTAGAAGTTTAGGCATTGGAACGGGGAAAAGAAAAAAAAAAAAAAAAGGAAAGCCCTGATTTCTACAATTGACTGGAAACTAAAAGCATCAGATAATCTTTCCTTCAAACCAAACACTATACAGAGAAGAGAATACAAATTCCAAAGGAAACAACAGGAAAACAGAGAGATAGAACCTTTGCAAACAGTAATGAAATATAAAAATATGCTTACCAGTTATCACTACACTGCACAGAGAAGTGTTCAGCAAGTAAAACTACAGAATTCAAGAACCACACAAACTGAGCCAAACACACTGAAATCAACACACCCCACATCCCAATCTTATCATATATATGCATATGAACAGCAGATCCACACAATACAGCAAAGGAAATTGGAAGATGACTCCCAACAATGAACTGAAGTTGGAATTTGTAGCTGGGTATGTGGAGTCTGATACTCTGACACACATTAGTGGAATGAGAGCTTGAGAGAATGACAGCAAGGAAGCTCCATGTGAGGTGTGCATGGATTTCTGTTCCTGCTGTTTTGGCTTCTAGTCTTCTTCTAAAGCCTCCTTATTTTGACTGTTACAAGTCTTATGTTTATATGTTTGCATGGTTTTCATGCAAAGATACCCAGTCTGTTGGCAGCAGGTGTAAAAGAGAACAGCATCCTCTTGAATTTTTCTGTGCTTTGCATATAGTCTTAGGTGTGGGGTTGGAATATATGCTTTTGGGCTGTGCTTCAGGCTTTGATGATACCGTTTTTATACCTTTCGAAAACCTACATTTCGATATTGTAATACGATCCTCAACTATATAAACAATATTGAAATTATTTTAAATGAATTTTTTTGTTATTAAAAGTTATCATGAATTAAGCCCAAGATTTTATATGTTAGGAAGTGTTTTCTTAAGCTTTTAAAAAATGTTCTATGGTACGTTGAGTCTCTGACATTCATCACCTGATTAAAATGCATGAATATGGAATAGAATTATGCATGGAAAATTTTCAAATAGCCTTCTCCAAAACCTCTTTTGTGAATGTGAGATCCCACATTGATCAAAGAAAGATCACTTTCCAACACTTAGATAATGTTTGGTTCCCAACAAATACTACACAAAGAAAAGCAAAAATCATGTTAAGGAAACTTACTTTCTTCTGTTTGGACTATAGAGCAAGATGAGGAAAAATATTATAGAAAGAGAAAAGAAGGGAACCAAAAAATGTTTTACAATGACTGCTAACAGAAGCATCAAAAGCTCAAAGTTGTGCAACAAAAATGAAGACACCCAATGCTAGTCTGCATGGATTTATTCGAATACTTCATGTGGGAGGAAACCATCAGCAGCTTATTCCTCATTCTTCCATCAAGTTGAGACCTGCTCCAGTAAAATTACACCATATTTCCCAAGCACAGATATTTGATCTGCAAACAAAGGATTAAAGGAATGCCTTAGTATATGATGCTTCTTCTGCACTTGGATAAACGAATGCATTGTGTTCTAGAACTGGAAACAGGTTGGTTCATACTTGGATTATATCGACTAAGGAGTTATCCAAAAGTATAATCGTAATTCTTTAATGAAGCAGGTTATGAAAGAGGCATGCATTTGTTTATGTACTTACTTCTAGAAAATCATCCAACCCATACTTGGATCCTTCACGTCCAAGACCAGACTGCTTAAACCCACCAAATGGAGCACTCTGCAATGAAGGCACATGGTCACTCAGCTAATCTTAATCTTTCCTTGTTTATCGATTCAGGATATAAGACTCACCGCTGCTGGAATTAATCCATCATTGACACCAACAATTCCAAATTCGATAGCTTCAGCGACACGCCAACAGCGACGCAAGTTCTCTGTGTAAATGTAGCCTGCTAAACCTGCATATGTATATGAAAAATTAGTATGTGCTTATAAGTCTACTTCAGTCCCTCTTGCTAGTAGTTGAGAATTCTAGGTTTGGTTGATTGGACATGCATGGGCCTGGCTGGTAAACAAACCTGCATTACTGTCATTTGCAAGGTGGATAGCTTCCTCCTCAGTCTTAAATCGCTGCAGGGCTAGAACAGGTCCAAATATTTCGGTACTGAGGAAAGACAAATTTAAATATAGCATAGTACCAAATAAAACCAACATATTTAAGCAATCTCATGATTTGGTTAAAAAGAAAGAAGAGAAGAAAGAAAGAGAGCTGCCTTTAAATCAATCCAAGACCCCATTACCACCTAAAGTTGGGGGAATCATATAGTAGTTAGCTATCTCCATAAAAACCGCAATGAAAATTACAGTGCTGGCCCAAAAATGGAATCTACATGGTATAGACATTCTCACATCTAGCATCCAATTGATATTCTTCAATCCTTGGAGAAAAGTTCTTTTACAGACAAGTTTTCTAAGATCCGAGCTATACCAAAGAAGCTAAAGATCAGTGAGGGAAAGGATCACTGCTGAAAAGCCCTTTGAAAGACTATTAACAGCAAAGTAACACTCTGCATAAGATGTGGTCTAAGAAGGCCCTGTAAAGATATTCTGTTTCTAAATTCTTCTGTGAGTTGCCCCTATAATTCTTAGACAGGATCTAAGTTCAATAAGCAGAATTTCCACTCCTGTTTCCCAACATAATCCACAAAGTTTATACTTTCTCAAGCCTGTTCTCAGCAAGGTTCTCAGTAAAATCACAAAAATCCATTTTCTGAAAGGGAGGTACAATCTTTACTGCACAAGTACTTCAAAATTCCACCAAGACATCTTTTTATGGGGTCATCCTATGAGGATTTATGGCAATGGACCTTGGAATGAAATAGTTGAGAAAGTAGAAGAAATCATAGTATAGTATAATAGAAAAATAAGAAAATTATCCTCCAACTCATGGAATCAGTTTGTGAAAAAACATGAAATTCTAACAAGTGCCTTCCAATAAGTTACTAAAAAATTCAGCATTCTGGATTTCATGGCCCAGCTACAATAGCAATAAAGATCAAATTACTTCCTGATCCATGAGGAACTTTGCACAAAAATCTATACTTAACACTGATAGTTTAATTATGGGATATTGTTTGGAATGTAGAGCTTACCTTGATATAAGCATATCACTAGTGACATCGACAAGTACTGTGGGCTCATAAAAAGTCAATCCCAAACTGTGTCTTTTACCCCCAACGAGGACTTTTGCCCCCTTCAAAAAGCAACCATACATTTTTCAGAAATGAAGCATAAAAAAATTCTTATACCTCTTAAAGTGTGTCAGCATTTATTTGCAATGGAAAAAAAATCTAGAAATATTAAGCAAAAAGGGGAAAAAGAGGAAGTATGTATTATTTTATCATGTTTTCCTCTTCCTTCTTCATGAATCATACAGCATGAGAGATGAAACAAAACAGAACTATTGGAGTAATTTTGTTGCAGATAAAATTTTCATGGGATCTAAGTGTCGTTTTCAGGTTCAATTCCCAATGGAGACAAAAATTTATTTTTGAAAAAATTGTATATACTCATACCAAGAGTTGGAAGCTCAAAAAGACCCAAGGACTTGATGCGTTTCTAGTTGTCATGTTGGGTGGCCTATTTCTTGTATTATTCTCTTCATCAATGTTTCTTATTGATCTTCGGGTGTATTTCAAGTTAGAACCTTTATTGTACCTGCTATTACTCTATTAAGATGAACATATATCCTATAGCTTTTGTTTTTTAAGCTATATAACATGTTTGAGTGATGGAGGCATACAAGGAAAAAAATTACACTGCAATCGAATGAGGTCGTGCACCATTTTATAGTACTTTCATAAAAATGAAGTCATAGAATGCTAACAACATATGAAGTAATATCCTTTGAATAAAAGCTTAACATTTTCCAATGTTATGTGTGAGAGAACAAACCTGTGAGACAGCATCTTCAACCAATGCCTCAATCTGACATTAAATCCCAAAGGGCCAAATGGTTTAATAGAGGCCTATACCAGGAACAAATGCTTGATGGAAACTAAAGTTGAGAACAAAACTAACCTTGTGCAATGCAGCTTGATTAATCAGTGGGCCCTGTGAAAAATGCACGGGTAAACTCAAAAGGCACTCATCAACTACCATGAGGGAGACAACCCTCAAGTGTGAAAATATAAAAGCGATATATCTGTACTAATTTATGTGAAGCTCATGTAATAAGGAAGATAAATGAGTTCATTATATTTTTTCATTGGCCAACAACATAGTGCCATTGATGAGTATGACTATCAAAAAACCAAGTAGAAACTGTAGAATTACATAGATGGGAAGACCCACAAAACAATCATCTTAAGGACTAGAAAAGAAAACAGAATCAATGACTACCTGGGTCACACCTTCATCAAAGCCATGCCCAACTCGCAGAGTCTGGACAGCTTTTGTAAGGGCAGCTGCAAATTTATCGTGAATACCTGCATAATGAATACTAAGTAGAAATCCACTAAAGATGTACATTTGAAAGAATAGTGAAGAAACCAGAAATTTATAAAAGAAATTTCAGCATGAATGAACCAATTTAGGACCAAAAGTAAAAAGTATTTTCAGCATCGATGAGAACATGATGTGCTTTTACTGCTATGTTGATAGGCACAGTATTCTAATATGAGGATTCACTTAGTGTATTAGTTAACAATCAATGGTTAGTTTGATGTAGAATGAAATACAACTCTGTATCCACCAAAAAGAAAAAAAAAAGCAGTAGACTAAATATTTACAGTTTTCACTGTACCTTCTTGTACCAATATTCTATTCGGAGAAATACATGTTTGTCCACAATTAAAGAATTTCACAATCATCTGCATACAATAGATTGCATATTTTAGTTAAATAGAACCACAATGATCATGGTGAGCTGAAACCGACAGCACAGAAATGACATCAAACAGAATAACAAAGTCCAATGTCTTCTGCTTGTTCTGTAATGAAAAATTTACAGTGCATATCACACAAATACCACAAGCACTTGAAAGACAGAATACATTCAGAAGAAGAAATTAGAGACATCTTCCCTTGAAGAGAGATACTTTAGACAGGAAAAATAGCATATTCAGCCAAGTAATATCCATAAGCACATCTCACTCTAGATCCAAAATGACAAAGTTTATGACCTTCTTAATAGTATATTCAATAGATAAAGGGATTAGTCAAGACTCAAGACACATGAGCCCGAAAAGAGCTTTAAATTTTATCATTTGAGATATTATTTAATTCAAGAGCTACAATGTCAAAAGAAGCATGAGCAGCATCCAGGGAATTTTTATTTTTAACACAACCATTTTGTTGTGGAATACCCAGACAAGTGTTTTAATCCTCAATCTCATGCTCATCTAGTAAATCCTTAATTCCCGGTTCAGAGTTATATGGTAAAAAAAGATAGATCTATGTCAATGCATGACCTAAGACTTCTAGACCTACACAACCGTGAACTTAAAGTGAGATCTGTATCACTGGTGTTTCAGTCCATATTCACAAACTCACAAGACAAACTGCCACAGGTCAGGAATTAAGGGATATTTAGCAACTGATTGCTCTAGGCAATGACACACTATTTAATGTGTAAAAAAGCATAATGGAAGAGCCAGTATTGAAAAGGCTCGTCCTTTGGCTAATAAGGGGAGTTGAAGGATTGCATTTCATGGAAGAAGAGGAAGTTTCTGCTCCTTTTTCAGTAGCATTTCTGTTGCTAGAGAACTTCAAAGCAAGATGAAAAGGACAACTTATTGCAGAAAAGGGTTTCCACATTGAGGTCAGAGGCAGGAAGAAGGTATTCAAAGTTTAAGATATTTGTAATCAGTCAATCCACTGATCAGAAATTCAATAATCAATCTTGAGAAAAAATTTCTAGGGTTCCAAGAGTTCATATTTGATGCAGCTTCTGTGGTCCAAAGCTACCCTCAATGATTGACTATCAATAGGAAAAAAAAACTAACGTATTTTCAACTAATTTAGAACACATGGAAATGGTTGGAAGCTCCAAAAGTTTACAGTGCACTTCATAATTTGGCAGCTCCAATAAATGAGCAAACAATATTTGAAAAATATCCACATTATAAATCAAACTTATTAGGTTTTTTAGTTTTCTCAAACAGATGATTGAGGCACATACTGTTAAAGGGCATAGAAGAGCTTTGCATGAAAATCTTCAGCCCCTTGTCTTAATAAGAAAAGGCCAATCCACACAGTATCTCAAAGCAATTCATCAAGCACACAATGAGCATTTTGCCAATGCCAATCAAGATTCAGGCCGGTTTTGATTTTCTAACTGCAAGTGCTCATGGAACTCAGCAAACATCTAGTATGGAACAACAATATTAGAATCAGTATATCTGGATGACAACTTACAAGTCCTTTCACGGTCACCTCCAAGTCTGCATCATCAAATATCATGCTAGGTGCATTACCGCCAAGTTCCATAGATGTCTAGAAAGTTGGGATTGAAGTCAGTTAACAATATAATGATTTGTAAAGTCTCTTTTCTGAACAAATTCAACTATGCATACCTTTTTAACAGTCTGAGCAGCACCAGCCAGCAACATCTTCCCAACAGCTGTTGAGCCCGTAAAAGTGATCGCCCTAACCTGAATAAGTTGTTAAAAGCATTAACGAGTACTGTTGTATCATTCTGGATATCCCAGGACCTCGACATGGAGGTTTACACTAGGAAAGTAATTCCTCCATTTGAACAGGCACAATACCTTTGGACTTGCAAGGAAGGCATCCCCAATCTCAGGGGCAAATCCCATGACCATGTTGAAAACACCCTAAAAGATTAAAAGATCAAAAACCATTAGAAATGAATGAAGGAACAAAAGTTATTGAAATGACCCAGGAAAAGAACAAAACAAAAACAATTGGAGCACTGGTATTCTTTTGAAAATACATAAAAATATCAACTAGAAGGTACACCAAGTAGATTCAGATACTTCACTGAGTTGCAGAAACTAGGATAATAGTTTGTGACTGGAGAAATAACACAATCAGAAACAGAACCATGCACTTGCTCGTGCCTTCTCAAAAATTAGTAACCACATGACTGTCAAAATAGATTATAGTAAAATTTCCTTATTCTATTTCTCATCCATGGTTATCTAGCAATAGTATGATATGTAGGCTATAATGATGACTACATCATGCCAATGTAGCAGTGTGATTGTCTTGTGTAGTTTAATCATAATGGTATAGTTGAAAAAACATTACAGTTAAAGATCCCATGCATGCTAAATGATTTGAAACTTTCCACTCTTTCTATCAAACTGAAACTAAAAAGCTTTCTTATTGAAAACTATAATATATAGAGAATTCAAAATCCCAATGGCTTCTTTAAGCATGTCAGTGATCATCCCTCCTGAGCAGCCTAAACCAGCTTAAGAGTTCTGCTATACAGCGATTTTCAGATGATATGGTACAGGTAAGGCCAATGGACCCCCCAAAGACCAAGCCAATTTGTGCTTCTGAATTTTCTTACATAAAAATTTCAAGAACAATTCCAAATCTGCAATATCTAGATACTTTCCAAGTCACATAACAATAATTCCATCTTAAAACAGACGTGAGATTACCGGTGGAATTCCAGCTTGAAGAGCAAGTTCAGCTACTGCTAAGGCTGACAATGGAGTTAATTCAGAGGGCTTTATAACCACTGTGCAGCCACAAGCCATGGCAGGACTAACCTGATAAAAATGTGAAAAAGACATCTTTTTGAGCATGGCATGACACAATATTCATGGATCAAATAGGTTATCTAATTCAAGAAAACACGACATACAGAATTATATCATTTTGCCCCATTGTCTAGTTGTACTGTAATAGACCTAGATTTAACACACCTTCCGAAGAGCCATAGCCAATGGAAGGTTCCAGGGAGTAATTGCACCAACAACACCTACAGGCTGCAAAAATGGAAATTCATAAGGCCACAGTAGAAAATAAGAAATTGCATGAAAATGAGTGGCATTAGGAAGTTTAATATACCCATGGAAGTCCTTAGATAGCTACAATCATTAAGGTTCAACTGTCCAGATAGTGGTGGTAAAAGGCGGTACAGAACCAGTACAGAACCAGGCCACATTATCATAGACATTAAAACCCATGTCCTTCACATATCATTATCAAATTCCAATGTTTTGGGCATTGCAAGGTTAAACAGCACATTGTCACATATGATGTTGAGACCCAAAGTATGTAACCATGTTTGTAGAGGCATCTCAAGATAAAGAGAAAAGTTTGAAATAATTACTTGTTTAAGCAATTAAGACATAAAGAAAGCCACAGCTTCACCTGCTTTAAAACAAACATTCGGCGATCTGCTTGTGTTTGTGGAATTATATCACCATAACAATGCTTCACTTCCTCAAGAAAGAACTCCAAACAACTAGCCCCAATCAAGACCTGTGAATTTCCTTAGTGTCATAGGTTGCAGATAATTGATGTTGAGGAAAGAAAAAAATATGCAGTGAGCCTATTCTTAAAGATTTCTTAAAGAAAAGGTGTGAAGGGCATACCTCATTATAGCCTTCCGCTACAGGTTTTCCTTGCTCCAGTGTTATAAGTTGACCAAGCTCGGTTTGATGGGCAATTAGTAAATCGTACCTTCAATTGCATGCAGATATGATATCATAAAAAATAGATATGGGTATAATTTTTCACAGAAACTGACACTATTAAATAAAGAGATTTTCCAATATGAAAGCACCAAGCGACACTTAACTACAGTAAATGCAGGCACATGATCGAACTCCAAAATTCATCTTTATGGGAAAAAAAACTAAACAGCATCAATCCCAGGATTACTAGCAAAATGATACACTAAGTTCAAATTTTTCTTCCAAAAAGCTAAGATTGGAATTTCAAAACTCAAACTCCTAAATGTTGCCTTATGCCGAGGGACCATAACAAGATGCTAAAGGAAAGCAATATATTCAAAACTGTACATGTTAAATGCAAATGCATAAGCAAGTGTTAGTTCTCTTCATTTTCTTTGCAATATTTCTTATTTTCCACTCTTTACCCAAATTAAACGAAAATAAGTAAATAAATCAATGGATGCTTAAAAATGATCAAACATGCTTTTCCTAGATGTAAAAACAATGCTGTCATTTGATTAAATCAGAAAAGGAAAGAAACCAATGTATCAAGGTACGGATAGAAAACAAACTTTTAAGTCTTAGACCCATCTCTGAAACCCTTATAGCTAAAAGTGTATGAAAGCTACCCATATGTCTTTTTTTTTTTTTCAGTGCTACTTCATATTTTAAAAACAATGCTTTATGCCTATTATTGATACTTTTTAGGCTACCAACTTTCCTTAAAAGGCTACAATGGATACTAGGGTACAATATGGGAAAAGACAAAAATTATGAATTATCAACAAATAAATAGGGGAATAAATAGTAGGAGAGACTCAAACTCAACACTTCTAGTTAACGATAGCTCTTAAATAATATTTGTAGACATAAAAAATTTTAGTGGATTAAATTACCACTAAATTGGTCTTTAAAATTGTGACTCCTTAGTTCAATAAAATTTCAACTTGACAAGTGATGGGTCTTACATGTTAAAGACGTAACATACAACTCAAAAGGTGACATGTAACGAAATTTGGAAGGCTACAAAATTAAGTGTTCAAAATAAAATAAAATCAAATATTTAAAGTGAAGAGGGAATTAGAAAAAAGGATTTTCCTGTTGACATATTTCCTAAATAAAGGAAACAAATCTTCCCATTGAAGTCAAAAGAGAATTAAAAAATAAATATTCTCTTGTTGGCAACTTTCCTAAATAAATAAAACAAATTGTCCAATCGAAGTCAAAAGAGAATTAAAAAATAAATATTCTCTTATTGGCAAATTTCCTTAATGAAGGAGACAAGTTGCTAAAATCAATGAACCAAATTCTTTAAATTAAGCAACCAAATCTTAGGGATGTCAAATTTAATTTTTTAACTTCATCCATAAATAATGATGACTTCCTTTAATGGAGAAGATTAGAAAAACAACTTCACGTGCGAAAAAAGGCTTTACAAAGATAAAAAGGCTTCACAAAATATCATTGTTTTGAAAACCGGACCGGACTGGCCGATCCAACCAGTCCAACCACTGGCCGGTGGTCTTTCCGGTTTGGCCCTCTCCTTTAAATCGTTGGGTTGTAGAACCAGCCACAAGCCGCCTAAACCGGCAGTTAGACCGATGAACCGCCTGGATCGGGTGGTTCTTTATGAACCACACGACTCAATTCCAGCCCAGTCTTCCTCTATTTTCTTTCATCCAAACACAGTCCAGCCTTCCCCTCCGGGCCCAAGTGAAAGCCTAATTAGCCCAACCTTTATATTTTAATCGTTTTTCAGCAAAACCCAAACACTTTAACAACCTTAGTGGGCTGCACCTTTGAGCCCATTAAGTTCACAAATGGCTTGAATGAGCTGTGTTAATAAGGGCACCATTATTCTCATCTGCAACCGATGTGGGATTGCTGCTATTTTCAGTCTAAAGAAAAATCAATGTAATAACATCTACTTTAGGGATTTGAACCCCAGATCTCAACTGAGCAAAAATTATAGAGCACCACTTGGCTACAGCACAAATCAATACTAAGTCTGGAAAATAAAAAAAATCTGTCTATTTCTAAAAAGATTTATAATATCGGATAAAATAATATATATTTTCTGAAATTATAAAATTAGTTAAAATAAAATAATTAAATTTTCTTTCATTTTGAATATATCCACATTTAAATATTATACGTATTCCATTTAATAAAGTTTAAAATATTAATATATTTATATTTATATTTGATAATATCCAAGATAAAAAATAAATATTATTAAAATTTTAATTTATTAATATATCTATATATATATATATATATATATTTAAATTATTTTTAATTTTAATAATATATAAATTATATATTTATGACGTCACTGGTTCAACTGCGGTTCAACCACCGATCTGACCACTAAACCGTGAACCACTAACTTTTTCAATTCAATAATCGGCCTAGTTCTAAAAACATTGTAAAATATCCCTACAAGTCCAAGAATTGCATAAGTACTACACACATATTCTTCACCTTGCAACAAAGTCATTCAAGAACAAGTCATTCGAAGCCCTCGATTGATCTTCAAAACAAAAAAACCCTTTGCATTGTTGTTTTTTGAATAGTGATCAAAGTGAATGAATCAGAGGAAAAATATTCTTTTGTAAAGAATATTGTCACAAAGATTATACTCTACAATTATTTTTTAATACAAAATTTGTGTTCGCATACAACTTTCCTAAAAGCTTAAATTGTTAGGATATAAACCCACAATATATACCATCCTAGTGTTTCTAATTAATTATTGGGTTTAATACTCATAGTTCTCTTTCCCTAATTTTTTGTTTTAGGTTCAAGAACATTTCCAATGCAATGATGATGCACAACACAACTTCTTTGTGTCACTTATTTAATAACATTCACAGTTCACTATATTGGAAAAGCTTCCTCAAACAAGCTCGGATCAATGGATCATTCAAAACATTATAAAAGCAAATATATAGTTAATAAAGATCACAGGATATCAATTTCCTCGTACCATTTCCTCATAAGTTTACTCCTTTCAGCAGTAGTAAGTTTGCTCCAAGCTGAAGAAATAATGGACCACAAATAGATTGCAGATCATAAATATAATTTGTTAACTTTAAATGATACAACATAATTTAAACATAGAATTCAATTACCCAGGAAATTAAATTCTCAAAGTTTCTTCTAAAAATGAGGTTACACTATGTATCATGTACAGCATGCACCAAAACACAACTCGTTGTAACAATTTTCTCATCGACCATTAGATACCATATATGCAATTACGATACCTCCATTTCATAGCCCATCTTTTATTATGTTAGAAGCATATTAAGTATTAGCAACTAATAATATATCTTTTTCCATTACATTAATCTATGACGCATACAGATATGTTATAGATACCTACTGCAGGTATGGATTAAGTTCATATTACTGTGAGAGGTGTAATGCTCTATCCAAATAGCGGTTTTTATAATTAGACACAGAAGTGTTATGGTACACCCCATTGGTTACGTTACAATGTGTTACAAGACTCTGTAAAATGTATTTTTTAAAGAAAATAGGAAGTACAAGGCCAAGGTTCAATTGGCAAGTTCAATAAAATATGCTAAATGCACAAGATATTTTTCTTCTAGGAGATCACATAAACACAGTAGATGGGCAAAAAAATCCCTTACAAGTGAATGCAGCATGAGCTGAAGCTATCGCATCATTGGCCTCCTTCTTACCCATGCACGCGACATTAGCTAGAACTTCACCGGTTGCGGGATTGTAGACCTGCCATGAAATGAAACACCTTTAGTGTCTGATAAGTATATTATATATTATATTGCCATAATTGATTTAAAAAAAAAAAAAAAAAAAAACCAAGCAGAAGTGAATCGGTGATAAGTTCTATTTGAAGTCTCTTGGGAGTAAAAGGGGCCCCTAGTATTTTAGCTAAAATAGCAAAGAGCTAAACATTGAAACAAATAGCTGTTTTTCTCACCTTTTTTTTCCATTATTATTGTTATATATAAAATGAAATCAAAGAAAGGCTCAAAACATGGAAGTAAGTACAAAAAACAGAGGTTTAAGGTTTATAGCAAAGGCCTAAGAATTCTACATCTATGCCATATTGACATTTCAAAATATGCAAAGATTCCATTATTTGGCTCAACAATAACATGGATTAGAGATTAGACAAAATCCAGGCCATTCAGCTCAATTCAATCCAAATAACATACAATAAAACAAAGAGCAAGCAAAAAACAAATTCCAAATAGTAATTTCTTGAATATGTATTCAGCTCAATTCAACAAAACATTTAAATCCCAGCCACTTGGGATCAACTGGACAAGTTAGTGTTCAATGCTGAGCTAAATCTGAGGCCGTATCCTCTGTCATGTTGAATAGCCAACATTAAGTAGATAGGATAAGACTTTGTTGAGTTGACAATTCTTGCAACCCTCTTCTAACTGTTTTTAAGACCAATTTTTTACCGCTCACATTTTTTCCTTCAATGAATAAGAAAATTTTCTAAATAACTCATTACGGTTGGAGTTCCAACATTTGATACAATTCACTACATAGTCTGCATGCATGCAAATCATCCAGGGATCTGTGGGATCAAAGGAAGAGGGTGCACTATTTGCTGTTATAAGAAATGGAAAGGACAATAGGAAAAAGTCTCTCAAACCTCAAAAGTCTTCCCATCATAAGCATCCATCCATTTTCCTCCAATAAGGCCCTGGGTCCGAAAAAGACCAGCCCTCTTAACTTGAGCTATAGCACTTTGTGGATCCATGCTTATCTAACCATCCAAACCACTTTCAATCAGTTGCATTTAGATACTGAGAATACTTATTGAAAAGAAATACTAGACACACAAAATGAATTCACCTAAGCATAGAAAGGAAAAGAATCACAAAAGGACATTTACTATTAAAAGAGCACAACCTCAAACAAAAAAGGACAAGGAAAACAGCAACAAAAATGTAAAAAGACAACTTCAGTCCTTTTCAGTAGAGGAAAAGATCAGTAAGTAGTACTTTAGCATCTTACGGTTCTAAGTAGACAAAGAAAATGCCACACCACTAAATCAATCTTTAGATTTACAAAGCTCTGGGCAATATGTAGGAATTGAACACAACATTACATACGAGCCATCGATCTTAAGCCAGACAATAAAAGATATAGCAGCATTTTTTGTCAAAAGAACCCAAAACAATGTTTGCTGATACACACAAATGAAGCCAAAACTATGCTCATAGCAGAACACAGACAATAGTAAAACAAGGTGAAGTAAATTTACAAATAAATACTGGTATAATACATTTTTCTTTTTGTTGAAGAACAATGGAAAAAACTGGTATTATATGACTTTGGTGGAAAGTTCAAGACCAAAAGTTCAAGACCGAAAGTTCAGTGCAACATATTTTCCTTGTTTCCCTTAGGCTCTCTTTGGATCTCAAAGACTTCAAAGCCAAACAAAAAATACCCCCAAAAAAATTAAAACTAAACACTTATTTTCATTATTAGCAGGGGAAATGAACCTAAAATCACAATACCATTTTCAATTAATTTTAACTTATTTTATTTTATTTTATTTTTTATGGTATAATTTTCTTCTCATAGAAAATAATCATGTTATGTTTATATCTAAAACCCTTGAACCTTAAGTATTGAAACCAATAAAAAAAACCCCAAAATTTCTAGAATGGATTTGATATATATACCTAAAACCCAGTAAATTAGGCATTGAATCTGATAAAAAAAAAAAAAAAATTCTGAATTTAGACCTAAGACTCAATAGGTTAAGGCATGAAAACCAAAAAAATAAAACCCCAAAAATTTTCTACATTTAGACATAGAACCATCAAGTTTACGCATTGAAAGCAATCAAACAGAAACCCAAAATTTCTACAATGGTCTGAAACTGAAAAACATCATAAAAATCTTGGCCTTAACACCACATAGAGAAAAGAGTACAAAATTCAAGCGAAACAACAAGAAGCAGAGAAATCAAACTTAGGTAAATACTGTGTATATAAGCATGAACACACTGCGCAGAGAAAAACCCACATAAATCACACCTGAATCAAGAAATTCTGCCTATAAAAATGGCAGATGAGCAGCAAATTATGAAACCCAAATCGAGAAAAACCTTCAGAAACAATAAACAATAGTTGAGACCCGTAAGTCATAACACTGTTATAGTGCCATGATGCAAGGTGTGTGGGCCTGCTGATCAGTTGTCATTGGGCCCATATTCATTTCCAAATTTTTTATGCCTCTGCATGGTCCTCATGCAAAGAAACCTACCCGCTGTTCACGAAGGCGGTGGCAGCGGAGGTAGACAAGAAAGGAAATCAAAACCCGGCTAAACTCCCCCTACCACTAGGCTCTGGCGGTTGAGGGAACTGCTCTTCTTTCCAAAAAATTTCTTGGACCTTTGCATGCCCTCTTATCCATCTTTGTCTTCTTTGCATTTTGCATGTCCGTTGGTTACGTGGTTCTCGGGATGTTTGGAGAACAGGTTTAAGGCTACGTTTGATGGCCGAAAATTTGAGGGAAAGTAAATACAAAGGAGGAAGGAAATAAGAATTTTTTTTTTATTAAAAAAAAAAAAAAGAAAAAAAGAAAAAAAAGGTTTTGTCTCGTTGATACGTCTAAATTTTGAAGGAAATAAAACAAAAAAGAAAAACGGAAGAAAACAAGAAACCAAAAAAAACACACAAAAGAGAGAAAAATGGGTTTTGACTTGTTGATATGAAAATACAATCTTTATTTTTTAATTAATATTATTTTTATTTATTTATTTAAAATTTATTTGAAATATATTTTTGTTTCAATAAATTACATAATTATTCCTTAAAATACATTTTTTACTTATCATTTCATCAATAATAATTGACAATTAAACTAAACTTTTCTAGGTAAATGTTTTCATTCGTTTAGATATATTACTATTATTATTATTATTTGAGATTTTTTTTTTTTTTAAAAACAATTGGTTTAGATATATTACTATTATTATTATTATTATTATTATTATTATTATTATTTGAGATTTTTGTTTTCTTAAAAAACAATTGGTTTAGATATATTACTATCATTATTATTTTTTGATATTTTTTTCTTAAAAAACAAACAAACACTGCGAAGACAAAGTTGAAATTTTTTTTTTCTCCATAAATAAGCATTTCATAGCAAATGTAAGATAGTTTGAAGAGTGCGAATATTAGAAGTAGTGAAACCCGATAAACTATAAATGAGTTTGAGTTTTGTTGAAAATAAAATTTATGATTTTTCTCATGGTCTCTTTAGGAGGTAAGTTGAGGTTAATTTTAATGACTTTGATTGTTTAGAACATTTTCTTTGTTTTTGACATCACCTTGGATTCACGAGATAGAGATATAGATAAAAGATAATATATTATTACTTTTAAAAAGTGGGAAAAAAAATCCTTCCGAGTGTTTGTTTTTGAAGAAAAAGAAAGAAAAACATTTGTGTGAGGAGTTTAGTTATCAAATTATCAATTAATATCTATGACATAGCAAGTAAAATGAGCATTTTAGAGAATAATTATATGACTCGTTTAAAAGTGCATGATATTTCAAATTATTTTTAAATAAATGAAGATAATACTAATTTAAAAAATTTAAGATCCCTTTTTTAATATATTTTGATATTAGTGAGTCAAAATTCACTTTTCCCAATAAAAAATAGATTTTAGAATTAATAAATTATTTTTGTATATTTTTTCAAACTTATTTCACATATCTTTTTTTATCATATAAAAATTAAATAAATTTAAAATATATAAATTTCTAATTAAAGAAAAATGTGGATTTTTCTTAACCTTTTTTTTTGCATTAAAATTATCACCCCTAATTCATAACCTAAATGGTTAGATACGGTTGACTTCATTAGTGACACGGTGTCATATATGGTATAAATAGAAGACAAAGATAAGACATAAAAGGGAATATTAAGGAAGCAATTTCATATGACACAAAAGGTCGATGTAAAATAAATTCGGGCACTAAAGGAAATACCATGAAAGGGACACAAAAACTAAGAGTTATTTAATAGTGTAATTTATTATATTTAAGTCTAAATAGAAAATTAAAATAGACTTCTACTAAACCGAGGGTTGCAAAGAGAAAGAACCAAAATTAATTACATAATGTTATACATGATAGGTATAAAAGGTGGTATGGAAAAGAATACGGAGTATGGGTGTAACTTGGACGGGTTAGCTTGACCTAATATGACGTTCAAGCGGATTTGGACAATCATTTTCAACATTTGGATTGGATTTGGGTTAGGTTTTTTCAACCTGAACTTAATTTAGATTAGACTTGCGTTAAGATTCAAACATTCTTAATCTAACTCAATTTTGATTTAATGTTTTTATAATATAAATTATCTTATATAATAATATATATTTTCTTTTTAATTTTTGTAAAATCAAATTATATTATATGTAATGCCCCAAATTCAATTTAGAGGTAAAATCATAATTTAAAAATTAATAATTAATTAAAGTAATTTAATAAGGATAAAAAGATCTTTTCATATTTAAAACTCGAAGGTATAAATTAGATTTTTCTTATTTTTTTTATTCAAAAAACTCTTTTACACAGAGATCAGAGAGCATATAATTAAAGATTTGAAGGTTTAGGGTTTTAAGATCAACTTTTCAGGTAAGCTTTTTAATCTTTAAATTAATATTTTATATTAGTTAATTAGTTTTGAACACTTTAGATATTTTTTGGAATATCTCAATTTTGATTAAAGTCTGTTTAATTAATTTATAAGTAAAAAATATTAAAAATTTATAAACATAGTTTGATTTATTTATGAAGATTGATAAATTTTGATTACTAAAATGAATAAATATAAAAAAAAGAATTATATAGTTTTGGATGTGAAAATTACATAAAATTTGTGAATATGAAGGTTAAAAGTTTTGACTTTTAAGAGGAGAAAAAAATAATAATGAAAGATGCGTGAGGTAGGAAGGATTTGGTATGTTAGGGAAAAAAAGGGCTAAGGAATGACGTGCACGTAAGGAAGTAAATAGGATTAATAATAAACAAAAGTTAAATTATGTATTGCTTGCATACAATAAAAAATAAAAAACAACAAAAGACAGCTGTTTGTGGAGGAAAGTAGTATTAATAATAATCAAAGGTAATGGGTTGGTCATGCATTGAATATGAAAATTAATAAAAAATAATAATAATATTTAGTTTTAAACTAATGAATGAAATATTAGTAATAATAATAGTTTAATGTAATAAATAGAGAAAAAAAACATATCTTTGAGGGATTTGGTTTAAATAATAATAATAATAATAAATTAATAGAATGTTGGAAATAAATTTTGGAAAGAACCTAATTTTTTAAAATAATTTAAAAACTCACTTGTTAAATTATTATTGATTAAGAAGTTAAAAATAACCGATTACATAATATAGAAAATTATTGGGGTTCTCAAAAGTCAAACCTATAAATTTAGATAAATAGTTAATAGTAATAGTTGTGTCTTTTTTTTATTAGGTTTGAAATGGGTTCTTTGAGGCGAAATTCTTTGGGATTAAATACTTCAAGGTTTTTGAGTGTTTTTTTGAGGTAAGAGAAATTAATGTAGATTTTGTGAAAGGAAATAAGTTTATTTTTATATTATATTTTGAAATGTGTAAAAATATTATTTTTATTTCTATGCATGGATCAAATATATGTTTTGTATGAAAAATATGTTTGAACATTTTTTTTGTTTATGAAAAATGAAAATTGTGGAGATATAATATTTTGTTTTGTAAGTTTGAATTAATAAAATGAAGTGTTTGACTCTTGTTTCTATGGTCATAGTCAACAAGTTATAATAGTTGATCTTATGGTCCTAGTCAATAGGTTATAATTGCTGACATTTGGTTTTGTTCACCTTAAATAAGACAAATTTGAAACTAGCTACTCATTTGTGAAGTCTCGTTTAATTGGACACCATTTGTTATTTGATAATCAAAGTAAATATATTTTGAATGTATTTGATTTGATTTTGATTAGAAATTGTTTTGGAATGGATATGAGAAAGTTTTATTGAAAAGTTTGATTGTATTAGCATTTTGAACTCAAAAGTTTTAATGAAAATAATTATATGTTATATTTCCTATTTGTAATTATAATTAAAAACGTTTGATCCATGAAACTGTATTGATGTTCCTTGTTGAGTTTTAAGTTCATGTCCCTTCGTTGATAATTTTCAAGTATTCTCAGTTCAGACGAGGAGTGATGGTTAAGATAGAGAATTTTTCTTTGTTAGGATTTTGGTTTAAACTTTTTTTTGGACATTGTTTAGATGTTAAAATTTATTCTTGTTTAAATTATTTGAGTTTCGAGGTATTTGGACAATAACACTTTGACTCATGTGTTAGTTTTTAAAGTTGATATGGAGATTTTAGAATTCATTTATTTTACTACTCCGAACATGAATTTGGTAACTGGTAATTTCCAATTACAAGATGAATGTTTGTATTGATTCCATTTTGAGCCTTTGGATTTGAGGTGTGAAGTGATTATCATGCCCATAAAGTAGGTATTGGGGCGTGGCATTATATCATATATATTTTTTATTTTTTAGAAAGATATGATTTTATATATATATATATTTTTTTACTATTTTAAATTTTTATCTGTTTACTATATAAATTTTCATATAAATATATAAAACATTTTAAAAACACACTAACAATTATACAACTCAATCAACTTAAATCTAACCTAACTGGTTCAAATTCAACTCAAACTTAGAGAAATGATGTTGAGTTAAACTTAGGTTGAGTATCTTGAGTTAAAGGTCGAAACTCGGGTTGGGTTGATTGTTTCGTAATTCAGATTAAATTTAGATTAGTCATCAATTCAACCAATCCACCTAAGATTGAACCCTAATATTGAGTTAAAGTAACATGCATATTGATTTAATTAGTCATACAATTATAATATACGAAAATCTTTCCTTTATTTAATTTTTGAGAAAAATTCTAATATATTGAATGGGTTTCAGATCTAAATCATCCTCAGATATCTAAATCTTTAGTTTCTATTTTTTATTTAGTTTCTATTTAGTTTAGGGAATAAATGATCATTAGTATTAGTTTTATTTTATTTAGTTTCGGCTTTATTCAGTTTCTACTTCTATTTAGTAGCCTATATAAAATATGACAAAGCGTAATGAGAAAGACATGGAAAAATATTCTTAATAAGAATAATTTATTCTCTTAATTTTGCGTCTTCTCCATGGGTCATAAGAATTGGTATAAGAGCATGGTCTTGGCACCATGATGGAAAAGACTAGAACATAAAAATAACATAGACTTGAAGATATTGTTAAACAATTGAAGGACTTGTTAGATAAACAAGCAGCATGACTCATCAAATAAACAAGTAGCAACCTTATTGGAATTGTTGAAAATGGTTGCAATCATAAACCTAAAATTTGAATGCTTGACTTCCATAACAGAGGAGTCAAGTAATGGGAACCATGCTTTAATCAATAGAAGTGAGACAAATTATCACTCACATGATTAAAACTCCTTTTAAACCAAGTGTTCCAAACCTAATTTTCCAAATTTGAAAGGTGAGAATCCTAGTGGGTGGATTTACAAATGTGACAAATTCTTTAAAATTAATGGAATCGAGGATTAGGAGAAGGTAAGATTGGCTTCCTTGCATTTAGAAGGAAGTGCCTTAGAATGGTTTCAAGGGTACAAGGCAAGGAAATCAATTAGACAATTTTTTTTATAGATATTGTTTCTAGGTTTGGCCTTAGTATTTATGATAAGCCTTATTGGACAAATAACCAAATTGAAACAAGTTTTTATGGTTAGGATATACTAAGAGCCTGTTGATGGTCAAAACTAGTGGGTTGACTGAGGAATTTTTTGTTCAATAATTCATTATTGGCTTGAAAAATGCAGTTAAAAATCAAGTCACAATGTTTCGACTAAACATTCTAACCCAAACCATTGAGTTAGCCTTGTTGTCGGAAAGGATAATGAAGGCAATTCTCAAGGAAGTTAAGGACTCTAATGAAAGTGATGGGGAAGCGATATGTGAAGCTAAAAATGATATCAGGGAGGATGATATTAGGGTTTCAATCAATGCAATATTTGATTAAACATCTCATTAGATCATGAGGATCGGTGGCAACATTAAGAAGAAGTCTGTCACTATACTATTTGACTCAAGAAGCACCCATAACTTCCTTGATCCCATAGTGGCCAAAAGAACAAGATGCTCAATGCAAACTACCAACCCTAAGAAGGTGGCAATGACAGATGGAATTAGAATTACTGGTGATGCAAGTTGTAGACAATTGACATGGAACATGCGAAGGAAGGGATTTTAGGCAAATTTGAGGCTCCTATCTTTGGGTGGGTGCAATATGGTATTGAGAATTCAATGGTTAGCTAAATTGGGATCCATATTATGGGATTTCAAGAATTTGAGAATGAAATTTATTATCAATGGAAAGAAATTCATGTTGGAAGGTGCAGCTATAGGTCCCCCCAAGTTAGTTAGGTCTCAAGCATTTACAATTCGAATTTTATCCATACAATGGGAATGAGGAAAATATAGTTAAAGAGGAACAATATGACAGTTGTTCAATAACTCATACATCGGGCCAATTTGTTTTTGGAAGACACAACATGAGAAGATGTTTACAAAATTCAACAAAAGTTTTGAGAGTCTCGACCTTGAGGATAAAACTTCTTTTGACGGGGAAGAGGATGTTGCGACTTGATTAGTTTAGAGAATAAATGATCCTTAAGATTAGTTTCTATTTAGTTTAGGGAATAACGTACACTTAGGATTAGTTTTTATTTTATTTGGTTTCTATTCCTATTTAGTAGCCTTTATAAAATAAGGTGATTGCAATGGACAAGATATGAAAAAAATAATCTCAATAAGAACCATTTATTCTCTTAATTTTACATCTTCTCCTTGGGCAGTAAGAATCATTGAATAAAGATTAAAAAAAATGATATTCAAATATAAACAAAAATGAAACTTTTTTTTATCATAAATCCATACTTTTGAAAATTGTATTGAAAATAATAATCAAATAAGAATTTGGCCATTGTTTGTCAAAAGCATTTTGGGTATTGTTTGTTAGTTTGATTTTGTTTTTACGCCTTATATTTGATTATTATTAGTCTTATACTTGTATAATGCGTATAGATATGGCATTTTGAAAAAATGAGAGACAGAGAGAATGAGTCAAAGAAACGGAGAAACTCAAAACGCAGAGTTTCAATAAACGGAGGAACCCAAAACGCAGCGTTTCGAGGAGAGAAGCAAAGAGTAAACGTTCTTAATGAAATACCTAAGTCACCAAACCCAGCCTAAACCGTGTTGTTGTTTCCCTCTGAATTGGGGTTTTGACTTTCAATTTTCTCTCGTTTTCTCGAACTTTCTCTCTCTAGACTTTCTCTCCACCTTCTAGAGGGAGAAGTTGTCTTGGCCGCCCTTAGAGAGAGAATACACCTCTTTCCTTTTCAAAGTCAAAGGACAGCTACAAGAATTTTCTCTGAAATCCCAAGGCTTCAGTTTTCATACTTTATATGATCACACACGCCTTCATCATCGTTTCTATCTTGATTCTCTTCTCTTCTCTCTTTCTGAGGTCCTTAGCCTTGTCTCTTGTTTGGTAGGAAAAAAAATAAACGATAGAAAAAAGAAGCTTTCTGATGAGTTCGAACGTACCGTCGTCCAGTTCCGGAGCCGCCGGATCGGCTGATTCTTCAGCTCCCAGAAGGAATTCGAAGCGACCCAAGTGTAAATTTCTATGCAAAATTCAAAATTTGTGATCTTTTAGGGGTTCTGTGTCGAGTTTATGAGTACCCATATACGAATTCGTGGTTTATGGGCCCCAATGCACAAACACCCATATGCAAATTTGTGGGTTTTGGGTCCAATTCACTTTTTCCAGTTGGAGTTTTGTTCATATTGTTTGTGTGTTCTGTTATTTTTCTCTGTGTATTCACCGCTGTTGTGTCTAGATTTTTTATCTTTGTGACTAGATTAATTAGTTTTTTTTTCTGACGAATTTCTCAACTATTGATTTTATTTGCCGATGCTAATTCTTTTTTTTTTGGAAAATAGATGGTCCTTTTTTTCTCGTTGTTGTATTCATGATTGTCTGTTCTGATCCAAATTTATTTGGGTTTTTCTTTGATCTCTCTTAATTAAGTGGTCTTTGATTTGATCAACATGCTTTTTTTCCTCCCAGATATTTTGTTGGAAAGATCGTCTTGATAAACGGAAGAAAAACTATTTTTGTTTTTTGTATTAAAAGTATAATCTTCATCAGGCCAGGCTACTTTATTCTTAGAATTTATGTCAAATTGTTTAACTATTGTAATTGAAACATAGCCTGGTTCATGAGGGATATCAGTATGATAAGAGATATACTTATTCTATGTTATTTAGGCACTTAGCAATAATGGTTCTGGGCATTACATGGAAAATTTTATGAGATTGGTTGTGTCAATTACATTAAGCCTGTCAAACATAAGAAAAATGAAACTCTCTAGGTTAAAAGTTCGTCACGGATCTTTAAGAATGATTGAATTATCGAGGTTAGACATACAATGTGATGGTTCCATTTACAATTGGGTGCAAAAGAATCAGTTTATAGACTGATACAGCTGCAATTCAGTGTTCTAATCATTTGTGTATGCAGTTTTTGATTCAGTGATGATTACCTTTTCTTTTCATATATAAAAGGCAGCCTTCTTTGTCCATTGTATTCATTTTGGCAGTGGGTTTACGAAGTTTCTGAAACATTATATAATGAATTAAATCGGTCCTTTTCTATTTCCCCTTCAGATTCAAGGTTTACTCAACAGGAACTTCCAGCCTGCAAGCCAATTCTCACACCACGATGGGTAAGCTTTCTTCTTTTCTGCATATTTATAACACTTGTGTGATTTTGTCATCATAAATGGGAAAAGAAACCATCTCATGCAATCTCTCTTCCCCTGTGCAGGTGATTTCAGCATTCATGCTAGTTGGCATTATTTTCATTCCCATTGGAGTTGCTGCCTTGTTTGCTTCCCGAGATGTATGCATGACATTGACTCAAAAACTCTCATTTTCATGTTGAATTCTATGAATTTGACTGTGTATTCTGTTGCTTGCCATAGGTAGTTGAAATTGTTGATCGGTATGAGACTGACTGCATACCAGAGGAATTCAGAAATGATAAGGTCAACTACATACAAAAGCCTGGAAATAAACCTTGCAACAGAACGCTTACAGTAAGTTTTCTTATCAATGATATATTATCAGTTATTATCATTGTTATTAGATGGATCTATTCCTCCTGTGCCTTCTGCTTATTTATTGCACCATGTGAGATAACACAATTGCTGACTTTTAGATTGGATGAATTTATCTTCTTTTTTTGTTTTCATAATCAGGTACCAAAGAAAATGAAACAGCCTATCTATGTATATTATCAGCTCGACAACTTCTACCAGAATCATCGCAGGTATAGTCACCTACCTATGTTAAGTCCTTAATTAAAATATAAGGTAATCACTACTGGAATAAATGTGATTCTTTTTATCAATCAATTTAGATTATTCTCTTTATCAATCAATCTACATATTTAGTACATCTAGCGATCATAAAATAAGAGGATCATCTACAGAAAAAAGATCAGCTAGATCTTTGAAGATGGTGGCCTGTGCTCAGATCATTGCATTTTCTGATTTTTTCTCACTAAAAGCTACTCTGTATTGATATATCCATTGTTCTTTGCAAGAATTCATTTTCCATAAGTAGGCTGGGGCTGGTCATGAGCTTATTTCATGTCTTAGATTGCTTTAGCAATAACAGTATTCTACCATTTTCATCATAATGGTACATGTGTTTGCCCAAACAGCCCAACTGCATCCTAACTCTCCATTTTTTTGTTAAATTTTTCCATTGCCTGGTCTATCTGCAGATCCAGGTTTTTACTGAACTCCTTTTGTCTTGGTAGTTGCAACACATTTAGGTGGTTATTTTTTTGAGAATGAATTCTACAATTTCCCAAAATGAAGGAAGCTGATTTTCCATGATATTGATCTGGGATGTCAGTGCAGGATGTGAGGATGTCTTAACACACTATATATGTTGCATATTTTGCAAACTGTGCTTACACCCTGATCATAACGATTTATGGCTCATACAACATGCTTGATATGCTGCTTTTCCTTAATTCCATTTTCTGATATGTTGCTTTTCTTTGAATTCACTTGCAAAATACATGGAGGCTAGCTGTCAAAAATTCAAATAAAATCAAATGTTTTCATATGTAGTGATTGATTTGCTGCAAGTGTAACAATCACCTTCTGCAATTTAGGTATGTGAAGAGCCGAAATGATGAGCAGTTGAGAAGTGGCAACAGTGCGAATGAAACAAGTGATTGTAAACCTGAAGATTATGCAAATGGGGCAGTAATTGTGCCTTGCGGTCTCATAGCTTGGAGTTTATTCAATGATACTTACAACTTCTCTCGCAACAATGAGCAATTGTCATTGAACAAGAAGGGTATCTCCTGGAAGAGTGATAGGGAACACAAATTTGGCAAAGATGTGTACCCTAAAAATTTTCAGAATGGTACTCTCATAGGTGGTGCAACTCTGAATGAATCCATACCAGTAAGTCTTTCACCACTTCTCTTGGAAGAACACTAGTCTAGGGGCAAGTTCCAAACTATGATCTTTTCTGTGCTTAGCAGTTGAGGTTTGGTCATGTAAATAATACTTAATTATGCTTTATAAAGATAAGGAAATATTTCCATAATTATCTAGCACTATATTCCTATATAATGTATCCATTTATCCGAATCAATAAGGTATAGACTCTGCAGGATGGTTATGGAAACACCTCTTAGAATCTTCTTTCTTTTCCTAATGATTTTTTATTGATTTATAATTTCTTGTTTCATAGGTCTTTTAAAAAGCAGAAAGAATCACAACCTAGTGTGTTGATGTTCTAAAATACAAAATATTTGTATTCTAAAATAGTCCCTTTAACGTGTCTGGCAGTGCTTACAGACTGGAATTACATATGTAACCACATGCAAGAAAATTATATATTTTACCATTGCTTTTTTCATTGTGATAAACATGTTGGTATCATTTTAATGACCTCTAGATTTGTTCTTGTTGATGGTTAGAAATCGTTTTAATGGCCTCTAGAATCATCTTGAAGGTTTTCCATCAAGGCAGGTGTTAATATAGTATAATATGTTTTCTGTAACAGTTGAGTGAGCAGGAGGACCTTATTGTTTGGATGCGAACTGCAGCTCTTCCAACTTTCAGGAAGTTGTATGGGAAGATAGAGGTGGATCTTCAAATCAATGATACCATACAGGTGTCATTAGAAAACAATTACAATACATACAGTTTTAACGGCAAGAAAAAGCTTGTGCTTTCTACCACTAGCTGGCTTGGTGGGAAGAATGACTTTCTTGGCATTGCTTATCTCACCGTCGGGGGAATATGCATTTTTTTGGCTATGGCTTTCACTGTTGTATATCTTGTTAAGCCAAGGTAAATTTTCCTTAACTTGCATTTATTTAAATTGTTTTCACCATTTGATTTTTTAAGTGTCTATCAACAAGAGACCTTCATATTACAACCTGAGGTATCCCATTTGATAATGTTGTTCCTCATAGATGTTTGGCCAGCATGTGGAAACAAGTTGCAAGTTTGGTAACTTTCAACTCCCAGAATTGTAGTAGTTGGATTTAAGATTTTCTCTTAATGGGCAAACAGCATGTGTAAGATAAGAATGTTGAACTTTGGGATGACTGAAACTGAACTGAAAGGCTTTTGCTTTATGTCTAGAGGTTCTTATCCTTAGGAGGAGAGACTTAAACCAATTGACCTAAAAAGCTTAACCGGTTAGGAAAAGGACACACGATGTATGTTAGGTTAACATAGAAAATTTAGTCTTATGTAGGATTGCCTTCTTACTTTGAAGCTGCCTTACTACCCGAACAGTGGGTAAGGTTGAATGCAAGCTAATTTAGGGGAGTACGAAAACTAAAACTACATAACACAAGGAATAGATGTATGGGTATTGAATGAAACTTGTTGAGTTACCAACTTTTCTGAGACCTTGTTAAGATTTGCGATCCATGAAAGAATGTTTAACTTTCAGATGAGTGGAACTGAGTTGAAAGGGCTTTGCATGCCTTTAGAGGTTCTTATGCTTAGGATGAGAGGCTCTTAACAAATTGACTTAAAAGTTTTAAGCTTTTGGACCCACGGTTTATACTAGGCTGATATAGAAAATTTAGTTGCATGTAGGATTGCCTGAACAGCGAGTGAGGTTGAATAAAACATTCTCTAGAAATTTAGGGGGGTACACAAACAAAAACTACCAAATGCAGGGAATAGATATCTGGGTATTCAATGAAACTAATAATGTCTTTCTTTCTTTCTTTCTCAACAGGCGGCTTGGAGATCCTTCTTACTTGTCATGGAACAGAAACCCAGGAGGGCACTAAACAAATTCACTGAACCTGTTTATAGGGCTTGGCTTGAGTATTTCCGTCACATTGGTGAATGTAATCTTATGTGTATTAAGATTTTCAAAAAGAGAGTGCATATACCTCAGTTTGGTACGGTTTTCATGCATTCGATTCTGAATTCTTTTTTGCAAGAACAAGACCACTGCAATGTTGATGTATAATTTCAGTAATAGAATTCAATACAAGAACTGGTTATTATCATAAACTCTAATGGCTTCCCATTTTTCTTCAATGTCTGTATCAAAACTTGTGTTTGTTTTCATATTCATATTCATATTCATTCATGATGACAAGTTTCAGAGTACCCTAAAAAGAATGTTGGAAAGGTATGCCCCTTCTGGGTAGGATGGATCAATAGGATGGTCACAAGCTGCTCCTGCCTGCCGTAGAAGGGTGATTTTCCTTCCAGCCATTGATGCAGCTCCCTATACCCGAAAAAGAAAAAGCAGACTGAATCAATAATGCAGGGTAAAAATGATCCTAAACAGGGGTGAAAATTGCTTATAAGAATGCATTTCATTTTGTTGTTCTTTTGCCTTAAAATGCAATATCAGTTTAAGTGATTCATGGTAATACATAGTTTCTATCAAAAATACAGTTCCAGAAAACCGAATGATAAACCTCACTCTTAACACATTAGCAAGAACAAGGAAGAGATGTTCCTAACATGATGGTTGTCTAGTATTCTACTTCACTGCTTTCTGGAAGAGCTGTGACAGAAACAACACAAAGACCAGGAAACAAAGGAAGCAAACCAGAGTTTCTTTTTCTAACAATGGATTCTTTAACTTATGGAGATCATTGCATATGAAAATTCTCAGGGTGGCTAATCCATTTCAACAAACTCAAGTTATGTTCCTGCAAGGATATGCTGGATAGAAGTTAGCGATAGAAAAATACTTGCCTGAAGAATACGCATGAATGTTCCACTTTGGGTCATTGCTCCTGAGCAAGAACAAGTCATGAGAAGACCGCCTCTCCTCGTCAATTGCATGGCTAACGAGTTTAGATTTCTGTACATGCCGGATGCGCTTTGTAGAACCTGGATTTGTTACTGACCCAGTAAGTAGCAGCAAGAGAGAGAAATTAGAGCAAAAGGCTGATAGAAAAGAACTCGATTCAAAACAAACAAGATGATCTGTAGTCTGTGGACCACCCACCAATCCTTTGAGTTGTTTCAGTTATGAACATGGGAAGACAAATGGGAGAACAAATTTTCTTCCAGTTTCAGTTATGAACTGAAGTGTAGAGAAAGGGAGGGAGGAGAAACAAGGGCCCAACCTGAGTGCCTTGTAACATATTTGTAACCAGGACAATAACTATTGCACTCGATCCCTCAATTTAAGTTTTCTCCCAATCACGTGACTTTTGTTGTGACAGTATTGGTTGGTTCAAGGATAAAAGCTCTGCAGGGAGACGGGTCACACAGGGAAAATGAAGAGATTTTTTTCTTCTCTTCTTTGCTCCTATTTCTAGTGAGCTAAACTGGCTACAAAACATGTTCGTCGGTCCTATACCCATGTCATGAGAATTCTACTTTAACTTGATAGGTATATAACAATCATACAACAGAAAACCCACTTCATTCATCTCCCTAAAAATTGTATGGATGATATTCTCTCTTTATCCCTCCCTTTATGATGAATCCTTACCACCAAATTGTAACTTCTACCAGATTTGTCTTTGATTTTTTTCTGAACTACTTTTGACAGGCCAATTTACTAAGTTACATCATTTGTTTGGAGAAAAATTCTAGGACTCTCCATGACGAGTGAAGATCCACATAGGCGTCATGGGATTCAGCCCATTACCTTTCTTTATTAGGGGATCAGTCATGAAGCCTTGACTAGGCATTCTCATGACTGATTTTTCTGGGTTAAGAAGAGGCGTGCAAGGCTAATAGGAGAGAAGAAGGGGTCAGGCAGGTGGTGGAAGCCCTGACCTCCAGCAGCTTTTTGGAGGTGTGCAAGGCTATTGGATGTCTAGAATGGTTAATCAAACAGCTGATCAATTAGCTAAGCATGGGACTTCTTTGATATAAACATTGCTGAGGTAGAAATCTATTTTAACCTTGTTTATTTTAGAAATATTAGACTCCCAAGAATTTCTCCATCCTTCATAGACCTAACATAAACCAACAGATGCCAGCTATAGGGGATGCTGGGATGGACAGAGACAGTGGGACTACTAAACATTGAGCCTCAGTAGGGATTTTAGGTGACCAGACAGACCCTTTCTGGATTAAATATTTGTAGAGTGGAAGGCATGGAGAGTGAACAGATGAGATCAGCTGAAAAGCAAACAAAAGATTGTCAATTCTAAATCAAATTATTCTTCAAAGCTGAGCCCCAGGAGGATCATGAGGTCTCCAGGTAGATTTGGGGATTCTTGACACCAAAAAGAAAGCTTTCTTCTTCTGGATAGCTGTATGTAAAACAATCTTAACAACCAAGTCAGTTTAGGAGGAGAGCCTGGATCCTAACAAATTAGGAAGTTAATCTAAAAGGGATGAAGAGACCGTCCAATGGCCAAGAATTTAGAGTTGATGATCCCTTGTGGGTTGGCATTATCTACATTTAAGCTTAAAGAGGCCAATCTCACTCCCTGTACACGTGGGTAATTGAAGACTCCAAGGAGAGGACATTATCTATTTCAGAAATCAGCAGTAGCAAGGATATTCCCAGAAAAGACAAGCAGATTTTGTATGCTTTTTAACTTCATAAGCCATAACTTGTATACTTGCTGAGTACTTGGGTTACAACCTCCTTTAAGGTGGTCTTTTTAGTCATCCATTTAGAAGAAACTACAGCAAAAAAATGTCATGGTGGAATAACAACAATAAGGAAGAAAGAAAATAGGACAAGAAATAAATGTAGAATAAGAAATAAGAGGGGGCATAATGAAGGACAAGACAAGGGAAAGTACTCTAAGAGGGTCTGTTCTTATGATGGAGCGAAACTTGAACCAAGTTCTTTTCTCTTTTTCATCATGCTAATCAACTTAGAGAAGTTTGGATGAGTTTATTATCAAATGTAAAGAAAACCTATGCCAAGCATCAACCTGAGAAATGAACCTATGGAACCCCAAGGAAATTCCCTTTATCTAACAGCAGGACTGACACAAATATTCAGCCTGAGAACAAAACCGACACAACTCAAGTTTGTCATCTTGGCCTAACAAGTTTTAGTATATCAAATTAAGCCACAAGTTTCACAAAACATTTACTCTTGTATATAAACATTTATCATGGTTATATATAGGTATAGGTTCCTATATCGTATCAGGAATCAACTCAAAGTCAATCAGGACTTGGGTCCATCTCTAATTTTTCAAACCAAAACAAACCCTATTCCAAAAAGTCCAAGCCTAAACTAACCTTAAATCTGGTTGGGTTGGATAGGCCTAGGTTGGAACCAATACAATTTTCACCCCTTACCGAATAGGATTTACATGTTAGAATACCTTTCGTCGAGGTGCTAGTTTAGGGGGATCCAGAATAACTATATCCCATGATTCATTCCTAGCAACAGCATCCTTCATAAACTCGGTGGCATCTCGTCTCAAAAATGATATTTTCCCTGGATCCAAGTTGTTGAGAATGATATTTTCATTGGCAAGCTCCAGAGCAGGCATCGACGTATCAACCCCTGACAAAAAATAAAAGATAATGAACAATCTTATATGAACTCCGCCACTCCTGCAATCTTAGAAGTGTTGGAGTTTGTACAAAACAAACCAGTAATCACAGTGATAAATTATACCAGTGACATTTACGGCACCACCACATACTGCATTCAGAGCAAAACCACCACTATAGCAGCACATGTCAAGAACTCTTTGACCTTCTGAAATTGTTGATATAAAATGACGGTTTTCACGCTGATCAGCATAAAATCCTGTCTTTTGGCCCTCTGGCGAGATTGCATAAGAAATCCCATTTTCAATAACCTGGCATACAGGAATTGAATATATCAAGCAGGTGTACATGGGCAAACAATAATAAAGGCCCTCGAAAGGTTTCAAAGAAACACCAAAAAGAGATATTAAGTATATGAAAACATGGATTTAGCTAGTGATTGATCAAAAAGTTCGTGTTATTCCAGAAATCTTGCCACCGGAACCTTTTCATCACATGAATCAGACACAAACATAGAAAGACTATAAGTAAATAAATTAAACAAAGCAAAATAAATCAAATCAAGCCCTGACAAAGAGAAGTGGTTTTTAGAATTTCATCATGCCACAATCTACATCCCAATTATAAAATTACTATACAGAAACCAGATTTAGACATGCAGTAAAAGCACAAAACATCTTCCATAAATCGGTTGTTTTGTATTTTGATGTAATAGTGCAACAAAAAAGTCAGAATTTATTCAGCAAAAAGGTTGTAAAATGCGAGTAAGGACTTCACAAACTCAATATCTTTTGCACTGGGTGGTGCATGACCCGGACCATTCTCATAGAACTTGATTTTTTACCCTCTAGAAATAGGTTCTGAACAGATGACTTTCACTTTCTTCTCTCACCTTATTTTTGGTTCATGGAAAGTACTAAGGAAAGATATAAAAATGCTGAGGAAAATGATTTTCTTATGTTTGGTTTACCATGAAAAATATGAAGAAAATCAAACATAATTAAAATTACTTGGAAATGTATATATTTTCAAATTATTTAATCATTATTTAGAAAAGAAAAAAATAAGTGAAATGAGTTTGAAGAAACATGTAAAAATAATTTATTAACTTTAAGTCTAGTTTTCATTTTCCTTCACTTTTTCTTTCTTGTTATTTTTTCTCTCTGTTTTGTTTTGATTGTATTTTCCCTCAAATTTTCAAAGAACCAAAGAGTAAGGAGTTCTTGTAATGGAAACAACAAAACCAATATTATTTCAGTTAAGAGTTCTGAACTTATTCAAATGAGAAATATTAAGTATGTCATGAGGTTTCCTACCTTTACCCTCTGATGAGAAGTAGGCAGATGTATTCCCTTCAGATCTGTTAAATCCAATCCTTCTTCTTTTAACATTTCCACAGACTGCCTCCAGTTTATATGATTAATTTCATCAATTCTACTAATGCAAGCCTCTACTTGAGGCTTGTACTTCTCAACCCAAGCCGCAGATGATGCTATTACAGCTAAATCTCCAAAGACATCAACAATTAGTCCTGACAACCTGTATTGAGGAAGAAAATTGAAAATTAAGTGGACTTGCTTTCTCAGAGAAAATTCAGTTTATACACTACAAAAATATTGAAGTAAAGGAATGGATTTGGAGCCCTGCATCATATGATTCCTATCACAAACATGCACCCACAAATTATTTAGTTCCTCTTTTTTTTTTTTTTCCAATTGACAAAAATCTACTGAATGATTGTCTGGAACGATGCTGTTGTAAATTCAACATGTTCTGGTAATATTTTCCCTTTTTTCAGGTATGTGATGTTGGACAGCACCATATTTAGATGCAGAAACATATGCTGCACGTTCAGATCATCAACTACCCAATGTGGGAGGCATCAAGGACTTGGCATTTGACATTTCAAACAAATAACCCCAAGTATAATTACCACTGATTTACTCAAAAACTTAATTAATTGCTATAAAACCCGAATCTGCATAAGTAAACTATTTAAAGTCATTCATACTCAACTTACAGAGGAGCTGAACCAAAAGTTTGTACACAAATTAAAAAACAGGAATTCTAGATACCTTTCTAGCTCGGTATGTACATGGGTGCACGCATATGCATGTGCATATAATGATTAATTGTACAGTAATACAAGAACATAAATAATTCTCAGGTTCCAGAGAGAAATCAACTAGCTCCAGCGTATAGAGAAATGTTATCCTTAAGAAATGTAGTGTATTAAATATCCAAGAATCTATACCTGTCTCCTTCACTATTCACAAGACGGTATGCATTTGTATTGGCAGAAGGAAGGCCCAAATTCCTACGTAGTTCTATAGCTGCATCGATTCTTGTTTCAAGCAGTTTCTCCATGTTCAATGCACAAGACGGGTCTCTGCACCATATAGACTATAACATAACTAGCTCTGTCTCAAATATCAGATAAAACTAAGAAAGCCCTTATTTTGACAAATACCTTGTTGCTTCCTCTTCTTGTTGCATGAGCCTAACACAGAACATAGAAACTGAATTGTATAAGCCCCACCCTATTGGTTTCTCTGTTCCATCAGCTACCACCACGACATCTCCAGTTCTGGGTGGTGGCCTCCCAATAATTCTATCAACTGCCCCGCTATAAACCATAGGACTTCCATCCCTAAAAAGTTGCGTCTTCCCCTTTTTCAGGACAACCTTTGCAAGACCTACCAAATTGAAAACAAGGATTAAGAAGCAAGCAGGTTCATTTTAAAAATATTTGACCACTAACACTACATGTTTAAGTTAGAAGAAACAAATAGACTAAACTGACATGCTCCAAAAAAAGTTATGCTAATTAAATTAACACATTTTGCTATGGCGTGTTTGGGTCATCAGAAAATTTTTGAGCTATCATCTCAGTGGATGGCACATGATCGGTTTTATGATTTCTTCAAGTGCCCGTTATCCAAATTTTTACTCTCATTTGTGAAGATGGCAGCCATTATTCACGATCAGTCCATTCATAATCATGGATTGAAAACAAAATCGTATATAGAAGGCAACGAGTCAATTGAATTTCCAAGAAATATAATTTGAGGAAGAAATGAACAATTACTCTTCAACCATTGTTTTTATTAATCAACAGCATTCATATGGTAATCCAAACTATTTAGAATTGGCACAGTGGATTCAATCTATACCATTCTAGTTCATCGATTATAACAAAAATGGGATGCATAAATCGGGTTTCAAATCACATGCAGAAGTAGCATATAAGAAATATATTTCAGGATGAAACCACACACACAGAAAAAGGGTTATCCATCCTACAATTTGAATACCTATTATCAGAATCCTCATTTTCAAGTGATTCTATCCAAGGCATATATGTATACTCACACCATAGATTACTCAATTGAAATACATTGATTTCATATTCTGAATATTTGCAGACTCCTTTACTGGAATTCAATCACACTCTCGTAGAACAATCATATTCTTCTCCTAAAATCCCCCTGTTCCCATTTTCACCACCTCCCGGTTTCCCCTATTGCAGAAACATCTAAAACTACAAAGAAAATAAATTGAAGCTTTGTTCACATGTAGAATGCAAATTGAGACAAACCCAACAGCAGGATAGTTGATAAAATTCAGATTAATGCAAAAATAGGAACATTTAAATCAGAAAATAAAAGAAATTGAAGCCATGCTTACACAAAGGATACAAATTGAGACAAACCCAACAGCGGAATAGTTGATAAAATTCAGATAAACACAAAACCAATGCATGAAAGTGATGACCTTGAAGGCACCCAAATAGAGAGAGAGAGAGAGAGAGAGAGACCCTTGTGGTGATTAGAAGCAATTTCTTGAAGGGTGGTGGGCGGCAGTGACTGCAGACAGAGGGACTTCATCATGCGAGTTGCAACCATGTTTTCGCTCCACACTGCTCCACTGCCGTTGCTTTATTTATTTAGAGCAAATTTTCAGATTTATAGAGTTATTCTGTGACATTTTTTTTACTTATTTTTTAGATTTTCAAATTATTTTTTAAAACTTCATAATCATGATTCATGAAAGAGTAACCTTTTTTTATTTTTTTTAATTGCATCACTTTCTTATGTGTAAAATCCTTTTGGAATTTCTCCCAATTAATTTTTAATTTTCTCTTATAGGTTTCTTTGTAATTTGTATTTTAAATTTGATTTACTGATATTTAGTTTTCGGGAAGTGTTAAAGGAAATGATTTTCTTATTTTAGTATTTTCATATTATTTAATATTTATATTCATAAGTTAAAAAAAAATTGAAATGGGTTTAAATAACAAATAAAAATTATTTATTGACTTAATTTTTTTTTTCCTTGTATTTTCCTTTAAATTTTTTGAGAACCAAACATAACCTAAGTATTAGTATGAAATTTCAAAATTATTTTATTAAATATAAAGGTAATTGAACATAGTTTCATTTGATACGAGATATGTTGAAGTAATTTTTTCAATAATTAAATTTAACAAATTTTTAGAAAGTGCCAGTCTAATTTAAACCTCAGATGAATCTCTTTTGGTTTGGGCTTGCCCACTGGATCAGTAGGGCATGGGCCAAGCCTGACCTGGCCCAAAAGTCTGCTCAACCCATCAATAGCCTTGAGTGGGCCACGTCGGATCGGACTAGCCCAACCCTTGAAATTTGTGGGAAATAGGGCTGAGCAGAAGATATAAAAAGTAGATTTAAAGTTAATAATTTTTTATATGTTTCTTTCCATCTATTTTACTTTTTTTTTTATCTTTTATATCATGATTAAATAATCTAAAAATGTATAAATTTTCTAAATTATCGACTATAAATATATTATTATTTTTAACATTGTAAAGATTTATATTCTGTTTGATAGTAATTTTAAAAAGTATTTTTAATCTTTTTAATATTTGAAAATATTTATTTTTCAAATATTAAAAATGTTATAAATACTTTTCAGAATCACTGTGAAACTTAATCTTAGAATCCATTTAGTAGTGGTTCCAAAAAAACATTTTTAATCTAAAAAGTATTTTTTGAAAAAAAAAATTAGGTGTTTAACAAATTTTAGAAAACACTTTTAAAACGCATTTGATAGTGATTATAGGAAGTATTTTTAACATTTGTAATACTTGAAAATTCTTATCTTTTAAGTATTAAAAAGATTAAAAACACTTCTTAAAAATAAAATTACTACCAAACACATGCTTAAAAATTTGAAAAATCACCACTTATTAAAATATTAAAAAAATTACTTATAGTGTTTTTTGGAAAACCGTTACCAAACGAGAAAGATGTTGATTTTTAATAACTATTCAAAAAATTGGGACATTAAAGAAAATTGTTATGTCCAATTTTAAAATTTTGAAAATTGTTTTGAACATAAAAGTCTTGTTTGGTAATTATTTTTTAAAACAGTTCTGAAAAAATAGTTTTTAATAACGGTTTTTGAAAATTGTTATCTAATGTTTTGTAAAACAAAAGTTTGTTTGGGAACCTAAGGGCCTGTTTGTTTAGTGTTTTCAAGAACTGTTTTCTGTTCTTGAAAATAAAAAACACTAAAAACTCGTTTGGTTGAGAGAGTGATTTTTGTTTTTGTTGTTTCCCGTGTTCTCAAAATGACACTGTTTAGAGAACAACAAAATCTTGTTTTCCCCGTTTTTTTACTGTTCACAAAACAAAATTAAACCAAAAAAACAATCTGTTTCCCGTGTTTTTTTTTTCTTCCCGTTTTCATCTCTTTTCCAGCACAGTGACTCGCCTCTTCTTGTTTCTCAGTTTTGATTCAAGGTTCGTGAAATTTAAATCCAATCGCACAATAGCAAAGAGACCCCTAAAACGGATCCAGAAAACGCAGGGATTTTTGGTTTTCCTTAAGGTTTTTGCTTGGATTTTCTCGGAAATCAAACGAGGATGAATTTTCCCGGAAATCGAATGGGGGATGGGTTTTCTTGGGAATCAAACGGGGGTTGCAGGGTTTTTGCTTGGATTTTCTCGAAAATCAAACGAGGATGAATTTTCCCGGAAATCGAATGGGGGATGGATTTTCTTGGGAATCAAACGGGTTGCAGGGTTTTTGCTTGGATTTTCTCGGAAATCAAACGAGGATGAATTTTCCCGGAAATCGAATGGGGGATGGATTTTCTTGGGAATCAAACGGGGGTTGCAAAAAAAATAATAATAATAATAACATGATTAGATTAGTACCTGCGAGGATTGAGAGTGGCAGAGGAAAATAGGGCCTTTTAGGGATTCTCTCGGTTGGAGGGCAACTTCAGAAAAGGGCTTCTTGATGCCCGATGAGAGAAGTCAGTGAAGAAAGAGTTGGCATTTTGAATTTTAGAATTAGAAGGGATAAAAAAAAAATTAACAAATCATGAGAATAATTTTATCTCAACTTAATAAAATATGCTATAATTTTTAATAAAGTTAAAAATTAAATAAAAAAATATTTTTATTTTTAAATTAATAAAATAAATAATTTTTTTAATTTAAATGAACTATATATCTAAAAATTATTTATAAATTTATAATATAAAATTACTTGAAAAAAATATTTTATTAATTAGAAAAAAAAAACATCTTTCAAACGTATTTTTTGTTATATTTGTTCTAATTTTTTTTTTTATTAACTCAACCAAACATGTTTTTTTGTTTTTGAGAACAAAAACTGTTTTTCAAAATTCAGTTCCCAAACACAATTTTTTTTTTAAAAACACCAAAAACTGTTCTTAAAAATTGTTCTCAAAAACTGTTTTCCAGAACAGTTTTCAAAAACAGCAACCAAACAGGCCCTAAATTTTTTTTTAACTTATTTTTAAATATGTTTTAAAAATAATTTTTATATCCATAACTTTATTTTTAATCATTATATATGTTTGTATAATTATTCTTTAAAACAACTCTAAAAAATATTTGAAAACAACTAATAGAAAATAAGAAAAAAAAAACAGTTTTTGATTATCATACGTGTTTTTCAATTTTTTTATTTTAAAAAACATAAAATTATTCTTGAAAATAGTTGCCAAACAAGCCAAAATGAGTCCACAATTTTTATGCAATAATTCTTGTATTCTATATGCAAATTACTATTATTTCCCATTTTAAAATTGAAAAAATAGAAAAATATATCCATATCACTAACTAATTATAATTATATTTTATTTTCATTTATATTTTTGATAATAAATAAAATATGAAAAAATAATTTTTTTAACATTAATTTATTTTATTTATTACTTTCCTGAAATTAAACAAAGAAAAATAAAATTTATTAAAATTAAATTACTTAGAAATGTATTCTCAAGACTCTCTCTAACATCCATATTAGATAGATGAGAAGTTAATTTCCAATACTATATAGAAAATTTTCTTTAATATATATGTATATATTCAGACATGTTTTTAAGCTTATTAAACTTAAAGTAAACAATATCAGTAATTGATACTCGATCTTCGATAGTAGATGTTTATTTATTTTATTTAATACTTTCTTGAAATTAAACAAATACGTTCTTAAAATATTTTTTGATATCCCATATAAAATAGAATATAAATTTTTAATTTTATATAACCATGTGAAGTCGTTTTAAAGCTATATTTGACCAGACAAGATATATTCGGTATGCCTTCATGCTTCTTTTAGGAATAACCGATATTTAGGTCATGGGGCGAGTGGAGTATGACATGAGAGATTATAACAAATCCGGGTAGTTGGAGTTGGGCAAATATTATGTTTTTTTGGCAATTATCTTGACATTTGATGTATTGGGATGTAGAAAAGAATTTGTGATGAACGTAGAGGAATACCATATTTTGATTTGACCAACCTCAACATGGGCACTTTATTTATAGGGATGGATCCCTCTGCCTTGCTTTGCATGGAGAGGTGAGTCTAATTATGTGGACTACGTTTAAAGAAGGTGACGGATGACCCCATAACGCGTCAAGACATCGTGTCCGCGTTTCGGTCATCCTTTTCCAAATCTCGCTGATTACGTTTTTGGCAATGATCGCCCGGAATTCCGAAATGTCAGGGATTGTTTATTTCCGATTCTCCGAAATACCGGCAATTTCGGCCTCTATAAAAGGCGGGCAGTCGGCCACCCTCTTTCTTCCCCTCTAAGAATGTCTCTCATTCTCCGTTTCCCAAGAAGAATCTCTGTCTCTGTAACGTCAGGGGTGTCTGTGTGTGTGTAATGTCAGGGCCGCTAATCTCTCTCTGTGTAACGTCAAGGCAGCTAACCAACAAAATAGTTTTTAGCAGGAAAAGTGTAGAATGGGAAAGCTACAGCCCCCATCTCTTCATTCATATCTGCTATGATTGGTATGGAAGAAAATATCGCGATATTTTCATCAATTATGTATTGTAAAGAATTGATGGAAAATATATCAGAAAGCAGAAAAATCAATAAAAATCGGAAAATATATGGATCGGAAAGCAGAAAAATCAATAAAAATCGTAAAAAATATCCGATATATCTGTATATGGAGATAAATGTTCTTGTTTTCGCCTAAATATCGGTGATAAATAGACGATTTTTCCGAAAATATCGCCCAAAATTGGTTTGTGGGCCTATGACCTCCCGCCGTCAGCCTTGTGGGCCCCAGGTCACAATCTGCCATCAAGCCAGCACTTCACGTGCGCCCAGGTCAGAGTCTCCCACCAACACTTCAATGCGTCTCAAGTTTAACAAGCGCCCAGGTCACAGTCTCCGGTTTTAAGGAAAATTAAGTTTAAATTAAATTAAATTTACATTTGAAAGGGAAGGCCATGCCACCCAGTAAATTTATGTATTTATTATTGTATTGATATATATATTTATTATATAACATTAAAATTATTATATATGGTATCCCAAAAGATAAATTTCTTAATACTTATATATATATTAAAAATTATAAGTTTATAAATTAATACATGTCTTTTTGTGTATATAAATATAATAAATTAATTAGAATCAAATTATTATAAATAAATTAATTTTAATTATTATATCTTTTGTATAATAACTACCTGCAAAATAAATATAAATTAATAAATAAAATTATCAATATTTTAATAAAAAAATAATTATACGTGTATTATCATTTATTTTATATAATTGAATATATCCAAATTAGATAAATATATATAAAATATGTTTTTAACTTATTAACGTTATTGTTAAATATTATAAATTATATTATGTATGTATTAATTTATTCAATAAAACAAATTTAAAGTATTTATTATATTTCTAATTTAATTTAAAATATTTATATTACTTATAATTTAATTTTTAAGAGTTTTTTCTTATATTTTTATGAGTTTTGATTAATTTTTAATCCATCGAATATTTTGTGTCAAAATATTTTTGATATATCCTATATATACCTAAAATCGAAGTATCAATATATATATAATTACTAATATTTTTATCATTAATTAGGAGGTGAAAAATAATTTTGCCACGACATAAATTTTAAGGGTTTTAATGGGTTTGAGTTTATTACAATTGTAATGGTATCTTTGCTTTTTAACAACCTGTTAATTGTACATATCATTGCCACGTGGGGATTCGTATGACCCAGATGAGTTCTAAAATCTTATTAAAATATAATTATAAAAAAAATGGTGAATTTGATAATTGAATCAAAGATTTGAGAGTTTGAATCAATGGAGTTTGAGGAATCTTCAATCTAAAATAAGAGAGGATTACACTACGAATAAAATCGATTATGGGGTTAAGGCTCACAAAAGCCGTAAAATTCAATTTAAAGGTTAACAAATATTTATAATTAAATTAAAAGATATATTATTGTTATAATTGTAGGGACCCCTCCCTCTGGGAAACACGTGGCACGCATCTCACAGTGACACGTGTCACGTGTTATCAGTCGGACCATCATTATCCGGATTCCCCTAAGGATACGCATAATGCAGTTCTCCTATCCGAACCGCCTCAAGGAAAGGCAAATGACGTTTCAACTTCTCCTATCCAAGGAAGAGCAAACGACGCTGGCAGAGCATAGACATCCGGACAACCTTCATAATACATCCGCTCCATAATCCATTCGGATAATCAGTATGTTCCATCCGGGTATAATCGTCCGGATCATCAATTAAAGTATAGCGAGTCTTACACGCTATCACAACAACCATCCATGACCCACGTCCCATCACCTGCAGAGTGAAAGGACGAGTTGAGGTGACAACAAGTTACTTCCCATGATCATTCAACATGATCACCTCCCACGATCTCTGACAGCAGCGTCACCTACCACGGTTTCTGACAGCCGTCAGTAGGGTGGCGATGACCATGCTGCCTCCAAGTGTCATCATGACAAACATAAAATATCTCCTCACCATTAATGAGAGGAACAGTACTCCTGGCACTATATATGAACCTTCGCACGAAGAGGACGGGATCCCCTGGTAATCTCCTGATACCTAGTAAAAGGCCAACTGATTTATATCTCTCTCTGACCACGGCTAACAAAACCATCGGAGGGTGCGTCCGGACACCCTGTCCGGATGCCTTCTTGCAGGTATAACGGCTGGATCAAGAACCTTTATGGGTTGAAATCACGTGTCCATCCATCTGGCAACTACGTGGATCATCAAAGACGCGGGGTATCAACATTGGCGCCGTCTGTGGGAAATTTTTACTTTGATTCAGTCACTAAAAAAGATGGCCACACCTTCCCAAAGCCGTTCATCTGGTAGGGGAGAGGGTGATAATTTTGAATGGCGCCTAGCCATCGAAAGGAGACAGTTGGCAAGCGAAAGACAGCTGAAAGCTCTCCTCCAGGAGACAGAAAGATTGAGAGAAGAAAACGCGGTGTTACGCATCCAGGCTTCAACATCAGGGCCTCCTCGACGTCAGCGTTCGAGGGGCCAAGTAGCAAACTTAGGGCCTCAACAAGAACCGGAGTCAATATATCCTGGGACAACAGGAGTTATCCCAGGAGCATGCAACGTAAGACCTCATGAGCCACGCACGCCTATGCCTCGAGCTCCCCGTGAGGAAAGCTCAGACTCTACTCACTTTTCAGCGAAGAGACAACGTGATAAAAAATCTCAGTTGTCAAATTCGATGCGCGCAAGACTAGGCCCACAAGAGCCTGGAAGATCAAGGCCACCAATGGCCACAACTTGGGCACCACGCCCTGACCCCATGGCCACCCCCATGGTGCAAAACGTTCACCCGCATCGTGATCCCGTAGTCACCCCCGTGATGCGGAACGTTCATTCGCACCCAACGGAACAACCAACTGGGAGAAACATACCAAACGGGCCACCCATTGGCTCCATCAGCAAAAGGCTGGATGACATGCTCTCCACGCCTTTCTGCTCTCATATCATTAATTACGAGCCCCCAAGGGGATTCCTCGTACCAAAATTTTCCACATACGATGGAACCAACGATCCCTTCGATCACATCATGCATTATCGACAGCTCATGACGCTCGATATTGGCAACGATGCACTACTATGCAAAGTATTTCCCGCCAGCCTACAAGGACATGCCCTCTCATGGTTTCATCGCCTACCTCCCAACTCTGTTGGCAATTTCAGGGACCTGTCCGAAGCTTTCGTGGGACAATACCTGTGCTCCGCTCGACACAAGCAAAATATCAGCACCTTGCAGAACATAAAAATGCAAGATAACGAATCCTTAAGGGAATTTGTGAAGCGGTTTGGCCAAGCCGTACTTCAAGTAGAAGCTTGCAGTATGGATGCTGTCCTACAGATCTTCAAGTGAAGCATTTGTCCAGACACTCCATTTTTCGAATCACTGGCTAAAAAGCCTCCTACAACGATGGATGACTTATTCAGACGAGCCAACAAATATTCAATGCTCGAAGATGACGTACGTGCAGCCACCCAACAAGTTTTGGTTGCCGGACGGCCATCTAGAAGTAATACGGAGAGAAATGCTAAACCTCCGGATCGGCCAAAGCCGTCTGACCGAAGGCAGGAAGGGCCAAGTCGCCCGGAAATGCCGCCTCTCACACTTCTTTCTATATCATATGAGAACTTCTCCCAATGATCCAGGGCTTGTCCGACTTCAGGTGGCCTAGACCCATTGGAACGGACCCATCCACAAGGGATCGTAGCAGGAGATGCGCCTTCCACAAGGATCATGGCCATACAACAGAGACATGTCGAGCTTTCCACTTTCTGGTCGAGAGGCTCATAAAAGCAGGGCATTTGAAGCAATACCTCCGATCAGATAATGGAGGAAGGGACACATCCCAACATCACAATCCCGGGAGCCCTAGGGCCCCAACTGCCCCCAAGGCCGTTATAAACTATATTAACGGAGGTCCATCTGACGAAGAGTACGACTCTAGGCGAAAAAGACAAAAATTGTTGCGAGCCGCATCAATACGCGAACGCATCAATTCCATCCGGCCTGGGCTAACTGGAGGGGGCCCTCGCCCCATAGATGGGACAATCATTTTCCCACCGGTAAATCCCACCCGGACACTGCAACCACATCGCGACGCCCTCATCTTGTCCCTGGAAATTGGGGACTTCGATGTGCGGCGTATCTTGGTTGACCCAGGCAGTTCGGCCGATCTTGTGCAAGCATCAGTCGTTGGTCACATGGGACACAGTCTCACAGGCCTCGAAAACCCTGGACGAATCCTATCCGGATTCAACGGGTCTTCAACTACATCCTTAGGTGACATTGTGTTGCCGGTCCAAGCAGGCTCAGTCACTCTCAACGTATAGTTTTCAGTAGTACGGGAGTTATCACCCTTCAATGTCATTTTGGGGCGCACATGGCTCCACTACATGAAAGCTATCCCCTCTACATACCATCAAATGGTGAGTTTTCTCACCAACAATGGCCAAATCGATCTATATGGCAGCCAATTAGCCGCTCGCCAGTGCTATCAGATAGCACGTGAAGCAGGGGCCAACCAGGAGGATGCATCTCCCCCTGAACCCAGCATTACACATGACCAATAGCAATTATTAGGTTCGGCAGACAAAGATCCCCCGGCAGCAGATCCCTTACAAACAATCCAAACTTCGGAGGAAAACACTCACCTCACGAACATCAGTTCTCTCATGACACAAGAAGAAACCCAGAGCATGCAAAATATTCTCAGACGAAACCATGACATCTTCGCATGGGCACATTCTGATATGAAGGGAATTCATCCCTCTATTGCGTCTCATAGGCTTAACGTCTTTTCAACTGCCAGACCCGTCCGGCATAAAATTAGGCGTTTTCACCCGGATAGACAAAAAGTCATCCGGAATGAGATTGACAAATTACTCGAAGCCGGATTCATCAGAGAAGTTTCTTATCCGGATTGGTTGGCAAACGTAGTAGTGGTACCCAAAAAAGAAGGAAAATGGCGAGTTTGTGTAGACTATACCAATCTCAACAATGCATGTCCAAAAGACAGTTTTCCCTTGCCACGAATAGATCAAATAGTGGATTCCACTTCCGGGCAAGGAATGCTCTCCTTCTTGGATGCCTTCTCCGGATATCACCAGATTCCCATGTCCCCGGATGACGAAGAAAAGACAACATTCATAACGCCACACGGCCTCTATTGCTACAAAGTCATGCCATTCGGACTCAAAAATGCCGGTGCCACTTATCAATGATTGATGACTAAAATCTTCGAACCTCTAATAGGCCACACGGTAGAGGTATATATTGATGATATCGTGGTTAAAAGCAAAACCCGAGAGCAGCATGTCCTTCACTTACAAGAAGTTTTTCACCTCTTACGAAAGTATGACATGAAGCTAAATCCTTCCAAATGCGCCTTTGGCGTGAGTGCTGGCAAATTTCTGGGATTTATGGTCAGCCAAAGGGGCATAGAAGTCAGCCCGGATCAAGTCAAAGCAGTTATGGAAACACCCCCTCCCAGGAACAAGAAGGAGCTACAACGCCTCACAGGTAAGCTCGTCGCACTAGGGCGTTTTACAGCCCGCTTCACTGATGAATTGCGACCCTTCTTCTTGGCAATACGAAAAGCTGGAGCACACGGATTGACGGACAGTTGCCAGAACGCTTTTGAAAAGATTAAGTATTGTCTTACGCAACCGCCCATCTTGAGCAGCCCCATTCCAAAGGAGAAATTGTATATGTATCTGGCGGTATCAGAATGGGCAATCAGCGCCGTTCTATTTCGCTGCCCCTCACCCAAGGAGCAGAAGCCTATCTACTACGTCAGCAGGGCATTAGCAGACGTAGAAACCAGATATTAAAAAATGGAGCTAACAGCCTTAGCCCTTCGAAGCGCTGCCCAGAAGCTCCGCCCTTATTTCCAAGCTTATCCAGTGATCGTACTAACTGACCAGCCCCTTCGCAACATTCTGCACAAGCCAGATTTAACTGGGAGAATGCTGCAATGGGCCATTGAGTTAAGCGAATTTGGAATTGAATTCCAACCCAGATTGGCCATGAAGGGCCAAGTAATGGCTGACTTCGTGCTAGAATATTCCCGAAAACCCAGCCAACATGACGAATCAAATAAGAAAGAATGGTGGACTCTGCAAGTTGACGGAGCCTCACGCTCATCAGGCTCGGGAGTCGGGCTCCTACTACAGTCCCCAACCGGGGAACATTTGGAGCAAGCAATCCGGCTGGGATTCTCTGCCTCTAACAATGAAGCAGAATATGAAGCCATCTTGTCCGGGTTGGACCTCGCCCTTGCTCTATCCGTCTCCAAACTCTGGATCTACAATGACTCACAACTCGTGGTAAAGCATGTCCAGGAGGAATATGAGGCTAAGGACCCACGCATGGCGCGATACTTAGCTAAAGTAAGAGACACCTTGCAGCAATTCACTGAATGGGCAATCGAAAAAATTAAGCGAGCTGACAATAGGCGCGCTGACGCCTTGGCCGGCATAGCTGCCTCCCTTCCCATCAAAGAAGCCATTCTATTGCCTATACATGTGCAACTCAACCCCTCTGTCGCAGAAATTTCCACCTGCAATACCATTAAAACAAACCAAGCGGATGGCCAAGAATGGACGTATGACATCACAGAATATATCCGAACCGGCACTCTACCCGGAGATCTCAAACAGGCACGCAAAGTCCGGGTGCAAGCTGCCCGTTTCACCCTAATTGGGGGGCACCTGTACAAGCAATCCTTCACAGGACCTTACCTTCGATGCCTAGGGCAGTCAGAGGCCCAGTATGTGTTAGCTGAGTTACACGAAGGAATATGCGGGAATCATTCAGGAGGACGATCCCTGACACATAGAGCTCATTCGCAAGGATACTATTGGCCAACAATGAAGAAAGACGCGACAGCATATGTTAAAAAATGTGATAAATGTCAACGGTATGCTCCCATTCCACATATTCCATCAGCAACATTGAAAACAGTCTCAGGCCCATGGCCTTTTGCACAATGGGGCATGGATATAGTGGGACCCCTCCCAGCCGCACCTGCCCAGAAGAAATTCCTCCTTGTTGCCACTGATTACTTTAGTAAGTGGGTAGAAGCTGAAGCATATGCTAGCATCAAAGACAAAGATGTCACCAAGTTCGTATGGAAAAACATTATTTGCCGTTTTGGGATTCCCCAAGCCATCATAGCTGACAATGGTCCACAATTTGATAGCATTGCTTTCAGGAATTTCTGTTCGGAGCTGAACATCCGGAATTCATACTCCACACCGCGATATCCTCAAAGTAATGGGCAAGCAGAAGCCACAAACAAAACCCAAACAAATCAGAAACCAAGACCAAAGAACCAACAAACGCAACAAAAGGAACAACAATAGCAAAAGTACACGTACCAAATGAAGCCCTGAAGGAGAAAGGTTGCTGTCTCGATACAAAATCACCAGCAGCAAACGAATGTCGCGACACAAAATCACCGGTATAAAAGAGCTTTCGAGTTTCTTTACTCAGAGAAGCAAAGGACACAACAGAAGCGAGAAGAAGAAAGGCTCTTAGGAGAAGGCAGTAGGAAAAAATGCAAAATGAAGGTACAGTGCGCTATTTATAGGGGGACAAGCCCTCGGAAAGCCAAACGTCCAAACAAACACTATCATTGAAACGACATGCTGCCTGGGAATACCCAGAGTCGGCGGCTCATCATAAATGCCTTTTTTGGCTTCCGCACCCCCACTCGCCACGTGGCCTAGTCAGATGAAGACACCTCTTCAGTTTTCAAAAAAGCCAGTTATTTTTTAACCCGCCCATTTTTTGGGCAAAATAGGCAAGTTAAAAAGGGGGGCAATGTAGGGACCCCTCCCTCTGGGAAACACGTGGCACGCATCTCACAGTGACACGTGTCACGTGTTATTAGCCGGACCATCATCATCCGGATTCCCCTAAGGATACGCATAATGCAGTTCTCCTATCCGAACCGCCTCAAGGAAAGGCAAATGACGTTTCAACTTCTCCTATCCAAGGAAGAGCAAACGACGCTGGCAGAGCATAGGCATCCGGACAACCTTCATAATACATCCGCTCCATAATCCATCCGGATAATCAGTATGTTCCATCCGGGTATAATCGTCCGGATCATAAACTAAAGTATAGCGAGTCTTACACGCTATCACAACAACCATCCATGGCCCACGTCCCATCACCTGCAGAGTGAAAGGACGAGTTGAGGTGACAACAAGTCACTTCCCATGATCATTCAACATGATCACCTCCCACGATCTCTGACAGCAGCGTCACCTACCACGGTTTCTGACAGCCGCCAGTAGGGTGGCGATGACCATGCTGCCTCCAAGTGTCATCATGACAAACATAAAATATCTCCTCACCATTAATGAGAGGAACAGTACTCCTGACACTATATATGAACCTTCGCACGAAGAGGACGGGATCCCCTGGTAATCTCCTGATACCTAGTAAAAGGCCAACTGATTTATATCTCTCTCTGACCATGGCTAACAAAACCATCGGAGGGTGCGTCCGGACACCCTGTCCGGATGCCTTCTTGTAGGTATAACGGCTGGATCAAGAACCTTTATGGGTTGAAATCACGTGTCCATCCATCTGGCAACTACGTGGATCATCAAAGACGCGGGGTATCAACAATAATGTCAAAAATACTCGATGAACATTTAAAATTATATAAAATGAATTTATATTGTGTGATTATACTGAATTATCTACATTGCACCTTATTTTTTTCTTTAGGCTTTTAATTGTCTAATGATTTATTTTTTTAAATGATAAAAATAAATAAATAAATTAAACCCAAGTAAAATCTTGATTTGAAAAGTTTATTTTAATATATAACTTTAAATTATTTTAAAATAATTTTAGCTTGATTTTTTATTTCATATAATAAAAATATATATTGTGTGAAAATTCTAAAATATAAACAACAACAAAAAAAAATCTTAAAAACATATATTGTTCTATTTCAAATATATGCAAATTATATTTTAAAAACGCTATTATTAATATTAAATTTTAAAGAATTTTTATTAATTGCTTTCAACAACATTACTAAAATGTTATATTATTAATAAAAAAATAAAATTAAAAATGAATTTAAATTATAGAGAATATTTGTTTTTACATAAAATTTAACTTGTTCAATTATAAAATATACAAATTAAATTAAATTAAAAATTAAAAATTTTAAAAAAATATAACTAAAAGTCTATTAATATGTCTATTGCATTTTCCTTTTTCAAACTTTTTTTAATAAAAGGATAAATGAAAAAATATTAAAATTTTTTTTAAAAAAAATTAAAAGGTGAAATAAATGTAACATATATAAAAGTCAATGAATTAGATGGATGAAACCATGAATATATTCACTTTTCCTTTTTTCCTTTTAAGGGCATTTTTGTCTTTTATATTTCATATTGTTATTGTCAATTATATTAAATATGTAAACTTTAAATTCATTTTCCGCTTTAACTAATGTAAGACTATGTTTGGTTGGTCGAATATGACATGAAATAAGATAAGAGTGGGGATAAGGATATTATATCCTATTTGTTCGATAATCAGATATGATAAATTATCTCATTATTTATTTTATTCTATATTCAACCAAACATAAGATATGATAAATTGTGAGATATATTATTCATCAACTTTTTTTTCATTCATTTCACATGTGAAGATATGGGATATACATATATCATGTATCAAAAATTCATTTTTTTAATCAATTTTTCGTTTTTTAATATACTAATTTTAAAAAATAAATTTTTATTTTTTTATTATAAATTAAATTTACAATTAAAAAAGAAAAACTAAAAGAATTTATAAAATAATATTAATATATGATATATAAATTATTTTTATAATTAAATAACATAATATAAAAAATTTATTTATAAAGTTTAAATATTTTAATCATGAATATTGTTCAACATAATAAATTTTTCATTTTTTAAAATAAAAAATATTTGAATATGATATAATTTTTATTTTAAACATTAAAAATAATTTATATTTCATATTATTTTTTATTAATTTCATAAATTAAATATAAATATAATATATTGGATATGCTTTAAAATATCATTACCATAGGATATATATATAAAAGAATATCATATCTTAGGATATGTATATTTTATTATAGATATAATATAATACGATATACATATCTTATCCTATCCTATCAACTAAACGTAACCTAGATTGTAATTGAAATTATGACCAAGAACTAGCCAATCTATGGCCATACAAAGCTTTCCCATTTTTGTAATAAAAAAATCAAGGGATTAATTATATAATACTAAAATCCAGAAATAAAAATTTATTACTTTTAATTTTTATTTATTAAAATAACATAAAATTTTCTTATCAGATTTTCCCTTTTTATAATTTAATCTACTTGTCCACTAAACCGACATAATTAAATGATGGGGTGAATATATGGTGTGTGGTATCTGTCATTTTCCCTCGGCCCCGGAGGACTGTGAAATCTTTCTCTCTGCTATTCTTTTCTGCACACTTGGTAAAACGACAGGTATCCACATTCTCCGATTCACGCCGATATGCTTTCAGAATCTTTCTGGAGTCCCTGGTTTTAGTGGGAAGTTATGGGAATTTGTTTTCTCTGTATGTTCTCAATTCGTAGGATGTGTTGTTTTCGGTGATGATCGCTTGGAATTCCGAAAGTTTGGGTGTGTGTGTGTTTCTGGTTCTCCGAAATATCGGTTGTACATACCGGGCACTGATATGTTGTTTTTTTGGCGATGATGATTGCCTGAAATTTCTAAATTTCATGGTGTGTGCTCCCGATTTTCTGGAATACATGGAGGGCGGCATTTCGGAGATTCGGCCACACACCAAAACCCATCTCTCTCTCCCACCAAAACCCGACACTTGCTTTTTCTTCTCTCTCACTTGCTTCTCTCTCTCTCACATACACACACTTGCTTTTCTCTTCCCGTCTCTCTCTCACTTGCTTTTCTCTTCCTCTCTCTCTCTCGCTTTACTCTCTTTCTCTCTCAGTATGTGATTCTCTGTGTGTGATGTCATGGACAGCTAACCATACAAAATGGGTTTTGGCGGTGCAGCAATGGCCCTCTACAGCTCCAACAGTCTTCTTCTTCTTCTTCACCACAAACCCAAGAGCAGCTGCGTCACTGCACCCATATCAGGTATCTCTCTCTCTCTCTCTCTCTCTCTCTCTCTCTCTTTTTGTCTTTTCTCATTTTATATGCACATTCATGTACCTGTTTTGCTTTGTTTTATCTTCTTATTATTACGTTCTGTTTCCGTTCATGTACCTGCCCTTTTTCCTTCCAATCACAAAACCCTTTAGGGGTCTTTCCACTTCTTTTTTTTTATACTTTTTGATAGGTAAATTCTTGCCCACAGGGACTTGAACCTGAACCTCCTACAAACCCTCCCCAACCCTTGACCACCTTGGTCTTCCCACTTTTTTTTTTTGTCTATTATCATATCTTTTACCTCCCAATTTAATACTCTTTTTCTAACATATATAAATAAATCTGTTGTTCTGTTTCTGAACCACATTCATGGTCTTGGGCTTTGATATTCAATATTTTATTGATGGGTGCTGTATAATATAAAGGTTCTGGAAATCAACTTATTGATTGAAACAAACTGGAATTTTTGTCTTTTAGGGTTCTAGTGATGTCATGAAAACTCTTCAGAATCATCTGTTACTGCAAACCAATTGAAATTCCCACAATTGGGCAGCCTGAAAATTTCTTTCTATGCATCTTGGTTCATTTTTTTTTGCCCCTATGTTGCTTTCAAACTAATTTCATTTGCATTCTCTTTTTCCTAAAAAAACCTAAAAATGAATATGTTAATAAGAAATATGATACCGGGAAGGATGAGAGATGCTTCCGAGAAAAGGGGCAGGAAAGAAAAACTGGAGGAGAGAAGCCATCTGAGGAATGAATATAGGGGGAGGTAAGGGTGTGGACCTTCTAAGTGTTGAATATAGGAAGGCAGTATCCAGTTTGATGCTCAAGGGTGAGTTGCATAATAACTAATTGGTGTTATATGATTTTTATTGATTTAATCTTTACTTTTTGGGTCATCTTTTTTCATAAATGTTAAATATGTTTACAGAAATGGAAGAAATAGCAGATAGTGAAGCAATCCCTTTTCCCTCTTTTTTGCGTTTTGCTGTTTCTGGGTTGGGATAGTAACATTTAGCAATTTTCTCCATACCTTTGAAAGTGTAGTTCCAAGTTTTTGTCTAATACTTTTGAGTTCAGTTTGTGTTAGTTTTCTGTCTTCCCTATACAATTTGGTGTTGAGTAAATTACATTTGGCTATCTGGTGTTCTGTTTCTGAGCAGCTTCTCTTAGTCCTGGACTAAAGACTTGGACAGAAGGCAATCATGTTGGTCTGGTAAGACTGATCTTTCCTTCATAGCTTTTTATATTTTCCTCGCTGTCTGTATATCCAAGATTAAGTAAACCAATACACTAAACTGTATTCAGGGCTTTGAAGGGACCAAGGAAAGAATCAAGAAGATGTTTGACAAGGTTGAGCTTTCGGTATCTTCATATGACACAGCTTGGGTTGCTATGGTCCCTTCTCCATATTCCTCACAGGCCCCATACTTCCCGGAGTGTGTGAATTGGTTATTGGAAAATCAGTCTCATGATGGCTCATGGGGTCTTCCTCATCCCCATCCCATGTTAGTCAAAGATGCTCTTTCATCTACTTTGGCATCTGTCCTTGCACTCAAGCGATGGGGTGTTGGTGAAGAGCAAAGGAACAAGGGTATATATATGCTGTTCTTGATTGTTTAATCTCTTGTATTAGCTCTTTTGGCGCTTTTAATATATTCTCTTTATTTGCCTATTAAAAAAAATTGTTCAATCTCCGGTACTATCATTCAGTATGTAGATATTATCTTTTTGCAGGGCTCTGGTTTATTGCATCCAATTTTGCTTCAGTTAGCGATGAGAAACAACATTCTCCAATTGGATTCGATATAATATTTCCTGGTATGATTGAGTATGCCAAAGAATTAGATTTGAACCTCCCTTTGGGGCAAAGAGATGTAGATGCTATGCTTCAGAAGAGGGATTTGGAGCTCAAAGGGTATATTTCTGTTTCATAGTATCTTTCTGAAGTATATTGGAAAATTTTCCATGAAAGTTCCATGAATCTAATAGAATTTTTTACCTCAAACTAGGCATTCAAATCAAGTGATTTTTGAGTTAACTGGGATACCATTAGAAGACACATTTGTCTGAGAGGGGAAACACTAGTTTTGTATCTGTATTTGTTTTGACATGTTCTGTTTGTTTTCAGTTTTAGAACTAAAAAAATGTACCAGTATCTTTTCTGAGGATTCTCTGATGAATGCATGTGTATGATGCATAGAGTGAGTCATTCCTTGTACACACTTGCACTTGAACTGTGGATGGTACTTAATGCTACATAGTTAAGAACCTATGTTAGAAAAGTGGGGTGTGTGTGAGTGCCTGGCAAGAAACAGTGGAATTTGTACTAAATACACTCTTGAGGGGTTTTAGGTTGATCTATTGAGGACCAAATGAGCAAAATCTTGAGATGGTTCCAACTTTTTCCATGAAGATCAATGAACACCCTGGTGTGGAAGAGTGACTATTGAAACTGAAACTAGGGCAAAATCACAAAAGGGGTTAAAATGAACATGGGTTGGGGTGGTAGAGATATGATTCTCGAAGACTTGATGGAGGACATTGGCAGAAACAGAGTCAAATGGCAAAATTGGATTCATGCAGTCCAGCAGTTGGGGTTAAGGCTTTTTTCATTTTTTTTCATTTTTTTTTCTGTTTTAGATCGAGTATTACTTTAGGAAAATAGGGTTATTACTTGGTATCATAAAAATGATCATGTATACATCTTATAAGATCACTAGGAAATGAGCTGAGAAACAAAATATTTTCATTTCTGATGCAGTGTTAGACAAAATGAAATGGTGTAAGACCAGTAACTTATCCAGCTTTATTCCAATGTTCTTTATTTAGAAGCTTGGGAAGCAACACTAAGAGCAGAGAAGCCTACTTAGCATATATTTCGGAAGGAATGGGAAGGTTACAAGACTGGGAAATGGTTATGAAATATCAGATGAAGAATGGGTCTCTGCTCAATTCACCTTCTGCCACAGCAGCTGCTCTTTCTCACCTTCAAAATGCGGGTTGTCTGAATTACCTTCGATCTCTTTTAGAGAAGTTTGGGAATGCAGGTACCGACCTCCCTCCACATTCTTCTGTAGCATGCTGTGTATTTAAATTTCATCCTCTAACCTGTATCGGTTTTCTTCTATTGATCTCTCCAGTCCCAACAGTGTATCCTCTAGATTTATATGCTCGTTTATGTTTGGTTGACAATCTTGAAAGGTTGGGAATTGATCGGTATTTTAGGATGGAGATCAGAAGTGTATTGGATGAAACATACAGGTATGTTCCTTTAGCAGTATATGCAGTAGCCATGGTGTGAAAATATATTTCAACCTACAAAAAGGAGAAGAGTATAGCCTTATAATGTTCTCATCCGTTGGAAAACATGACATTAACCATCAAACAGATGCTGGCTGCAGAGGGAGGAAGAGATATTTGCAGACAGAGCCACCTGTGCAATCGCATTTCGGATACTACGTTTAAATGGATATGACATCTCTTCAGGTAATTTGTTGATTTAAGAGACTTGATGCAAAATCAATTCAGGGTTTTATTCCATTGATTGAAGTTTAATCAGTTCTGATCGTGGTGCAGTTCCATTAGCTCAATTTGCTGAAGACGATCAGTATTTCAAGTTTGGACAAGATTTTAAGGACTTGGGGGCTGCCCTTGAATTATTTAGGGCTTCAGAGATGATTATACACCCAGATGAAGTGGTTCTGGAGAAACAAAACTCATGGTCAAGTCATTTTCTAAGACAGGGACTATCGAACAGTTCAATTCATGCAGATAGACTCAATAAGTACATTGCCCAAGAGGTGGTTTCTTGTCAAATGTTTGGAGTTGTTTAGCCTGTCTTGACATATTTAGCATGGTTCTTCTGAAAAACATGTCTTCCATCATTTCAGGTGGAGGATGCTCTTAGGTTTCCCTACTACGCAAATTTGGATCGCATAGCAAACAGAAGAAGTATTGAGCATTATAATGTAGATGATACAAGGATATTAAAAACTGCATATCGGTATGCCACTGGGAGGTTATTTTGTTACTGAATTATTTATCAATAGCATTGTTTCTTCATTTCTTTTTGTTTCTTTTGCTAGCTCTTCACATGTCTGCAACAAAGATTTCCTAAAACTAGCAGTTGAAGACTTCAATTTCTGTCAATCAATACACCAAAACGAACTCAAACAACTTGAGAGGTGCATATCTTTCTCTACTTTCAGGGATTTAGGTTAATTGGTAACTTGTTTGTTGAAGTTTATAAATGTTTTTGATGTAAAATTCATTGTTACCTGGAGTCTTGGTCTGCCTGGCCTCCTTTTACCATTGTTGCAAGTTGACTTTGTTCTTATAGAAAACCCGTACCCAAGTAATGGAGATAGATTCCTGCATTAAGTTCTATGGAAACATTGAATACCAATAAAATAAATTTAGAGTAATGTTTCCTCCCATGTGAGCAGGTGGATTATAGAGAACAGATTAGACAAGCTAAAGTTTGCGAGGCAGAAGCTGGCCTACTGTTACTTCTCTGCTGCAGCAACCATATTCTCTCCTGAACAATCTGATGCCCGCCTTTCGTGGGCCAAAAACAGTGTTCTCACAACTGTGGTTGATGACTTCTTTGACATTGGAGGCTCTGAAGAGGAGCTCCTAAACCTTATTCAACTGGTTGAGAAGTATGCTGCCCTCTTCCCCCTTCCTTTTTATCTTTTGTTGCTCCAAGATTTCTGCAGATCATCTTAATCTTCCTGCACAAAAGTGAAAGTGTGAGGAAAAATGAACTGCAGGTGGGATATAGATGTAGCCGTGGATTGTTGTTCTGAACAAGTTGAGATCGTTTTTTCAGCACTCCACAGCACAATATCTGAGATTGGAGTCAAAGCATCAGCATGGCAAGCCCGTAACGTGACCAGCCATATAATTGATATCGTGAGATGCGATCTTAACCTTACTCATCATATGATTTTAACTTGGTCAGATAAATGTCACCTCTACAAGCACTATGAATCTTCCTGTTGTCCTTACAGGATCGGAATCTTCATTTTCCTCAAAATCGCTCTAGGATTAATTCATTTCGAGACCCTCTAAACCCTAATTTACATACTAACCTTAGATTTCATATTCATTTTTTCTGGTGTTAGACTTTAATCGTTTTGTTTCCACTAAAGATGATAGCGAGCTTGTTTGCGTGGCAGTGGCTGAAGTTGCTAAGATCTATGTTACAAGAAGCTCAGTGGGTGAGTAATAAATCAGCTCCAACAATGGATGAATACATGACAAATGCATATGTATCCTTTGCTCTGGGACCAATTGTCCTCCCGGCGCTCTATTTTGTTGGTCCTAAGCTTTCAGAGGAGGTTGTTGAGGGACCTGAGTGCCATAAACTATATAAGCTTATGAGCACCTGTGGGCGTCTTTTGAATGATATCCACAGCTTTAAGGTAGGACCTTTCCTTTTCTTACTTACTAGTTCCTCGTCTGCCATGGCCGGGTTTATAACTTAAAAGCACTAATGTCTATGTCACAGAGGGAGTCCAAGGAAGGGAAAGCGAATGCTCTAGCACTACACATGATACATGGCAATGGTGTCACTACTGAAGAACAGGCCATCAGAGAGATGAAGGGTTTAGTTAAGAGTCAGAGGAGAGAACTTCAGAGATTAGTTCTACAGGAGAAGGGTAGCACAGTACCAAGAATTTGCAAGGATTTATTTTGGAAAATGAGCAAAGTGTTGCACACATTTTATGAGAAAGACGATGGATTCACTTCACATGACATGCTCCGTGCTGTGAAATCAGTCATTTATGAACCTGTTCTTCTTGCTGAATTCTAAGTATAAGAAGTGCAGTGCCCCTTAGCTTGTGTTGTGTTTCTTTCGGTTTTTGTTCTCTGTTTTTCAAATGTTATCTCTATCCATTGTAAGGTTTGCCAAATATTTAGACGACATATCTCTACATATATAAATTACATTGAGAGAAAAAAATTATATCTTTATTTTCGTGTCTTCTCACGGAATATACAAAGCATTTGCTATTAATATAAAAGAATTTAAAAAGGAAAAATTAAGCCTATTTGATAACTATTTTTTAAAAAAATTAAAAAATAAAAGTTTTTAAAAACTGTTCTTTAATTTTTATAAAACAAAAATCTGTTTGAAAACAATTTTCAGACAAACCTAAATTATCCTATGTACAATGCATTGAAGAACAATCCCTTAAATTCACGTACAATAATCCCTTATATTACTTTAAATTATACTAAAAATAATATAATTTATAAATAAATAAATAAATATTATACATTTTCATAATTTATTTTTATGAAAAAATGAATAGAAAATTAAACAATTTTATATTTAATATTATATAGAATCAAGACATCACCAAACCCAATCCCTGTTCTAAACCCGTTTATCTTTAACTCGAACCCTTCCTATTAGGACACATAATAGATATTTGAAAAAACTCACTACATTGTCATTCCTAAGCTTAGAGAGAATAGAGCAGAGGAAAGAGCATCCAAATAATTCCCACTGAAGAAGCGAGTAAAATTTCAAGGTAATAAATATATTATCAACAAGACGAAATCTCCAAAACATGTTAAAACTAAACAAAGTATCTCAAGAAGAATTCGGATAAATATTCCTGACCAGGACTCCATCGCCCTGTGGGGCAAGTTACTTTTCTTCCACATCAAATACAAGAATACATTAAAATGAAAACGAATTATACAAGGAAGCTCTCCAAAGTGAATGCCCCAGCTCTGGTTAACTTGATTGTTGCTCATGCTATATTATCATATTTCAACCCTGAATAGACTTCAAAGTTAATTTACCAGGAGAAAAGCAGCCGAAGTGTTGCTTGATAGTTTGAGAGATCAAAAATACTTCTTTTCATGAGAAACCAGCCCATGAACTCCACCTTCAACTTGCGCTGCTCCAGTACGGACCTGTACAAGCAGAAGGAAAAACAATAAATCTTCAGGCGGAGTACAAACCAAGGGAATAGAAAGGAAAAGAGTATTGGAGGATGATCACAAACAAGAGTCCAAGCTAGAAAATGGTGCAAACCATAAGTTCAAAGGGACCACATTTTGGGTGAAATGACAGCTACAAGGGGATCTACTCACTTTCTTAAACTGGTCATAAACACCTACCTATCCATCTATCTATCTATCTATATATAAATATATCTATATATATATAAAACAGTTGAATTCATCAGCACTCGTTTGGTTTTATAGAGCAATCAAGTGGACACCAAGATGAGAAGTGAGTGCACAGAACCATAGGTTCAAGACAAGGATTGTTTGCTATCTAGATCACTAGTTCTTTTGGAAAGCTTCATCTGGAGCTGTTGGTAGAGAGAACCAAACAAGTTTTCTGCTAGAAAAAGAAAGAGCTCAAAACAATTTTCTTTTGCCATAAAAGAACTAGATGGAGGTAGAAAAACCACTAATAATACAACCTTTGGCTATCTGCAAAGCATATAGCACAGAATGCTTTATTGATACATCATGTACTGCAGGAAGATCCAGCAGATAATCCATGTAAATAGAACAGAATGGTAATGAGAAATAGTTCTTCTCACCTCAAGCCTTAACTCTGATCTTAGCAGGTCATGAGCAGATTGCAGAGAAGACGCACCAAGATCTTGGAACCCTTGCTTAACTGCTTGCATTGTGTAAGGTATAAACTTTAAAACAGAACCTTTGTCTGCAACTGCTCCAACAACACCCTGGGCAATCTTCAGCTTAGCTGTATCACCCAAGTATCGAGCATCACTCCCTTTAGTCATGGCTTCTAGGGATCCCATGCCTCTATATTTCTTAATCTTGAGACCATTCTGGCACAGGAAAAAATGTTAGCATTCATAATAATAAAAATTCTGCTTCTCAATAGAGATTGAATGAGTGACAAAGCAGCCAAGAAAATGAAATATTTTGTCAGGGCAATCAAAATAGATAACTTTTCCATACTCTAGAAGAAGCAACTAATGTGGTCAAGCTAAATGGAACATCACTGATCACTCAATTAACGAAAAAGTTCAGAAAACCTAAACACAGGTGAGTGCACTTGTGTACCTATATGTGATACATTTAGGTATCTATATAGTTCAGAACAAACAAAAGTTTATGATTGGTTGAGGAATATATTTCAGATAATTATTACTGTGTTATCCGTAGGTAGTCAAATTTTTTGTTCCAAAAAGCAGAATATTCCCTTTTCGGATATGTTCGTCCATTCTTCATTAGGTTTAGATGGACTTTGAGAACTTGTAGGTTTGAAAGCACCAAATATTAAAGCATAAACAAATTAAATGACACACATCCTTGATATGTTGTCACAATAGATATCATTTTATGTTGATATGTTCAATTAATTTATTATAATTAATATCCCTAAAATGAGTTGTCTATAAAATTTAAATTTTAAAAACAAGTCTTTTGGTTCTCTCAAACATTTTACTTACTTGCACTACATACTAATAATTTTATGACTATTGATAAATATCTAAGCACAAGGTCATATATTCAATCATATACAGAAAATCCTCATTGCAAAGGGCTAAAAATAGCATCTAATAACATGCAAAAGAAAAAGGAAAAATGAAAATCATCAATATGTTATAAATTAATAGTATTTAGAGTTTCGGTTATAACCCAAGGAACCAAGTTGAATCTTCAAGGAAATATTAGAAATTTGGGGCAATTAACTCCTAGAAGAGGTATGCCAGTACAACTGAGAGAATGGGACAACAAAGACCCGTAATGGATTCCTCAAACCAATCAATAATTTGAAACGCACATTAAACAATTTGGATTGGGGCACAAGCTCTCGAGAAAGTTTAATTCTACAATCATGCCAACCAGGTCTAAAGTCTAGCTTGCCTAGGAGTTGGTCAAAGTAGGTGTTTTTATTTAACTTCTACAAGGAGTCAGCCAAAGCAAGCAAAAGTTCATAAAAATTCTGACCCATGTATGGTGCTTGGTAATCTCTTACATTTGATCCACAAAACCATATTGATAATCCAATTCACCAATAATCAGTTAAGTAACAAACCAATCTAGACTGTACATTTCTTTTGAAAGCAACAAAGACAACAACAAATCATATTAACTCCAAACACCACAAAAGAATATTCATATTGCTCTACTTTTAACAATAAAACAAAAGTGGATCACAGTACTGTCATACCTTATTCTCGTAGGCCCCAGGAGCTTCACTGCTTCCAGCCAAGAAGCTCCCCATCATCACCGTAGATGCTCCAAGAGTCAAAGCCTTGACGATATGCCCAGAGTTTGAAATGCCACCATCAGCAATGACTGGCACACCACTTCTCTCAGCAATAGAAGATACCTTGTAAACAGCAGTGGCCTGTAAAGTTTTAAGACAAGAAAATTCTATTATGGAAGAATCGCTGCCAACCATTACCAACAGCACCGACTACATTCTTTTAGATATGGTCAACTCTCAAATGGTGAGCCCAATTAAATGAAACATTTGTTTCCTATGACAAATAAACCTATTTAATGACCACTTGATGCAACCTTTTGAACATTTTCCCTTAAAGCATAAACACCTTTAAAGCAAAGTAATAGCTTTTGGCAATAGGCCTTCCCACTAGTTATTTTCTTATGATTTGGCATTTTCCCTTTCAGCAATTGAAGAGCAATATCTTGTAAATGATCGTCTCGTTTCAAAAAATATCACCCTAAACTACATGTCCATATCTCTCCTCGGCATCACCCAAAAAAGTCCAAAAAGTGTCCTTAACATAATTAGCAGTATGGGATATGGATAAAAATCTTTCTTTACTATGAAAACATCAAATCTATGGCTATCGACCTATAAATGGATTATGGATACCGCCTTAGCAACAAAAAGCAATCTTCTTCAAGTTGCTTAACCATCTTCAGACTAGATACATCACGAATAAAAGCCTAGTTCTAGCAATACCAATCAACACTATAGATAAGAAAAACAATGTTACCTGCCCTCTTCCCACTGCACAAACCTCCTGTGTGGTGCAAATGGAGCCAGACCCCATCCCAACTCTCAACCCATCCACCCCTGCCTGAATCAAGTTTTGAGCTTGTCTTATCGTAACCACATTCCCACCAATCACATCAACTTCCGGAAACATTTTCTTGGCATACTTGGTCATCTCAATTTGATAAATTGAATTCCCTTGTGAGCTATCCAATACAATAACATTGGCACCTGCCTTCACCAAATGCTCCAACCTTTCCTTATCCGACTCTCTCGTCCCTATCGCCGCTCCCACCAAGAACTCGCCTTTTGCATCCAACGACGGCATCCCCAGTTTCGGAAAACCACGAATTCTCTCCACATCCGCCGTGGTCACCACATCCACCACTTCATCATCCCTTACCAACGGCACAAAACTGAGCTTCTTTGCAGCCAAATACCCCGCCACTTGCTCAAAATCATAGCTAGCCGGAACCGACTCCGGAGAACTCACCATATACTCACAAACCTTCACTCCCTTATCGCTCAATTTCTCCCAATCAGACCTCAACACCACTCCCAACATCTTCGACTTTGCCGTTCCCGATTCCGTCACCAAAACGTACGGCGCAGAACCGAAATCCGAAACCGAATCCACCGAATCGAACGCGGACTTCACAACTGGATCCGACACGAAAGGAACACGCCGCGACTTGGCGGAACGGACCAACGCCGCCTGCTCCGCAGCGGAGTTGTTGGAGTGGATGATTCCGACGCCGCCAACAGTGGCCATGGCCACGGCCATGGCAGATTCGGTGACGGTGTCCATCGGCGACGCCACGCAGGGTATTGAGAGGTGGACGTTGCGGCTGAGTTTGGTGCCAAGCTGGACCGCGTCGGCGGGGAAGTCAATGTAACCAGGGTGGAAGATAACGTCATCGTAAGTGTAGGAGTAGCCTTGGTTAAAGAGCTTCACCGCCGGAAAACCGTCTTCGATGGGAGCTCCGTCCATGCCTCCGACAGCACCGGAAGTTGCAGAGGGAGGAGGAAGGCTAGGGTTTTTTATGAGCGAAATACAAAAACAGTCGAGAATATATAAATGGAGGGAAGAGTCCAAATCTGGACAGCGTGTTTTCGCGACCACGGTCTTACAGTGCACCCGCGCAGCAACACCGTACGATCTGTTGACATTTTCGCGTGAGATGAGATAAAAGTAGGTGACGAGGACAAACGACTTCGAGGAAAACGACATGACGTGGAAACATGGCGGCTCACGTGGCAGTTAGGTCCATCAATTTTTTGGCTGCACCCATTAACTTAAAAATAAATAAAATTAAACCCTAATGGGGAAATATTATTCTAAAATAATTAATTATCATAATTATATATTTATAATTAAAACCCTAAATTTTATATTTGGATTAGGCAAAATGCGTGTAAGAAAAAGAAATGGGAAAGTGTGGTGGGATGTGACAAGGAAGGCACATGAAGATCAATTTTTTTATATTGGAAGGAATATAGCTTAAAAGTTTGGGATGTGATCAGGGCTGGTTGACTCAGTTCCCACTAGTCAGATCTTTAAATCTAGCTCATTCATTCATCTTTGTAAGTGTAGGCCATTCAAAATACATCGAATATGATTAAGGTCCATAGTTTTAAGAGGTGCGCTTTAAGCATGTCAATGCTTTGTACGTCTTATTGAAAATGTGTCTTGTCAATTTTACTTTTCCTTTTTAAACCCTTTTATTTTTATTTTTGAAAATTTTAATGATATATTAAAATTTATATAATTTTATTACTTTTTTTAATTGAATATTTCTTTTAAATATTTTGAATTTTAAAGTTTTTATTAATCGAATTAGATTTTAAATCATATTTTACAAAATTGATGTATATCTTAAATTGTATTTCACTTCACTCAGGCGCGTTTTATATTTTAATTTATTTCTATTTTTTTAAAATTTAAATTTATTTATTAGAGTTAGTGTTAAAAAATGAAAATTTTGGTACAACTTTTGGATAATAGTCTCATAAAAAAAATTATATTATTTTTAAATGATTGGAAAATAAAACATGCTTGGAAAAAGATTATGGCCTCGCATGCAAAAGAAAACTTTCAATAAATTTGAGTTTTTTTTTATATATATAAAAAAAAAAGATAAATAAATAAAACAAATATTATGAGATGAATTTTAAAATAAAAATAAAAATTTAAAGCCCATTTTGGAGTGATTCCAAGACATTATTTGCATTGAATTTTGTATATATATTTTTTGAACTTAATAAGGGTTTTGATATTTGATTGGTTAATTTTATTGAAAAAGCTTACAAATTGAGGGGGGAAAATAGGGATAACCAATTAAAAGGGATAAAATTCCCTCAATATTGCAAAACTAACCCCCTCCTTTCCCCTCCTCCAACTTATTAAAAGGGACAAAAATCCCTCGATATTGTAAAACTAACCCCCCACTTTTAATAGCCTCCAAAATGACCCGATTTGGACAAAAATACCCCTCAGCTACTTCAACTCTTTTTCCCTCCCATTCTAATTTTATTTCCCTCCATTCACCTCTTTTTTTATTATTTCTTCCACTTTCTCATTTTTTTTTCATTTTCTCCTGTTATTCCATTTCTCTCTTTTCAGTTCATTTCTTCAAGTCTCACACAATTTCTCTTTGGATTTCTTCAACTTAAAGCGTTTTAAGTTGTGGTTGGATAAACAGTGTACGTTTATTTTTATTTTTCCATATTTTTTTCTTTCATGTTTTATTTATTGAATATTTTCAAACATTTAATGAGATGTAGTAAATATTTAAATAAGTTTGAAATTATTATAATTTTTTTGATATCTTTTACGGCCATGAAAAAAAGGATTAAAAGAAGGAAACAATCAACTTAAAAAGTGTAGTGTGGAGAAACATTGTCTATATGGAAAAATCAAATGATGGTAAGTAATAAAACTTATGGAATTTTATGATGGTTTTGGTATTGTTTGCATATTTGTTCTTTATATAGATGTAAATATGTGTGAATAAGGTTTTGATATAATATATAAAGTTATCTTTTTTAGTTATATATCAAAACCTTACGGATATTAAGTTGAACTTGACGTGTGTTAAGTTGAACTTGACGTAAGTTAAGATTGTATATAGTTATTTTATAGTAACATTATATTATTGTTATTTTATTTAATTATACTCAATTTGAGTTGAATCATTTGCAAATTACCCTTGACATTAAATGAATTACAACATAACCAATCTTTTAGTAAATAAATATATTTTTATTGTTTAAAATAGTTTATAGTTACAATGTTTGAATTTATTTAATAACTATATACATTGTATTTCTTTAGCATTATTGGTATTATTTAAGGTAGTAAAGATGATTAATAATGTTATTTATTTGTTGTTTATTAAAAAAATAAATATGTATAATGAAATAATATGTATTTAATAATGAATGAGTTTTTTAAAATTAATACCTACTTATTGGTGCTAATGCTATGATGTAACTAAAAAATATTCTAATATTGTTTGTTGATGCCACTAATTGAATTATTTTGTTATTTTAGTGGTTGATTAAGTAGGAATAATGCTTTTATATGAAGGAGAATGGGTACGAGATGGAAATGTTTTCTATTTCGAAGGAAGCAAAGGTAAAGGCATTGAGATCCCGAAAACTATATCATATAAAGAGTTATTAGGGGTTGTCCATCATATTCTGAAGCTAGATCCAACAAATTGTTTTCTTTCAATGAAGTATGTATTCAATGCCAACATACCCACAAGTCCTAGACAACTAACTGATGATGGGGATGTGAAATTCTTTATTGGTTTAAATTGTACAAATGGTAAGCTGTCTGTTCCATTGTGCATCATAGTTGAAAAGAGAATTGATAATCACAATCAGAAATCAATTTGCAATTCTTATTTTGAATGTCATATGCCTTCTGAGATTGATAAAGAATTGAATGGGGACTCAATGTTGATGCAAAAAAGTAGACACATTCATTGTGATTCAGTTGAAACTCTTACTGTTGATGGTGAAAATGGACCAAGATTTCAAAATGAGTCACTTGAAGGGTATAAAGTTCATGATTGGAACATGAATGAGACTGCAATTAATGAGGAGGATTATAGGATGAATACTAACCCTACTAGTGATAAGCAAGTGACCCAAATTGGCTCATTCAGAACTGGTTCAACTCAGAGTGCAGAAATCTTGACCATGATTGATACAAATGATGGTTTCATACATGAAAATCCCACTATAATCGAAAATGTAGCAAATGAAAGGCAAAACATGATGCAACAACCTATAGTTAGTGGAATTAGTGATGACCATCTAGAAGAGCACCAAATATGCTCAAATAAGAAAGAATTATAAAGGAAGTTGTATATGATGGCTCTGAAAAGGAAGTTTGAGTTCAAAAAAACTAAATCCACTACTAAGTTATTGCTTGTTGAATGTTTTGATAAAGAATGCAAGTGGTGAGTTTGTGCTACCAAGTTGGGGATTTCCAATATATTTCAAATAATGAAATTCTATTCAACACACACTTGTCGGTTAGATATGATGTCTCATGACAATCGACATGCAAGTAGTTGGTTGATTGGTGAGAGTATAAAAGAAACATATCAAGGGGTTGGTTGTGAATTTTGACCAAAAGACATTGTAGCAGACATTCGAAAGCAGTATGGTGTTCAAATCAGTTATGATAAGGCGTGGAGAGCCAAAGAACTTGCTCTAGGTTCTATTAGGGGATCACCTAAGGAGTCTTATAACACTTTACCATCCTATTGCTATGTTTTAGAGCAAAAAAATCCTGGTACCATTACTGATATAATTACTGATTGTGATAATCAATTCAAATACTTTTTTATGTCGATTGGTGCATCTCTTATTGGGTTTCACACATCAATAAGGCCTGTGATTGCAGTTGATGGGACATTTTTGAAAGCAAAGTACTTAGAGACTTTATTTATTGCAGCGTGTAAAGATGGCAACAATCAGATATACCCTTTAGCCTTTGGGATTGGTGATTCAGAAAATGATGCCTCATAGGAGTGGTTTTTACAAAAATTGCATGATGCACTTGGACACATTGATGATGTGTTTGTGATATCAGATCGACATGGTAGCATTGAGAAAACAGTACATAAAGTATTTCCCCATGCGAGGCATGGTGTCTGCACTTATCACGTTGGACAAATTTTGAAGACAAAGTTCAAGAATCCTGCAATTTATAAGTTGTTCCATGATGCTGCCCATGCTTATCGTGTTTCAGAGTTTAATTTTATATTTGGGCAACTAGAGATGATTGACCCAAGAGTAGCAAGATATTTGATGGATATAGGTGTTGATCGATGGGCACGTTCATATTCTACCAGAAAAAGATATAATATCATGACGTTAGGGATCGTTGAAAGCCTTAATGCTATGTTGAAAAATGCTAGAGATCTTTCGGTTTTGCAATTGGTTGAAGAATTGAGAAACTTATTTCAAAAATGGTTTGTGACTCGTCAACAACAAGCAATGTCAATGTCAACTGAACTTACCATGTAGGCTGATGGAGAACTTCATTCGAGGTATAATATGTCAGCAACATATCTAGTGGAACCTATCAACTCCAAGGAGTGTAATGTTAACTATGCTGGCATTAGTGCTCAAGTGAATTTAGACACTCGTTCATGCACATGTCGACAATTTGATCTTGATCATATTCCATGTGCACATGCTATTACTGCTTATAGATTTTACAACATTTCATGTTACACTTTGTGCTCCAAGCATTTTACTACTAAAGCATTGTTATCTTCATATTCAGAGTGTATTTATCCAACTGGAAATGAAATAGATTGGGTAGTACCTAATCATATTCGTGACAAAGTTGTGTTACCACCTAAAACGAGACGTCCAACAGGAAGACCAAGGAAAGTAAGAATTCCTTCTGGTGGAGAGGGCAAGCACACATCTCGTTGTAGTCGATGTGGTCAATATGGACATAATCGGAAAACATGCAAACGACCAATCCCTTGATATCATGATAGCTTTGGCACTCTATGAACTTACATGGAATGAAAATTGTAATAGTGAGCTTTTTTGTTTTTTTGGTACCCATGTGAACAGAAATGTAAGTTACTTTTTTGTATAAGGTTATAGGATAAGCACATAGATGAATATTGTAATAATGATCCCCTTTTTTTTCATACCCATAGAAATGGAGATATTTGTTACTTTTATACATATATGTTATGATGAGTTATGTATAAAGTATGAATGAAAATTACATGTTTATTATCAAACTATGGACTCAACTGTTCTCACGTTTATTGATAAGGAACTTGACAATAGTTAAGTTCAGGTTTTGTCTGAAGACTGTAGACTTAACTACCTTCAAGTTTGTACATAAAACAACTTGACAATGGTTAAGTTCAGGTTTTGTCTAAAGACCGTTGACTTAACTGCCTTCAAGTTGGTACATAAAACAACTTGACAATAGTTAAGTTCAGGTTTTGTCTAAAGACTATGGACTTAACTACCTTCAAGTTTATACATAAAATAACTTGACAATAGTTAAGTTCAAGTTTTGTTTAAAGACTGTGAACTTAACTACCTTCAAGTTTGTACATAAAACAACTTGACAATAGTTAAGTTCAGGTTTTGTCTGAAGACTGTGAACTTAACTACCTTCAAGTTTGTTCATAAAACAACTTGACAATAGTTAAGTTCAGGTTTTGTCTGAAGACTGTGGACTTAACTACATTCAAGTTTGTTCCTAAAATAACTTGACAATAGTTAAGTTCAAGTTAAAATGACAACTGTAGACACAACTTACTATGAGTCTATAGAAGATCAACTTGATACCTGTTAAGTCCATATTAAATATGTTATTCTGGAATAGATTTCGACTTAATATCTGTCAAGTTTGTTCACAGTTAACTTGATAGTAGTTAAGTTCAGGTGTTCTATTAAGACTGTGGACTTAACTACCTTCAAGTTTGTACACATAACAACTTGACAACATTCAAGTTTAGTTTAAAAGGCCAATTGTATACATAACTATCGAACAACATTCATCAAAATATCCAAGTAGATATATCAACCTATCCAACTACATTTATCAAAATGTCTAACTACATATATGAAGCTATCCAATTACATATAACAAACCATCCAACTACATTATCGAAATGTGAAACATCAACATGAATTCATTACATAGGCAAGTATTTCATATAAAATAACTCTGTTGCAATCTTTTCCCGAAACCAGTCCATTCGAGCACTTGTTAATGACTTCAATAGATGGTTGTGCATTAAGTATTCAACATATTTGATAACAAACATGCCACAATCACCATTGCATGGTACACAGATAATCAATGTTAGGGTTATTATTAAGGATTAAGTGTATAAGTTATGAAAGTAAATTTAAGATCACTTACTCATTTTCCTGTTAAGGAATATCTTACAACCGTTCAATTTCCCATTCCTGGTAGTTAACTTTTGTGTCACCATGAAACCTATAATATGCTATTGCATTCAATATATGCGGCAACAATTTGGCTAATGGTTTAATGACAACTTGCAATCTTGCATTATTATTGATGCCCATCAATGAGTCATATACATATATAATCCTTCGATGAAGGTGGACAACTCCTAATACCCATTTTGAAATTGCAACCTGTTGACAATGAACTTGATAGCAGTTAAGTTCAGTTTTTTCTTAACATATATATTTATCGATGAAGGTGGACAACTCCTAATACCCATTTTGAAATTGCAACCTGTTGACAATGAACTTGATAGTAGTTAAGTTCAGTTTTTTCTTAACATATATATTTAAATAAAAATTCTAAATATTTGGATAAAATAATTTCATAAAAAATATATTCAAATACATTATAAATTCATAACAAATAACTTCATTACACAAAATTTCAAAACCTTTTGATGGTAAACTTGATAGTAGTTAAGTTTAGTTTTTTCTAATCATTCAAATATTGCTTTAAACCTTGGACTATAACCTCACTGAGAAAATTTTCAACAATTAGATTATCAATTCATGAAAAATAAATTCATAAAAAAAGGATAATCGATTAAAAATGATAAAATTAAAAAAAAAATTAAAATCAAAATTTCAAGTAGAAAATTAATGCTTACTAAATTAGTTGATTTCTTCTCATTTTCTGATGACGATGACGAGGTTTCAAAACTTGGCTTTCTTTCACTTCTCTTTTTTCCCAAAATTTTATACCTCTTCTGTTTCGTATTTTTCATCACTGGATTTTTTTCTTCCTCCATTTTCATGAACTGAATCAACACACAATATCAGAAAGATGAAAAATAGGGTTTGATTGAAAAAAAAAAAAAGAATCAAAATAAGACACTTAGGGTTTCTTTTCATTTCATGGATGAAGATTCATATGTACAGTTCGAAAAACTAAAATCAAAGAATGAAACAGTGAAACTTACTTTCTATTTTTTCTTTGTGTTGTGTTGCCTTTTTGTTCTCTTGCAATAAACAGAAAAACCCTTCGTGATTTCTTTCTCGCAGGTTAACAAATGGAACAAATGGGTTTGCAAGGTAAGGAAGAGACACAACACAAGGGAAAATTGGAGTTGGAGGGAAAATGGGCTGAAAAGATAGCTGTTGTCCGAATTAGGTCATTTTTGAGACTTAAATAAGTGAGGGGTTAGTTCTGCAATATTGAGGGATTTTTGTCCCTTTTAATCGGTTATCCCCTTATTAAAGTCTAAAAAATGACCCAATTCAAACAAAAATACCTATCGACTATCTCTTTAACCCATTTTCCCTCAAACTCCAATTTTCCCCAGTGTTGCGTTCCTTCCTTACCATGCAAACTCATTTGTTCCATTTGTTAACCTGCAAGAAAGAAATCATGAAGCAATTTTCCGTTCATTGCAAGAGAACAAAAAGGCAACACAATACAAGGAAAAACAGAAAGTAAGTTTCACTGTTTCTTTCTTTGATTTTAGTTTTTTGAACTGTACATATGAACCTTCATCCATGAAATAAGAAGAAACCCTAAGTGTCTTATTTTAGTTCCTTTTATTTTATTTTATTTTTTAAATCAAACCCTATTTTTCATATTTCTGATATTGCGTGTTGATTCAGTTTATGAAAATGGCGGAAAAAGAAAATTCGCTGATGAAAAATACAAAACAAAAGAGGTATAAAATTTTGGGAAAAAATGGAAGTGAAACAAAACAAGGTTTCAAAAGCTCGTCATCGTCATCAAAAAATGAGAAGAAATCAACTGATTCAGTAAGCATTAATTTTCTACTTGAAATTTTGGTTTTTGATTTTTTTTAAAATTTTATTCCTTTTAATCGATTATCATTTTTTTTATGAATTTATTTTTCATGAATTGATAATATAATTGAATAAAACTTTTATGGAATTGAAGTTGAAAATTTTCTCAGTGAAGTTATAATCTAAGGTTTAAAGCAATATTTGAATGATTGGAAAAAATTAAACTTAATTACTATTAAGTTCACCATCAAAAGGTTTTGAAATTTTGTGTAATGAAGTTATTTGATATGAATTTATAACGTATTTGAATATAATTTTTATGAAATTATTTTATCCAAATATTTAGAATTTTGATTTAAATATATATGATAAGGAAAAACTAAACTTAACTGTTATCAAGTTCATTGTCAACAGGTTCCAATTTCAAAATGGTTTGGTTTTGTTTCAAATTTCAATAAACATTAGAATAATGTCTGCATTTTTTTTAGCTACAACTTAGTAAAATATAATAGCTTCAATTGCATTAGTAAAATAATATCTTTAGAATATTAGCATTTGACATGACATCCTTAAATAATATGAAAATAAAGTCTATGTTAAGAAGTAATACGAAATGATAGATTTAACATAGTTGGACAAGTTTGGTAATATAATTTTACTCAATTTATATTGATATTTTTACAATTTGTTATTATCTTGCATATTGATATTCCTCTTCCTCTTCTATTTTTTATATCTAAAATACCTAAAGAGGAGTATTTTCCTAGAAAAATTGTATGTTTGTTTCACTTGGTAGCCATTGAAAATATTAAGAAGAAATTGACTGAATCATAATTGGAGATGTTTAGAATTTTAGTTATCATTTTTAATTTTTTGTAATAATGAATCTTATGATCTTGATTATTTATTTATACATGTTAACTTTATTCTATGTAGCAAAATGCTTAAGCAAGATGTATTAAGCATGGCAAGAAATGGAACTAATTCAAATTATCAGAGAATGACATTCTTATTGATTATGTCATTGGTTCGCAACCTCTTTATTCTATCAAATGGCCTGATATTGACATTGTGTATATCCCCATCAATGTTCGGGCTAGTCACTGGGTATTAGGAGTTGTCCACCTTCATCGAAGGATTATATATGCATATGACTCATTGGCGGGCATCAATAATAATGCAAGATTGCAAGTTGCCATTAAACCATTAGCCAAATTGTTGCCGCATATATTAAATGCCATAACATATTATGGGTTTCATGGTGACACAAAAGTTAACTACCAAGAATGGGAAATTGAATGAATGCAAGATATTCCTTAACAAGAACATGAGTAAGTGATCTTAAATTTACTTTCATATTTTATACACTTAATCTTTAATAATAACTCTAACATTGATTATCTATATACTATGCAGTGGTGACTATGGCATGTTTGTTATCAAATATGTTGAATACTTAATGCACAACCATCCATTGAAGTCATTAACAAGTGCTCGAATGGATTGGTTTGGGGAAAAGATGGAAGTAGAGTTATTTTATATGAAATACTTGCCTATGTAATGAATTCATGTTGATATTTCACATTTTGATAATGTAGTTGGATGGTTTGTTATATGTAGTTGGATAGCTTGATATATATACTTGGATATTTTGATGAATGTAGTTCGATAGTTATGTATACAACTGACCTTTTAAACTAAACTTGACTATTGTCAAGTTGTTTTGTGTACAAACTTGAAGGTCGTTAAGTCCACAGTCTTAATTGAACACCTGAACGTAACTACTATCAAGTTAACTGTGAACAAACTTGAAAGATATTAAGTCGAAGTCTATTCCAGAATAACATATTTAATCTGGACTTAACATGTATCAAGTTGATCTTGTATAGACTCATAGGAAGTTGTGTCTACAATTGTCCTTTTAACCTGAACTTAATTATTGTCAAGTTGTTTTATGAACAAACTTGAAGGTATTTAAGTCCACAGTCTTCAGACAAAACCTGAACTTAACTATTGTCAAGTTGTTTTATGTACAAATTTGAAGGTAGTTAAGTCTATAGTCTTCAGACAAAACCTGAACTTAACTATTGTCAAGTTATTTTATATACAAACTTGAAGGTAGTTAAGTCTACAGTCTTCAAACAAAATTATTGTCAAGTTGTTTTATGTACAAACTTGAAGGTAGTTAAGTTCACAGTCTTCAGACAAAACTTGAACTTAACTATTGTCAAGTTGTTTTATGTACAGACTTGAAGGTAGTTAAGTCTACAATCTTCAAACAAAACCTGAACTTAACTATTGTCAAGTTGTTTTATGTACAAACTTGAAGGTAATTAAGTCAATAGTATTCAAACAAAACTTGAACTTAACTATTGTCTAGTTGTTTTACGTACACACTTGAAGGTAGTTAAGTCCACAATCTTCAGACAAAACCTAAACTTAACTATTGTCAAGTTCCTTATCAATAAACGTGAGGACAGTTGAGTCCATAGTTTGAGAATAAACATGCAATTTTCATTCATACTTTATACATAACTCATCATAATATATATGTACAAAAGTAATAAATATCTCCATTTCTATAGGTATGCAAAAAAAAAAAGGATCATTATTACAGTATTCATCTATGTGCTTATCCTATCACCTTATACAAAAAAGTAACTTATATTTTCGTTCACATGGGTACCAAAAAACAAAAAAGCTCACTATTACAATTTTCATTCCATGTAATTCATAGAGTACCAAAGCTATCATGATATCAAAGGATTGGTCGTTTGCATGTTTTCCGATTATACCCATATTGACCACATCGACTACAACGAGATGTGTGCTTACCCTCTCCACCAGAAGGAATTCTTACTTTCACGGGTCTTCTTATTAGGCGTCTCGTTTTAGGTGGTAACATAACTTTGTTATGAATGTGATCAGGTAATACTTAATCTATTTCATTTCCAATTGGATAAATACACTCTGAATATGAAGATAACAATGCTTTAGTAGTAAAATATTGGGAGCATAAAGTGTAATATGAAATGTAGTAAAATCTACAAGTAGCAATAGCATGTGCACATGGAATATGATTAAGATCAAATTGTCGACATGTGCATGAATGAGTGTCTAAATTCACTTGAGCACTAATGCCAACATATTTAACATTACACTCCTTGGAGTTGATAGGTTCCATTAGATATGTTGCTGACATATTATACCTTGAATAAAATTCTCCATCAGCCCACATGGTAAGTTCAGTTGACATTAACATTGCTTGTTATTTTATATATTTATATATTATTTTAATTAATTTAAAATATCTAAAAACTATTTACATTAAATAAACTTTTTTTTTTAAAATTACATTTTTTAATAATGAATATATATGTAACTTCCAAATGTAATTTAAATTATTTAAAAAGGTTTAAACTAATAAGGTAATAATTGAACTAGTAAATAAAAAAGTAAAAGTGTTTTTATATAAATAAAACAAGTTTCTTTTAATATGTTATATAATAATAATAATAATAATAATAAAATGATTAGGAATAATCGCTTGTTAAATGCTTCATAATTTTTAGAAGCATTTTCCTCATAAAAAATGACTTTTAGATCGAGTATATTTGATAATGTTTTTCTTTGAAGTTTTTTGATGGAAGCATTTCTTTTAAATGTCCTTTAAAAAAAAAAAAATTATCTACCAAATATTTCTCTAAAAAGCATTATAGGTGATTTTTCAAAATTTAAAAATGTTTTCAAATATATAAATTTTCTTTAAAAATATTTTTAAAATTCAAAGTGCTTTTTGAAAAAGACTCTTAAAGGAATTTTAAATGTCACTTTTAATATTATAAAATATGACTTAAAATAATTCCTCAACTAAGAGGTGTTTATTTTTTGGTTGAATAGTAAAAGTCTAATAGAAAATGTCGAAATATTTGAATTTTTTTATTTAGTTAAAAACAATATATTGATATTAATCAACATAACTAAACTGAACCTAATAATAATAAATTCACTTTAATTATATTAATTGATATCAAAAAGTTATTTATAACTTCGAAAAAAAGGTTAAATATTTTAATTTTTTTTATTCAATAAAGAAATACAAACACCAGACAAAAACTTCAATTGATAAAAACATTTTTACCATGATCACTCTACAAGCGCTTGACTTATCACATTAGATGGGCGGTTGGAATTGTATAATGAATTCAACTTTGGATAAGTTTAATATGAAATTATAATGTAGTATTGAAGGCCCCTGAGTAGAGAATATATACCTCCAAAACATTCCCATGTGCAGATTTTCACTAGATAATATAAAAAATAAAATAAAATAAAATAAAATAAAATTCATGCTTAAATAATATATGTGTACCCTAATCCAAGTTATTATTAATACATTTTGTTCAGAAATGCTGCCAAGCAGCTTATACATTTGATAACGGATCCCAAATGTAGAAGAAGAATCCCTCCAAAACCCTAGCACCTAAATCACATAATTGAAAAAAAATAATCTAAGTTTAGTTGCAAAATTTATGTTTATTTGTTTGTAACTTGAAAGGAAAATGAGAAAGGGTGGTGCCTCCCAAACAGGGTCTTGTCTTCAATCATCATAAATAGATGAAATGGCACCCATCATAACCTGAGAGAAAAAGACAGGAAAATAAATTACTTCTTGGATTTCAATTTTGCTTCAAATAAAATGGGGTTCATTATCAAAACCTACTTGGATCAACGCTGACTAGCATGGCGGTTCCTCCAAAATCGCATGTGCCACCAGCCACCTTAGTCCTTTGCCAATAGCTATTGAAAGCATACGAGGCATGAGCAAATAGTGTGTCGGGCTGAAAGCATGACCCACTGGACCCAATTGAAGCGCAATCCGCTCCCGACCCACACGCATAGTTCATAGCCTCTTCGATGATCGGGTCGGGCACCGTTGGCTTCGCGACGCACCACAAGGGGAAGTTTGGGCCCTTGTGTGGAGGTGGTGGGACGGTAGGCGGAGGAAACACCACCGGCGGTTGAAATGGTGGGGTTGGAACAAACCCACCAGGCCCACCGGGCCCTCTAGGCGTAGGAACATAATGAGGTGGGCTTGGAACAAATCCGCCAGGACCACCAGGTGAAGGCCTATAATTGGGTGGGCTGGGCTCATAGAAAGGTGGGTTGGGTGAAGGTGGAGCGGGTGTAAATTCCGGGGGCCCAGGAAAGACAACGATCGGGCTAGGAACAATCTGAGGTGGATTAGGATTCGGGCTAGGAACCGTCTCAGGTGGATTAGGGTTCGGAGCGGGAAAGATCACGGGTGGATTAGGGTTTGGACCGGGAAATGCCTCTGGAGGACTAGGGTTCGGAGTATACTCAGGCGAGCCCGGGATGACACCAACTGGGCTTGGAGGTGGACCTTGGATGGGAACGACGGGTGGAAAATAGAAGGGTGGTGTGATTCCAATAGGGGTAGGAACAATAGTAGAAGGTGGTTGTGGAGTAGAAGGTGGATATATACAAAACGGAGGAGCAGTATCCGGCAACGGAATAGGACCTAGAGAATCAAAGGGTGGCAAAGAGAATGGCGAACTCACACCATAAGGTTGCGTATTCGTCTTCCTTGAATCCAACATCGACACATCGCCATCCAAACGCTTCACATTCAACTTCTTGATCAAACTGCTATGCTTGGAACCTCTCAGTGTCCGCATTGCCCTCTTCGCATCTGCTCCACATAAAATATAAAACTCGTCATCTAAAACACAGCATTTTAATGAGTCACGTACCACAGTGACTCCAACATATAAATTAGTCACGTACCACAGTGATGAGATGAAGAAATGACCAAGAAAGAGACATAGAGAGCCAAAATGCAGAGTCTGATACTGCCACCTCTTCTCTCCATCTTCTGCTCCAAACTGCAGAAACACTCAAACCCCACAAGAGAAACCGATGTGGGATTACATATATAGATGAGGGGAAGGGGATAAGAGAGCAAAGGAGAAGTGCAATGGGCACAAGACAAGTAGTGGGTCGTGGCCATAAAGATGATTCTTTAGCAAACCCACTTTACACTGTCACATTAGTTGCAGATGTGTGAGTGAAGAAATGAAAAAGGTCTCATCTCTAAGAGGGAGAGATGGTGGATTGAAGAGGGAGATGTTGTTGATACTGTATAATTTATATATTTTTCTCTCTCTTTCTTGTTCCTCCATTTTTGGGCTGTTTCTTGTTGGCATATATGCTTGCTTCACACTGGCAAAAAATGAAAAGTTTAGTTTTTTTGGCCCTTTGTGTTTGCTTGCTTTCCACTCAAAGCTCTCTCTCCCCGTATAAATTATTTGTAATTGTAATAGTAAAGATTGTCTCTCACAACCATCTTCTATTGGCTTATTTAATATTATTTTTGATCAAATTCCCAAGGTTTATTTTGGGATGGAGTTAAAAACTTGAAGTGGGCGGTTATGATTTAAACAAATGAATTGAGAATGAAAAAAAATATTTAGGTTTTGGAAAGTGTTACTTAAAAGGGAAGCAAAAGGAAACACTTTGAAAAAAAAATAGAGAAAGTAAGAATGAAGAAACATGTGAAAGGCTTTAAACTTATTCAAATTTAACCCTTTTTTATTCTTTTCTCTACTATATAAATTTTTAAATAATTTTCATTATTTAAAAATATATAAAATTTTGAATAATTTCATTATACTGTTTTTAATCATTTTTTAACATAATCAAATAAAAGAATTTGAAAATGAAATTCTTATAATTTTTATCCTTTTTCTAATAATCTTGGTTATTTAGAGTCTATTTGCTAATTGTTTTAAAAAATGGTTTTGAAAAGCAATTTTTAAGAACAACTTTTGAAAATTGTTCTTTAATATTTTGTAGAATAAAAGTTAGTTTGAAAATCTAAAATGTTTTTAACATATTTTTAATATTTTTAAATATGTTTTAAAAATAATTTTAATGTGTAATGTTTTATTTTTAATCATTTTAAATGTTTGTATAATTATTTTTTAAAACAACCTTCAGAAAACAAGTAAAAACAACTAAAAGATGTAATATAAAAAACACTTTATTTTTTATTTTTAAGAATAGAAAACAAAAACAATTTTTGATTGCTAAATGAGTTTTTTAGGTTTTTTTATTTTGGAGAAAAGAAAATTGTTTTTAAAAACAGTTGTCACACGGGGCCTTAGGCTCTATGAGCTATTGAATATTTGAAACAAAGGAGAATGGAAAGAAAATAAAGAAAAAAAGAAAACAAGAAAAGGCTTATAAAAAAAAGTTATTTGATTAAATAGGTCATTGAAACCCCAATTTTGAAAATTTCACCTTTCATCATTTTTGGGTTTCACTTTGACAAAAATACCCTCATTTTTTTCTTGTAAAAATATACCTTTATTTTAAAACATACATGTAAATACTTGAAAAAGATAAGGGCATTTATGTCAAAAATGGATTTCACTTTAAATAAAAACATAGGAGAGGTTAAATTCACAAATATAAAGATTATTTCATCCCTTTTAACCAATTAATTAAAAAAAAAAATACAAGTTTTGGGTTTTATAATTTTCTTTATGGCTTCATCCAAATGCATTCTTCAAAGAATTTATACTTACGAAAATACAATGGTTTCTAATTATTTTTTAATTTTAAATTTTTATAAATTATATTAAAAATAAAATTAACAGTATATAAAAATGAGATCTCATGGGAGGATATTCTATTAGAAATGCTGTTATCAAGAAGCACTTTACTGATGGAGTGTGGCTTGGTTACACTTTTTGTTTTTGTTTTAAAAATAAATAAAAAATAGTAATTCATATATAAAATACAAGAAGTAGTAGCAACTTACCTTAAAATGATAATTATTGTTAATAACAATTTAAAAAATTGAATTAAAATTTACTATCTCAAATTTTATAAGTGAAATAATTTTTAGAACATAAAGTAAATTAATATTTTTTGTGTAGGAGTTTTATTTTTTTTTATTTAGAAGTTAATATTATTCTTTATTTTTAAAAATAAAAAATCTAAGCAACACTTTAGCACTAGAACATAAGCAAAAGAAAAAGGTTTTTTGGAGTAATTGTTTTAAGATGTACACATGAAAAATTAAATAATTTTTTAAAGAAGCTCCTACCAAGTGTTAATACAATAATTAGTCCAAGCGTTTAAAAATTCAAAACTTTTTAGTCAATACCACTTTTGTCATTAGTGTTAGGACACATTTGTGTATTGATAATTTTGTTTTATTTTTTCATTTTGGTATAGGAATTCAAGATCCGAGGTTAATCTTCATTTAGCTGAATTTTCATAGGTAAAATTCTTTTTACCTGAATATTTTATCTTTTAAGAAAATTCTTTTATTAATTAATTTGTTTAGAAGAATTGATCTATCAAGTTTTGGGTTGTTGGAAGATCCCTTCATAGACTAAAGTAAATCCACTAGAATATTGAAGTTGTTTCCTCGCAGACATCAATCAAGGTATAGGTAAAAAAGAGTAAATCTTTTGGGTAAAATTGTCAAGTAGATTTATATACTTTGATTTTATATAGTGGATTATTAAATTAAATGTCTTAGATCTCGTGCTATTTTATCTCCACAATTAATGTAAAAGTTTTCCATGTAAAGTTGATTGTCTTACATGCAATAATGATTTTATTGTTTATTCATATTTTTATATAGGATTCAATTGATTTAAAATGACTTAAATCCTTATCATAGGTTAAATTAAGTAAAGAACTTCAACTTCCATATTAAAATTTTTTATTTTCACCCATTCACCTCTTTTGAGTATTAATCGAGACAGACAAATCGGTTTTCAAATAGCATTTCTATTAAAAATGGTTTTAGATTCTAAATGGTTCTAGTAAAAAGTGGGAAGAAAAAAAATATTTGTAACAATTTTGCATGGCACTCTAATAAATGATAAAACGTTGATAGTGCATATGTTGAATTGTGATTTTTAAGAAATTGAAAATATGATGTAGTAATGTTGGACAACAAATGAATAAAGACTCATTTGGATGTCACGAAATGAAGCTTGTGTCACCATATAGTGGTCTTTTGATTTCTTCTTATAACTTATTATTAATAAGGGAATGTTTTGTACATTTTTGTCATCTATTCAAAGCTATATATAACGGTTGTGGAGGAAGACATTCAAATATCAATACCCTTAGAGCCTATGCTAAACCTTTTCTATCATTGAAAAGGAAAAAAATATTTGTCATTAGTACACGCTTATTAATTTAAAGAGGATGACACAAGATAGAAACAAATCAAAACTCAATTATAATCTCTATACACATAGGCGGCTGAATTGCAAGCCTATGACAATATCGTAAGTGCCCTTTATTCTAACAACTAAGGGTGCAACTTGGATGAGGTAGATCGAGTTAATAGTCAACCCCAAACTCTTTCTTATAGTAAATCATATCTACTTGAAACCCTGTTCAACCCGATTTGGTGATTTGTAACTTGAGTTATCCAATTTGAGCTTAACTTGAACTTTTTTTCTCAAATTTGAAGTAAGTCTAGGTTAGAAAAAATACATGTGGGTACATAGGATGTGCAAGTTATGTGGATTGGTGAAATGAAAACTTGGGATAGAATGGGTATTATCGAGTTGTGTGCAACCTATCATATACGACGCACTCTTTCTCATGATTAAAACCAATAACTATAAATCAATTTTAAGGGTAGATTTTTAAAAGGTATTTTAGGTATTCTACACTTGTATTGTCTACTCTAATTTTTACATTAGGTAAGAGATTATTAGGATGATCTCTTTAGATATGAAAAATAGAAGACATGCTATCATTGGGAGCCATGAGATCACATTATAATTTTTTTTTGGATATTAGTTTGATAATGAGAGTGAATTACTATAAATTCTATCTGTCTAATTTTTTTTTTCTTGGTTTGATATGGATGTCAAAAACAGGATTCTCTCCCAAGGGTTAGGTTACACTAAAAACAAGAAAATAATAATAAAATAAATAAAAAAATAAAAAATTGTATAACATGTTAGCAGACTAAAAGAAAGCTTATATTTCACTATGTACATTAACAAATCACATCTTTTAATCTCGTCAACATCATCAATCTAATGCAATAATTTGGTATAATATAAATTATTTAATTTTAAGAGATAAAAAGTTAATCTCTTTAAATTTATATAAGATATACTATTGAATTATTAACTAATATCTCAAAGTTAATTAAAGTTTAAATATGACTAATTAAATCATATAGTATAAAATTTAATTATTTATTATATATAATAAAAATATAATTATCTAATTAAAATTATTAAATACTTAAATCATGTTTGATTACTCAACATACTACTCCTACCCAAGCTTGCCTAAAATTGAGTTGGGTTTGAATTAGATGGGGTTTAAGGATTCAACTTGGACATGTGGACATGACCTAACCCAATATTTAGACAAACTTGGGCAATTATTTTTAATACTCGTGTTGTCCTTAGATTAAGCATATAATTATAGTATATAGTTTTTATTTTTCTTATGCAAATTTATTTTTATTTAAATTTTTGTTATTATCTACATATTTAATTTTTTTTTTAAAAACATTAAAGATGAATTTTAAATCTTATAGTCCTTAGTCTAATCTATCTAATTTGAACTTAACTCAAGTTTAAAAAGACGGGATTAGGCTGAGTTTAGGTGAAGTACTTTAAGTTAAAGTTTAGATTAAGTTAGACTAGTATTGATGGTCTCTTAATTTGGATTGAATTCAATTTGACTATCAACTCAACTTAACCTGTCCTAATTAGATGGTTACCCTCGAGATAAGTATAAACACATAGTCACAAACTTTCGTATTGCCCCATGTTATGCGGGTTTGCTTACTTGAGTGTGGATAAATACAAGGACATTTTCTTCTATGAATCCTCCTAAGATATAGTTTTTTTTTTTGGGTATAAAAGAAAATTAAAACGTTTTGAACATTAAATTATTTTGGTACAATGATCTAACTTTAATTATACACTTAAATAACTCATATTACAGTATAAGGTAAATAAATAAGATAAAAATAAAAAAGAATAAAATAAATATCAAGCAATAAGATCACGCATAGCATACACACCAATAAAATTTCAATAATTGAGGTATCACATCCATCATATCCATCACTTACTTTTCTCCCATCACCTCTTTAATTCATTTGTCCTTGTGTCCAATACAAATGTGAAAGTTGCCAACATTATTGACTCTCATCCTCAAATGTGTCGATTGTAAAGGCCAATTCAGCGTTCAATTATTAAATGTACGGTCCATAAAAGCCATTTCATAGTGGTCGCAATAGTTTAAACATTAATATGATGTTTGGTTGGTAGGAAAATATTAGTGGGGATATAATCGCATGTTTGACCAGTAATAGGATTCATAAAACATAGGGCATGATAAGACGTAGGATATCTTATTTATTTATTTTTATTTATTTTTTTATATTTATTTTGTAAAATAATTTTTTTATTATTAATTAGATTCATGGTTAAAAAAAAAACTAAAAATATTTATAAATTAATATTAATATATGGTATGTAAATTATTTTTATATATTAAATAATATAATATAAAAAATTATTTGTAAAGTTTAAATATTTTAATAATGAAGATTGTTAAATATAAAATAAATTTTATTTTTTAAATAGAAAATATTGAAATGTAATATAAATTTATTTTAAATATTAGAAAATAATATATATTTTAATTTATTTATTTATTTATTTTATATACTAAATATAAATATAACATAACTTATCTCATTGAATATATTACCTTAATATAACATATCCATTGAATTTAATTTAATATTTATGATATCATATTCCATTGAAAATTATATATTAAAATATACACATCATATCCTATCTTATTTTATCCAACTCACCAAATGTGGTCTAAAATAATTTTTGATTGGTTGGATATACTATGGAACACGATAAGAGATGGGATAATTTTGTTTTTTTAGTTTCCAAAAATAAAGAAAATGCATATTTGATAATAATTTTAATAAAAAATTAGTGATCCATTATTTCAATTTTTTATATTACATTTTCGTTGAATAAAAATTAATATATATATATATATATATATATATATATATATATATATATATATATATATATATATATATATATATATGAGTTAATTTCATCGATACCCTTTAGTGTAAATACATAAGTCATTAATGGTTTCAACTCGTCGATTAGCTACCCTATAAAGGTATTTCATATATAAATTTTATTTAAAAATAAATAAAATTTAATTTTTATAGAATTGTTATATACTCCTATCTAATTTACCTAAATTCTCTCTAAGAAATAAATTTTATAAACATAATAAATTTATAGGGATGTTAATTGACGAAATTTGGAATCAATGATAACGAGTATATTTAGACCAAACCTCGGGGTCTCAATGAAATTAATATATAATAATCAAGCCAATGAGCCACTTGTATTTTAAAAAATGATCAAATGTAAACATTAGTGGCAAATTTTTAGGGGTTAATTAATAATGTCTTAAAACAACTTTTTTTTTTTGCAACATTTTTCTAAGTTAATACTTTTCAATAAATATTTGCAATAATTTTTCTTCATAAATATTACTCAACGGATATAATTTTTTTTTTAAACTATTAATATAGATGAAAACAATTAGAATAAATTAAAAATATTTTTCAAAAGAGTTCTTTATTGTGAAGAATTAAGGCTATTATAAACCCATTTGCGGACACAACCCGGGAATTGAAAATTTTTCATTTTTGAAGTGGGGGGACCTCTTTCTGGAGGGGGCGAGCTGCATGGACGTGTGGCAACCACCACCAACTTGCCATGGTGGTGGTTGAGAGAGAGACATCTCTGAACGAGAGATGATGGATGAGACGGGAGTAGTTAAGGTAGAGATGAGTGGAACGAGAGGGCTTCGGAGGAAAATTTGAGGGGGCTTGAGAGGGAACCAGTGGGGAACCTTAGAAAGAAACTGAAGAAGAAGCAGAGGAGTGCTCATCAATTCGGTCCAGGTATGTTTTCAACATTCTATGGTATTTTCTCATTTCATACTTTTCTATCCTAGTTCTTGTTTTTTTTTTGTAGTTCATTTGCTGATTGGTGTGGATGTTATAGGCCACTCGTTTGTTTTGTGAGACTCTGGGTATGCTTGCTCTGTTTTTCGATTTATTTTGGGTGTTTTCAACTTCTCTTGAAGGTATCCGATGCTCTATTCCTTCCCATAACTTGATGTATCAAAACCATGCCCTTGTTTCCTTTGTATTCTACTCGCTCATAGCTCTTCGACAGTTCATGGCACAAAGCTAGGCTCATACTATGTTTTTATTACATTTTCATTCTTCCATGGTTTTTTTTCCTTGTTTCTTGTTGAGGGTGGATGACGCTCCTTCAGGTGGTGAGCTCTATCGAGCTAATGGACGTGGGGATGACATAAGGATGCATGCATTATGGAAACCGGTCTTGCAACTCCGTCTACCATTCCACATCCTTCAATCACCGCACCCATGTCTTCATTCTTCATATCCTAACATACCCATCCCCATTCATACCTTCATTTTTCTTTAACACCCAATACCCACTACACTCACCACCTTTCTCATCTTCACAAACCCAATGCGCACTGAACCCATTTTCTCCACATCACGTATCCTCCATGCTCGTCTTTGAACCCACTTCTCTCTCTAAACCTTCACATACCCATTTTCTCCATTTATCTCACCCATTGCAGTAGCTCCCTTTACCATCAAACCATCACCAAACCATCATTTAAACCACCACCTGCATCATCACCCAAACCACCAACCCCCACCAGCCACCCTCACTCTCAGAGTCACCTCAGCCAATCCCTCATCCTCTTCCTCTCGCACCCAAGGCAAGCACCAAATTTGGAGATGCGTGCGCGTTTAATATGCCGACATCAGAGAGGATCAACGGCAAGTTCGCCATGTTTGGCTTGTTACAACAATGGGTGTGGAAATATGGAGGGTGTGGGAGAAGTTTGAAGCAAATGGAAACTCCATGCACATGGTAGTGAGAATGGCTGCATGGTGGGTATGATAGAGATTTGCATGGAAAGTGAGTTTGAATGACATTATTGTAATATGGGAAGTAGTCTTGTGGCATTCTTTGGTATGCTGGCAGCATAGAGAATAGGTTGGTTGCCACTTTGAACACGTGGAGAAGTCTTGCAAATGAGGATCACCACAAGCCATTTTTTTTTTTTTACTATTTCTTCATATCTTGATATTAGAATAATTTTCTAACATTTCAATTTCCGAAATTTAGTTTTTTGAAATGCCATTCTTAAAATGATTTTCCAAGATTCCGATTTTCGAAATTTAAGCTTCCGAAATTCTATTCTCAAATTTACTTTTTTTTATAAAAAAAAATAAATAAATAAATTCTCAAAATCCCAATTTTCCAAGATTTTTTTATTTATATTTATTTATTTATTTACTATTATTATTATTATTTTATTTACTTATTTATTTTTAAATTCCATTTTCAAATAATTCTTCAAAATTCCATTTTCTTAAATTTAATTTTCAAACGTCCATTTTTAAATAATTCTTCGAAATTCTGATTCTCAAACTTAATATTTAAGAATTCTACTTTTTAATAATTCTTCAAAATTCCAATTTCCTAATTCAATTCTAATTTCAAAAGTTCCAATTTTTACATTCATTTATTTATTCTTTATTATTTCCATCATTATTATTATTTTATTTATTTATTTTCCAAATTCCTTTTTTAAACAATTTCTCAAAATTCCAATTTCCAAGTTTAATTTCCAATTTCCAAAATTCCTATCTTCTCATTTATCGATTTAATCATTAATATTTTCGTTATTATTTATTTATTCATTTATTTTTTAAATTCCATATTTAAACAATTTTTTTCAAAATAATAATAATAATTATTCTCTAATGAAAATAGGGCCCCACAAGTTCAATTCTCTCATAATGCAAATGGTTTGGCAGTTAGCATTTTGACTCATTTTCCAACTAAACCTACCATTTTGCACATGGGCTACACGTTTATTTATTTAATTATTATTATTCGTTATTATTATTATTATATTTATTCATTTATTTATTTATTTTAAAATTCCATCTTTAAACAATTTTTTAAAATTCCATCTTTAAACAAATTTTCAAAATTCCGACTTCCGAATTTAAATTTTCAATTTCAAAAATCCCAATATTCACGTTCATTTATTTAATTATTATTATCGTTTTTATTATTATTCTTTTTATTTATTTTAAAATTTCATCTTTAGACAATTTTTCAAAATTCCGACTTCCGAATTTAAATTTCTAATTTCCAAAATTTCAATTTTCACATTTGTTTATTATTATTATTATTTTATTTATTTATTCATCTATTTATTTTGAAATCTAATTTCCAAAACTCCAATTCATAATTTAATTCTTCAAAATTCAATTCTCAAAATAATTTTATAAGACTCTAATTTTGAATTTAATTTTCCAAAAAAATTCCAAAATTCTGAATTTAATTTTTAAGATCTCAATTCTTAAATTTAATTTTCAGAGTTCCAATTTCTTTCAAATAATTTTCAACTTTAATTTTCAAACAAATTTCCAAAATTCCAATTTTCAAACTTATTCTTTTAGAAATTTCAGTTCTCAAATAATTTTCCAAAATCCCAATTTTCGCATTTAATTTTTAAGAAATATCATTCCCAAATAATTTTTCCAAGTTTCAATTTACATGACTCCCAGTTTCAAATTATTTTTCTAGAATTCCAATTTTCCAATTTAGTTCTTAAAACTTCGATTTTCAATTTAGTTTCAAAACTTGATTTTCAATTTAGTTTCAAAACTTGATTTTCAAAAATTTGTCTTTCGTATGGTTTTAAATCTTTTAAATTCTTTATTTGATTTGTTTATTTGCCTAATTTAATTATTTTATTTATTCATCTTTCACATAATTATTCATTTATTTATTTTATTATTTTACTTATTTTTTTCGTTTATTTATTTATTTGTCATTATTATTATTATTGTTATTATTACCATTATTTTCTTCTTTCTTTATTTTCCTTTTCTTCGTCAGAATCCTAATTCACCAAAATCTAATTTTTTTTTAATGAACGTGCTACCATTTTTCATTCAGGCATGCATCTTGTGATTTTCTTCGATTTTTAAGTATTCTCCTCATTTTTCACCGTTTTTAATAAGCACGAAGACAATTTTCATAATTCCAAGACAATGGAATTTGTGAGATTAATTCATGCAAGATCAATTGGGTTTCGGTGGGACTCGACATATGTGGTTTTCTCATTGATTGATTGATTACTATGCTTGATTGGCTTACCTCACCCTATGACATGTATAAGATTATTCTGTATTTGTGCGCTAACCTTGTCTCTTATGATAGCGCTTAGCTTGTGACTAAGGTACGCTTTGTACTTGATTGTGTTTATCAATTTATTTGTTATCATGTGTGTCTTACTTTCACACATTTGATCACAGTTCAGTATTCATGTTTAATCAATCAATTGTCATACTTGTTTCATTTTATTAGTAGATACCCATCTTTTGGGACTTAGAGGGGTGCTATGGTATTTACTGTACCTTCCCGATAAGTAACCTAACCCCCGAACCCGATTTGGTTTTTCACGGACCACATTTTTCGAAATAAGGAGTCACACTTAGGGTTTTTTTTTTTTTTTGTTTACCATTTAAAAATAAAACAAAAATAAATGGCGATTCCAAGTCATTTCCTAATCAATAAATCATTTTTTCAAATAAAAAGTGAGCTCGCTATCGAGTGGGAACGCATTGAGCTGAAATACGGGGTCCACAGCTATGTTTGTTTCTTATAAAGTACTAAGAAAAGACAAAAAAAAAATGAAAAGGAAAATAATTTTCTCATATTTGGTTTCACTATGAACAATACTAAAGAAAATCAAATATAATTAAAATTAGTTAGAAATTTAAGCAATTTGAAATTATTTAATATTAATACAATAGAAAAAAAAGTTAAATGAATTTAAAAAAACATATAAAAATATCTTTTTATTTTTTAATTTATTTTTTTGCTTTACATTTTCTTTTATTCGGCTTTTTCATTATTTTCTTTCCCTCACATTTTTCCTTAAATTTTCTGGAACCAACCATAACCTAAATATTTATTTCTAAATTTTTCTTTTTATTATAAAATTTGTAAGGCTATGTTTGGTTCTAAAAAAAATTGTGACAAAATGCAAGAGAAAGAAAATATAAAAGAAAAATAAAAACAAAGAAAAAGTGAAGGAAAATAAAAATAAATTAAAAATTTATAAATTATTTTTATTTGCTATTTCAAACTTATTTTAACTCAATATAAAAATTAAATAATTTAAAAATATGTAAAATTTTAATTAATTCATTTTCCTTTTTTTCTTTTTCTTTTTTTCCTTTTTTTGCTTTCTTTAATATTTTTCACTAACCAACGTAACCTAAATATTCAAGTTACCTGATGATTTGATCCATAGACTATGTATGGAAGAGAAATCCATTTTATTTTCACTTACCATCTTATTATTTTATTTCGGTGAAAACATCATCAATAAATTGTTGCAGTACGACAAACGAAGATCCACCGTCCATCACAGCCTCTCGAAACGTGTCACTCATCTGTTTCACCTTCCTCCTCACCTCATTATCACCGTCCATCAACCTCTTCACTCCTATCTCCAGCTTTTCACTCTTTACCAGATCTCCACCGTTCGTGTAAATCATTAACAAATCTTGACCGTCAATGTAGTCCTCATTCTCTGTGACTCCCACACCCAATCCCAATTCTCTCACTATTTTACACGCATTGAGTTTTTGCTCTGCGTACATAGGCCACACCATAATCGGTACACCACACCACAAACTCTCCAGGATGGAGTTCCACCCACCGTGTGAAATGAACCCCCCCGATTGATATGGCTCAGGATCTTCAACTGTGGGGTCCATCCACAAACTAAGCCCTTCTCCGCCGTGCGATCTAGGAAGCCATCTGGCAAGACTTCGGCCGGATTCGTATAATCTGAGGGTAGAGCGTGTTTCACCCTCGACGGCCGGCATAATGACTAGAGGAAGTTGTATCCACTGCGCTCGAGTCCATGCGCTATCTCTTGCACTTGAGCCACACCCAATGCCCCTCTGCTATCGAAACAGAGGAACACCACCGCACCGATCGGCTTATCATTGAGCCACTTGATGATACGATCATCAGTCCGGTCAGACCGGTCTATCAACGGTCCAACTGGATAAACCGGGCGGATACTGCCTATTCTAAACTAGCCCCGCCACATCGGACTCTAACTCTATGAGTGTATTTACGATAATACCCTTAGCTTCTCGAAACCTTCGGCCTAGGTAGAGCATCGGATCGTACCCATTTTCGCCTTTTTCCAGCATGGCCGTCTGCAAAACCCGCCGAGGAACTGAGTGTTATTTCCACATTAAAAATTAAGTGGGTGGCCCACTAACCTAGTATTTAGCCAATTAAAAGAATACTCAATATCTTTAAACTGTTATAAAGATATTTACCCTTGATGGAGTGGGTAAATTATAATAATTATAATATTATTATTTGAAATAAAAAACAGTTATTCGAATAACACATTCAGAACGGTTTTTGAACGTGTATTCTTGGCCCTCTTCTCCTATCAATAAGATATATATACAGAAACGCCTTCATTGTGCGGTGAGTGATTTCTTCCATCAATTACAGAAAACAATTCTGTGTATTAAGGTTTGATAAGGAGAAGAAGAGATCAAGGATTTAAGATCTATAAACTGAAGGGAAATCTCTCATGGCTGTGTGTTCTTCAAACGGTATGTAATCTATTTATTAATTAATGTTTTTTTATTATCAGAGATGAGTTTGAATTCAATGATTTGGATTATTGTGTGTTAATTTCTGTATTAAATCTCAACAAGTGGTATCAGAGCAAGGTTGAATTTAAATATTCAGAATCATTGTTTTATAAAGATTAAATTTTTGAGATTTATCTTCAATTAATTCATCTCACTAAAATGAATAAAATAAAATAAAATAATAATAATTAAACAAACGACCAGCCTCAACGCGTAGAAGGAAGATTTTTTATTTTTCCTTATAACGCTGACTGGATCAATGCGCGTGCGGGGCGCTGGTTTGGCGGACTGGTTTGGCATCAGTCCGGTGGCCGTTTTTAGGCGCCATTTCCGGCGTCATCGCACTATTTTCAGGCACCAGTCCAGGCGCCATTGAAGGCACCATCTTGCCGGTTTCAGGCTCCAGTCAAGGCGCCATTGAAGGCGCCGTTTTCAGGCACCATCTGCTGGTTACAGGCGCCATTGCCGGCGCCATTGAAGGCGCCGTTTTCAGGCGCCATCTGCTGGTTACAGGCGCCATTGCCGGCGCCATTGAAGGCGCCGTTTTCAGGCTCCATCTGCTGGTTGCAGGCACCATTGCCGGCGCTATTGAAGGCGCCATTTTCAGGCGCCATCTCCTGGTTGCAGGCACCGTTTCTCAGGCGCCATTAGAGGCGCTAGTTGCAGGCGCCATTAGAGGCGCTATTTGCAGGCGCCATTAGAGGCGCTATTTGCAGGCGCCATTAGAGGCGCTATTTGCAGGCGCTATTTTCTTGCCGTTTGCAGTGCCGTTTTAGGTGCGCTTCAGGCATCCTTTTCAGGCTCTCCAAAAGTGCCATTTTAGGCGCTAATCCAAAGATCTTGATTGATTTTATTATTTTATTTGAACCTTTGTGAAATTATTATTATATATGATGAATGCAGATTTCTTTGATTTTATGATAATTGATCATTGAATCAGATGATTATTAAAGATACTATCTCCTTGATTTTTAACTCAAATAAAAGAATTAATTTCATCTTGTGAATATTTTATCTAAAGACAATTTATAAATGTAAGGTTAACTAATTTGGATAGTTGCCAAAGTAACCTAAATTAGGGAGCCTTGTATTTATTGAATTGCATAAAAGAATAAAGGGAGACTTGTAAAATTCTTAATAATTTTCTTTATAATTAGGAGAATGAGACTAACCCAAAGGAGAGTCAATTTCTGCTAATTATTAATTAATGTTTTTATTTTGTGTTGCTTAGAAAGGTAAAATGGATACCCAAAGGTAACATATAAATGACACAAAATAGTAAAGTGTTTTAAGCTCCCTCCAAGTGAACACTGGATATGTTAAAATTTACCCAAAGGAGAATTTTAATGATATCAATAGTTCATTGCTTTTTATTTTATACTTGAGGCCTTATTGTGAGCATTGTTCTATTTTGTACAGTTCCCACTTCATTACACTCTCTTGCATCTGGAATGACTGTTTTTGATGGGTCAAACTTTTCTGAATGGTATGAAAGGGTTCAATTCTCACTGGGTGTATTGGATCTTGATTTGGCTTTAATAACTGATAAACCTCTTGAAGCTACGGATGATAGTACTCCGAAGCAGGTGGAACAATCAAAAGCCTGGGCAAAATCAAACAGACTCAGTCTGATGTTTATGAGAATGACTATTGCCAATAATATCAAGACCTCTCTCCCTCAAACCGAGTTTGCCTCGGAATTTCTGAAATCTGTTGAGGAGCGCTCCAAACGCGCTGATAAGTCCCTTGCAGGCACATTGATGGCTGAATTGACCACCATGAAATATGATGGTCAGAAAGGTATTCAGCAACATATTTTAAACATGACTGAAAAGGCTGCAAAGCTTAAGGCACTAGGCATGGGTATGGATGAGTCCTTCTTAGTACAGTTTGTCCTTAACTCACTTCCATCACAGTTTGCTCCATTCAAAATCCACTATAATACTAACAGTGATCAGTGGAACTTGAATGAGCTCACCAATAAATGTATACAAGAGGAAGTGAGATTAAGACAAGAATGACATAATCTTGCTCTTGCTGTAACTCATGGAGTCACGAAGAAGAAAGGAAAATTCAAAAAGGGAAAGAACTTTCCACCTAAGAAAAATGGACCTGGGGAAGGTAGCCAGAGTCATGATGGAAAATTCACGGTAAGTTGCTACTTTTGTGGCAAGAAAGGGCATGTGAAGAAGGACTGTATCAAGCGCAAGGCTTGGTTCGAAAAGAGAGGTATAAATCTTTCTTTTGTATGTTATGAATCTAATCTTGCTGAAGTTCCTTCAAATACTTGGTGGATTGATTCTGGAGCCACAACTCATGTGACTAATTTAATGCAGGGATTCCTTACAACCAGGAAACCAAAGGAAAGTGAAAAGTTCCTCTATATGGGAAACCGTCTCAAGGTTGAAGTGGTAGCTGTTGGTACCTATTGCTTAATATTAGAGACGGGTCATCGGATGGATCTTTTAAACACTTTTTATGTACCTTCTATCTCTAGGAATTTAGTTTCCTTGTCCAAATTAGATGCTACTGGATATTCTATTTTATTCAGTTCTGGACAATTAAGTTTGATGTTGAATTCTGTTACAGTTGGTTCTGGTATTTTATGTGATGGTTTATATAAAATTTCCTTGAATCATGAATTTGCACAAGCTTTGATAACCCTGCATTCAAATGTTGGTTCAAAACGTGGCTTAATTAATGAAAATTCTTCAATCTTGTGGCACAGAAGACTAGGGCACATCTCTAGGGAAAGAATTGAAAGATTAGTGAAGGAAGGAATTTTACAAAATCTTGACTTCACTGATTTTCATGTATGCGTGGATTGCATAAAGGGAAAGCAAACTAAACATACAAAGAAAGGTGCTACAAGAAGTAATGAGCTCCTTGAGATAATTCATACAGATATTTGTGGACCACTCTCTGTTCCATGTTTCATAGGAGAGAAATATTTTATCACCTTTATAGATGATCTATCTCGTTATGGTTATGTTTATCTAATGCATGAAAAGTCTCAGGCCATTGACATCTTCGAGATGTTCATAACAGAGGTCGAGAGACAATTAGATAAAAAGATTAAAATTGTGAGATCAGATCGAGGCGGTGAATATTATGGCAGATATGATGAATCAGGACAAAATCCTGGTCCTTTTGCCAAATTCCTTGAAAAGCGTGACATTCGTGCTCAGTACACAATGCCTAGTACGCCATAGCAGAATGGTGTTGCTGAAAGGCGTAATCGCACATTAATGGAAATGGTTAGGAGTATGATGAGTTACTCTTCTGTACCTATTTCATTGTGGGGTGAAGCCTTAAAAACCGCAATGTATATCTTGAACAGAGTTCCTAGTAAGGCAGTTCCAAAAACTCCTTTCGAGTTATGGACTGGTAGGAAACCTAGCTTGAGACATATACATATATGGGGTTGTCCAGCGGAGGCAAGAATCTATAACCCACATGAGAAAAAGCTTGATTCAAGAACGATATCTGGATATTTCATTGGCTATCAGGATAAATCGAAAGGGTACAGATTTTATTGTCCTAACCACAGTGTGAGAATAGTTGAAACCGGTAATGCCAGATTCTTAGAGAATGGCGAAATCAGTGGGAGTAATGAACCAAGAAAGGTAGATATTGAGGAGATAAGAGTGGATATCCCACCACCTTTTTTACCTCAAGAAATTATTGTCCCTCAACCTGTTCAACAAGTTGAGGATAATGAGCAACATAATAGAGATGGTTCATTACCACTAGAAAATATTGCCATTGAAAATGCTGTAGAGCCACCACAACCGGCACCTTTGAGGAGATCTCAAAGAGAAAGGAGACCTGCCATTACAGATGATTATGTGGTGTACCTACAGGAATCTGATTTTGATATTAGGATAAGGAAGGATCCGGTTTCGTTTTCACAAGCCATGGAAAGTGATGATTCTAGTAAATGGATGGAAGCTATGAATGAAGAGTTGAAATCTATGGCCCATAACGGTGTCTGGGATCTCATCGAATTGCCTAATAATTGTAAACCCGTCGGCTGTAAATGGGTCTTTAAGACAAAGCGCGACGCTAAAGGCAATATCGAACGATTTAAGGCCAGATTTGTGGCCAAAGGTTTCACTCAAAAGGAAGGTATCGATTACAAAGATACCTTCTCTCCAGTTTCCAAGAAAGATTCGCTTAGAATCATCATGGCACTTGTAGCTCATTTTGATTTAGAGTTATATCAAATGGATGTGAAAACTGCATTCTTAAATGGGAATTTGGATGAAGATATCTATATGGAACAACCTGAAGGGTTCGCAAAGAAAGGAAATGAACACCTAGTTTGCAAATTAAAGAAATCCATTTACGGTCTTAAACAAGTTTCCATACAATGGTATATTAAGTTCAATAATACCATTACATATTTCGGATTTAAAGAGAACATTGTTGATCAGTGTATATATCTGAAAGTTAGTGGGAGCAAGTTTATATTTCTGATACTGTATGTGGATGATATTTTGCTTGCTAGCAGTGATCTTGGTTTATTACGTGAAACCAAGGAATATCTCTCTAAAAACTTTCATATGGTTGATATGGGTGAGGCAAACTATGTTATTGGCATTGAGATCTTTAGGGATCGATCTCGAGGAGTGCTAGGTTTATCTCATAAATGATATATTGATCGGGTTTTAGAGAGATTTAATATGCAGTCATGTTCATCGGATATTGCACCTATATTGAAAGGTGACAAATTAAGTAAAATGCAGTGCCCAAGGAATAACATAGAAATGGAGCAAATGAAGAAAATTCCTTATGCATCAGCTGTGGGGAGTTTGATGTACGCTCAAACATGTACAAGATCGGATATCAGCTTTACTGTAGGCATGTTAGGAAGATACCAAAGTGATCCAGGATTCAAACACTGGAAAGCTGCAAAGAAGGTGATGAGGTACTTACAAGGGACAAAAGATTATATGCTCACATATAAAAGATCAGAACAATTAGAGGTTGTCGGTTACTCGGATTCTGATTATGGTGGTTGTCTCGATAGCTTAAAGTCAACTTCAGGATTTGTCTTTATGATAGCAAATGGGGCAATTTCATGGAAGAGTGAAAAACAATCAATTACTGCTTCATCCACGATGGAGGCCAAGTTTGTTGCTTGTTTTGAAGCTTCAAGTCATGCTTTATGGTTGCGGAATTTTATCTCATGGCTTGGTGTTGTCGACTCTATTGCTAAACCTTTGAGAATATACTGTGATAACACCGCAGCTGTTTTCTTCTCTAAGAATGGCAAATTTTCTAGTGGATCGAAACACATGGATTTAAAGTATTTAGTTGTTAAAGAAAGAGTCCAGAAACAACAAGTGTCAATTGAAAATATTAGGACCACACTTATGGTTGCTGATCCATTAACAAAAGGATTACCTCCAAAGGCATATTTGGAACATGTTATGAGGATGGGCCTTTTGAGTAATCCATAATATGTATGATAATGAATGGTGGTTATGTAATTGACAATTTATGCATTAAAATTGTTTCTGTTTATTCTTGTTTTCAATTATGGGTGCACGTTTTATTGTTTGATAAACAAGAATTGTCAGACAAATTACATGGGCTATTTAGCATTAAGGACTGGGTTAGTAAGGGTTATTGATGTGTGGTGCATGGAAGGAAACATGACATTATGGTCATGTGACCGCCATGACTCGCATTTATGATCTAAACTGATTCAGTATTATGGTATATGATTTTGGATGTATTGGCTAAGTTTATTGAAATCGTGATCACGTGTCAAATTTATTTTCCAGTATATATTTTATATATAAACTAAATATATTATAGTTTTCATAATCGGTTTAGTGGGCCAAGTGGGAGAATGTTATTTCCACATTAAAAATTAAGTGGGTGGCCCACTAACCTAGTATTTAGCCAATTAAAAGAATACTCAATATCTTTAAACTGTTATAAAGATATTTACCCTTGATGGAGTGGGTAAATTATAATAATTATAATATTATTATTTGAAATAAAAAACAGTTATTCAAATAACACGTTCAGAACGATTTTTTGAACGTGTATTCTTGGCCCTCTTCTCCTATCAATAAGATATATATACAGAAACTCCTTCATGTGCGGTGAGTGCTCTCTTCCATCAATTACAGAAAACAATTCTGTGTATTAATGTTTGATAAGGAGAAGAAGAGATCAAAGATTTAAGATCTATAAACTGAAGGGAAATCTCTCATGGCTGCGTGTTCTTCAAACGGTATGTAATCTATTTATTAATTAATGTTTTATTATTATCATAGATGAGTTTGAATTCAATGATCTGGATTATTGTGTGTTAATTACCATATTAAATCTCAACACTGAGTTGACCGAAATCGCTCGGTGGCAGGGAGTTCACTGACTTGAGAATCGAGATCTGGGAAACGAAGCACTTGTTCCAACATTGCTGCTCCGCTGGGGAAGTAGATATAAGAAGCGACGTCGAGCTCCGCGGCAAGGTCGATCATGGCGGAGGCTAACGGGTCCAGTACCAACCCGGCGAGCTGGGGGGAATCAGAGGCGAGCACATGGGTCAGTATCGCGTGCTTAACCTGGGGTTTCAGGCATGGTTCAAAGTCGCGATATCGGTCACTGACTCGGAGGGTCCCGAGGCGTATCGGTCTCGGTGTATCGGCCTGGTATCGGGTGATACGTAAAATAAGCTAATTAGAAAATTCAAAAAAATATAAAAATATTATGTAAATCATCAGAAAAATATATACAATTAAATAAGCTAAAAAAATTAAAAAAATAAAATTGTCTCACATTTAACATTATTTAAATAGTTATAAAAGTATCTACTCAAAGTTATTTATGATAATGCTAATAAAAAGAAAGTTATTTTATTTCAAATATAATAACATTTTTACTAACAACACATACAATACAACAATCAATTCCATGTTGAATGACGAGGGGGTTCAAAATCATCATCATCATCAGTCTTACGACGAGCATACAAATTGGGGTGGCAATTCCCGTAGTGAGGATATGATTGAAAGAGTGGTTCATAACTCAAATATGGTGGGTGAGATGATTCGCTTGATGATCCATAATCAGGAAAATATGGTTTCGAAGGCTGTTCGGGATCAACACCAGCTTGATAGTATCCAAAACCTCGATAAGCAATGCTACTGCTACTAGAAGATTGATCATATCCATATGAGTCACTAGCTCGTGTTCCAGTATTTGAATATCCCTCTGGATGCATCATTGGAAATTGATTAAAATCATTTCTACTAAAAGTACTGGAAGAGCTATCACGGTCTCTAAAGTTTTGATATGATCTATCATCTACCCCTCTGAAATATGGCCTTGATCCTATACCCAAATTTTGTAAGTGCTCATCAATACGGTGATGATTTGATCTATGATAATCATGCCCACTAGAATAATCATCATCGCTGGGAAATGTAGTTAGTCTTTCCAAATGCTTTCGTTGTTCCCATATCCCTGGTCGATATCCATGATCTGTATCTTGTGTGGCATAGTAATTTTCACCTCCTTGTGCCCATGACATGCCAGGATCTACTTGACTAACATAACCGCCCCCAGTGCTACCATCTCCCCCAATACCCTCACTAGTGCCACCAACTCCTCTATTGCCCCCACTAGTGCCACCACCCCGCCTACTGCCCCTATTATCACCATCATCACTACTAGAACTTGAAGAAATTGTTCTAGAAGCCTTACCTTTACGACGGGAATCAACATCTCTTTCTCTACCTTCTTCATTAGTAGGAAGACCTTTATCAGATGATAAAGTAGGCTCCTCTCCTTCTCGTATCCACTCATCTAATATATCATCATCATTAAAGATATGATTCAGATCAATTGGATTGTATAAATCTTCATTGCTTCGCTCTTGCATCAAATTCTTAACTCGAAGTCGCATATTGTAGTGCACATAAACTAACTTATGCAACTTTTTCATTGCCAAACGGCTGCGCAACTTTGTGTGAATCAATGACCATGTGCTCCAATTTCTTTCACAACCTGATGAAGAACAAGTTTGGCTTAAAATTTTAACAGCAATCTTTTGTAGATGTGGACCTTCGTCGCCATAGTTGTTCCACCATTCAGCTATAATAAAGAAAATGCATACTTATTAATCACTATGATATATTTAACAAAAAATGATGATAACTTCTTATTTGTAATAGACATAAATGTATTAAGTACCTGGAAGAGATTGATTTATTGCTTTCTTTGTGAGTGCACTTCCAAATTCTCCTTGGCCGTCAACAAATAATTTCACCTACATCATTAACAATTTTTTTTTTTTGTTAATGCACATTACATATACAAAATGCATTATATAAAGGTCACAAACTATTATTATACCTCATTAATAGCTTTTGCTTGTCTATCCAAATCTGGCTCTAATCTCTTGATAACCTCCTTTAATCCGACTTTAATTTCCGGATGGTCGGAGAAATGCTTTGAATATTGGAACATTGGATTTAAAAAATATGCTGCCATAAGTTAAATAATGATCAATTTATAATAATTTGTACTTAAAAAAATTAATAAAAAATATATAAAGAGTTTTTTTATTACCTGCAGCATGCAAATGTCTGTGCAATTGACATTCCCACCTTCTATCAATGACTTCCCAATACTTTTCCCATTGCTTGACCGATGCCTTGATAGCCAATTTAGCTCTATCCATTGCTTCATAAATGATTGATAGTGTGGGCTTTTTATCTTGATCAACCAATTTCAATACTTTGACGAGAGGTTCCATGATGGTTTGAACTTTTTCGGCCTTCTTCCAAAATCGATCAGTTAAGATAAGGTTGGATACCTTATCTCTTACACTTTTTCTGCTCCTATCTTTATTGAATTCACGCCACTCATTTGTTGTACACATTCTCTTCAAATCAGCCTCATAACGTATAAGACTCTCAAGTGAAATGAATTCAGTGGCAAAACGGGTTATTCCTGGCCTTAACAGATCTCTATCCTTGGTGAACACTTTCATCAAATTCACCACTTTCAAGCTATTATAAATAAATCCTGTGATCATCTTAGCCTGATCTAATGTCTCCTTAATCTGCTTCATGTTTCCAATATCTTCAAGCATTAAATCAATACAGTGGGCTGCACAAGGAGACCAAAACAAATGCTTTCGCTTCTCCATCAACAACATGCCGGCTGCTTTAAAACTTGCCTCATTATCAGTGACTACTTGAACAACATTTTCCTCCCCAACCTCCTCTACAACTTTATCCATAAGGGAAAAGATGTAGTCTGCTGTCTTAGGTATGTTGGTAGTGTCAACTGAAGAATGGTATATCATACTTCTATCACAATAAATCATGAAATTGATGATAGGCTTTCTAGTTCTAGAACTCCAACCATCACACATGATTGTGCACCCATATATAGGCCATTTAGCCTTCAATGTTGTTATGTATACCTCAAGTTCTTGCACCTCCTCTTCCAAATATGTATTTCCAATTTGGTATCCCGTGGGACCCTTGATGCCTGGACCTGCTTCTGCTATGGTATCAATCATTGATTGATAGTAAGGCCCACTGTCAGCTGCATTAAAGGGTATTGCATTAAAGAGAAAAAATTTAGAAATAGCTTTACCCACTTTCTTCACGCCTTCAGTAGAAAACAAGCTTTTTATTGATTTCTGCTTTGATGGGAACATGTAGGGATCAATTCCTTTTGGAGGTATGCTAGCTCCTTCTCTTACACTGAAGCTACGTGTCAGTCCGCGCTTAATCCTAGCATTAGAAGGTTGTGAGGAACTACCACCCTGCTGATGCTCTTGTCCACCTTCTTCAAAAATTCGACGACTTTCTTTCATTGCTTGTTTCATTTGTCTTCTTTCAAAATCAGCCATAGCAACTTCCTCAATTTCATCATCAGAATCACTCTCATCAATTTCATAGAAATTATCTCTATTTAAGGAATTCAAAAGTCGTTCTTTTTTTTTCTTTAACTGTGCTTTTTCTTTTGAAGTATTAGACATATGTTGTCTAACACTATGTGACACTTCTACCGGTACATGTGGACATCCTTCCACTTGTCCAGATATATGTGCGATGTGTTGCTTTAATCTTGTTATACCGCCATGTATAACTTTCCCACAATATTTACACTTTGTGGTTCTTCTACTACCACCAACAGGTTCTGCATGCTCCCAACCAATATCATGTTTTGAAGCCATTTTGAAATTTTAACCTAACCATGTATAAAAGGAAAACAATTTACTTTTCAAATTGAATATATATAAACACATTTATATAAAAATTATAATATTCAATTTTCCACTCACTTATATGTTTCATATTGTTGTCATATAAAAATAAATTGTACTAAAAAAGCAATAAACATGATCTCACCTAAGTTCATCATCTTTTGTTTTCCACTTATTTATATGTTTTTTAAATTAAAATCAATGTAATTGACCATGTAAATGCATACCCTTCATTCCGTATTATTAAATCATTTATGATTATTTGAAGAAAAAAATTTCAATAATGATTAATTTTGTATAGTAATTTAATTTTGCGATATAGTATTAATGTAATTGAGTAATAGGGAAATTTTTTGTCACTAATATAATCTAAATTTATTTATACTAATAGAAAATTGAGTGATATTTTTAAAGTATTCAAGACAATTTCTTGTACATTATATTTTTAAAAATTTTAAAATTCATGAAACAATTTAAAATTATTAATTATGTCTTATTTAGTTTATAAGACATATAGGAATAATATTTGAAAAGAAATAATATATTATATATAGCAACAATATTAAACCATATATAGAGAGTATATATATTAATTTGAAAAGGAATAACATATTATATATATGATATTATAATAAAATCATAGGTTAATTTTATTTTATTTTTATAAAAAAAATACTATTTTAGCATATGTTAGAAACATAAAAATATTAACATCTTTATCATTTTTTGGGTTAAAAATTAATAATAAATATTTAAACTAATAATTTTTCATAATATTTTATTTAAATTGAATAATTAATAAAGTTTAACTTTTTAAAAATGAGTCAAAATTTTCATTCCATGTACTCATTTAGAATTGAATTATCAACATAATATTATAAAAAAAAATTATTTTATATGTAATTAATTAGATTGGTTTTTTAATTTCAAAATTATTTTTAAAAATTAAAAAATTCATGAAATAATTTTAAACTATTAATTATATCTTATTTAGTATTTGAAAAGAAATAATAGATTATATATAGCAACATATTAAACCATATATAAAGATTATATATATTAATTTGAAAAGGAATAACATATTATATATATGATATTAAATAAAATTATAGGTTAATTTTATTTTATTTTTATAAAAAAAAATACTATTTTAGCATATGTTAGAAACATAAAAATATTAACATCTTTATCATTTTTTGGGTTAAAAATTAATAATAAATATTTAAACTAATAATTTTTCATAATATTTTATTTAAATTGAATAATTAATAAAGTTTAACTTTTTAAAAATGAGCAAAATTTTCATTCCATGTACTCATTTAGAATTGAATTATCAACATAATATTATAAAAAATTTTATTTTATATGTAATTAATTAGATTGGTTTTTAAATTTCAAAATTATTTTTAAAAATTAAAAAATTCATGAAATACTTTAAAATTATTAATTATATCTTATTTAGTTTATAAGATATATGGCAACAATATTTGAAAATGAATAACAAATTATATATAGCAACAATATTCAATTATATATAAAGATTACATATATTAAATTGAAAAGGAATAATATATCATATAAATTAGGAACAATATTTAAGATTTGCAAGACTAAATCCTATTAAATCAAGTAATAAAATTCTAACCTATTCTATGATTGAATTAAATTATTCAATATAAGTCTATATGAATTTGTTACCTAGGTCAAACGACTCAAACCTCCTCCTGCCCAGGCTGCCCTAACCCCCTCTGTTTCTTCTTCTTCCCCAGCAACACCACGCCTCTATCTTCTTCTTCTTCCCCAAAACAGCAACAGCCCTAAGCCCTTACACAGCAACACCACGAAGGCCCTCTTCTTCTTCTTCCCCAACTCAGCAGTCACCAACACCACGAAGATGCTGATGCTCTGATGCACTGATGCAGCCCTCTGTCTTCTTCCCCAAACCACGAAGACGCAGCCTCTCGTGGCACGATTTGCTACCTTCCACCAAGCACCGCACCAAAGATGAGGATTATAGACTCCGACAATGGTGGATTTCTTCAACCGAGCCTCTTTTTAAAGGCTTTTGAAAAATTGAAAGGGTCACGGACTCACAGGTTTGTCAAATCTTCACGGGTTTTTTTTTTATTTTCATAGGTTTCGTAGGTTTTCTTTTGTAGAGGAATCTCTGATTTCTCTGAAAAATCAAGATTTGTTGTGGGGCTTTTTGCAGAGAATCCATTGAATTTTTTCCCCGAGTTGCCCGAGTTAACTCGGAATATCGGTCGACTCATCCGAGTCCAACCGATTCAGGCCGAGTCTAGGTATCTGGTATCGGACTCGTCGCGGTCCACTTCGAGGCGGATACGACTCGGCCGAGTCTGGAGCTGGTTTCAGGAGCTGGAGAGAGAGAAGATAGTAGTCCACACCGGAGACGTCGTCGACTTGAGGAAGGTCAACTTGAGGGAGGTTGATGAAGCGGATTCCGGTGAGGGTAAAGGCGGCGGGTGGTGGTGGGGCGGTGGCAAAAAAGGCGTTGAAGGTAAGGAAGGTGACAAAGAAGGCGTGGTGGCGGCTGACTAGATGGTTGGCGAGCTGAAGCATGGATTGGAAATGGCCAATCTCAGGGATGGGGATGAAGACCAGCTCTGCTTTCATCTCCATCTTTTCTCGCTATGAGGCTCTGCACCTGCTTCCATTTCTACAGGATTCTTATTCGAGCATGAATCATGAAATGGGTTTTATTTATTTATTATTATTATTATTATTATTATTACTTTTCATTTTTATTATATATATATATATATATATATATATATATATATGGTATTATCGTACGTACTGATAACTTTTTTTGAATATAATTTTAAAAAATAGTTTTTAAAAATTATTATATGATATTTAGATTGTTATTCATGTTTGGTAAAACAAGAATTTGTTTAAAAACTTAAATACTTTTAACTTATTTTTTATTTTTAAATATATTTTAAAATTAACTTTTATATTTATAATTTTATTTTTAATTATTATACATATTTTTATAATTATTTTTTAAAATAACTCTTAAAAAATAGGTGAAAACCAAAAAAGAAAAATAATATTGTAATACACCAAACCCAATTTAAAGGTAAAATTGTAATTTATAAAAAACTAATTAATTAAGTTAATTTAATAAGGGTAAAAAAGTCTTTTCACTTTTACAAACCTAGGTACAAATTAGATTTTTTCTTATCTTTAGTATTCAGAAAATCCTTTTATTAAAGAGATCACAGAGTTAGAAGAATTGAAAGTTTAAGGTTAAAGATTTGTTTTTTAGGTAGGATTTTAACTTTTAGATTATTATTTTAAATTCGTTAATTAGTTTTGAATCGTAAAAAATTCTTTGAAAGATTTAAATCTCAATTAAGGTTAGTTTATTTGATTTTTAGATTATCATAATGAAAATTTATAAATATAGATGAAAATAAGGGAATTCTGAATATTCAAATGAATAAAAAAATAGGAAAAAAGAAAAATAAATCACACTGGAATGTTTCATAAAGAAAATATATGAATCATAGGATGTGAAGAAAGAAAAAACAAACATATAAATAATAAATAAAATAAGAGTTGCATAAAAAAAAAGTGTGTGGACGGACTGAGAAGAGGTGAAATGTTGGGAAACATTTTTCATAAATGGTGGAGTTGGTGTAGACTGTAGAGTTGTTGGAAAAACCAAAAAAAAAAAAAGGAAAATTTTGGTTCAAGTTTTAATTTAATTTAATTACATCAAGAAATAAATAGTTACTGTAAGATTATGAAGGAATATCAATTTTATAAAAATTTGAAAACTCATTAAATTAATTTATTAGTATTTAGGAAGTTGAAAATAATATTATTGATAATAATGTTGATATAGAAAATTAATTAGAATTACTAAAATTAAATAAAATATTTTTAGGATTATCAAATTTATATCTTTAGTTAAATAATTGATAATAAATGTTTGTATATGATATTATTTTAGGTGAGGAGTAAACTCTTCAGGCTAAATTCTCCAAGGTTTTTGAGTGCTTAAGGGAAATTAATGGAGATTTTGTAAGAAGAAATAATTTTCTTTTCATATTGTATTTTGAAATATGTAAAAATATTATTTTTATTTCTATGCATGGATCAAGTATATGTTTTGCATGAAAAATATGTTCGATTATTATTTTTTTTTATGAAAAAAAATAAATTGTGGAGATATGATATTTTGCCTTATTAGTTTAAATTAATGAAATGAAGTGTTTGACTTTGGTTTCTATGATCCTAATCAACATGTTATAATAGTTGATATTATATATAGTAGGCGGGTTATAATTATTGACTTTTGCTTTTGTTTACTTTAAATGGAACAAATTTGAAACTAGTTATTCATTTGTAAAGTCTCACTCAATTGGGTGTCATTTGTTATTTGATACCCAAAGTAAAGATATTTTGAATGCATTTGGTTTGGTTTTGATGAGGAATTGTTTTGGAATGGATATGACAAAGTTTTATTATATTAACATTTTGAACTTAAAAGTTTTTATGAAAATAATTATATGTTATATCTTCGATTTGTAATTGCAATTGAAAATATTTGATTCATAAAACTGCATTGATGTTTCTTATTAAATTTTAAGCTTATGTCCATTCGTTGATAATTTTTCAGGTACTCTCAATTCGGGTGAAGAGTGATGGCTAGGCCAGAGAATTTTTTTTTCTTTGTTAGGATTTTGGTGCAACTTTATTTTGGACATTGTTTAAATGTTAAAATTTAATTTTCATTTAAATTATTTGAGTTCGAAGTTATTTTGACAATAAAACTTTGATTAATGTATTAATTTTTAAAGTTGAGAATTATGGATTATAGAATTTATTTATTTTATTACTTTGAACAAGAATTTGGTAATTAATAATTTCTAATTACAAGATGAATGTTTGTGTTGTTTCCACTTTGAGCGCTTGAGGTATGAAATGATCGTCCTGCCCTTAGAGTGAGTTTTAGGGTGTGACAGATATTCTCTGATAACACTCTATTTAAAAACCAAAAAACAACAAAAAAAAAATTTATTAGCAAACATGTTTTTTTGTTGAAAAAGAGAAAATTTATTCTCGAAAATAATTCTCAATCATACCCTATGTCATCCATAAAAATAAATGGATTGGGAGCTACTTTCTATTTTTGAATCATATCCTCTCTCACATGGTTCTTGTTTATTATTTTTTGAATTGCTTTTGACATGGGCTTTTCAGAAACTTAGAGGAGAAAATAGTAAAATACAAGGGTGGTTGGCTCTTCTTTTCCTGGTGTTGTGGACCTCGTGGTTGATAGGTATTAGAACCAAACCATGATGTAATTAAACCTTTTTAAATAAAAATATAAAAAAAAAATTCAATACTGTTGTAAAATAAAAGAATAAAGAGAAGAAAATATGAGAAAATAAATAAAGTTATTCAAAGAAAAGTAGAATAGAATGTAGGAAGAGAATAAAATAGATTTTTATTAGAGGTATCTTTCTTTCATAGGGAGTCACAAAAAGATATACATCAATATGGATGATCATCCACAAGTTCCCATAATCCGATAAATTCTCATATTTTCTAACACTCCTCCTTGGATGATTATAAGAATATGGTAACTGTCTCATTAAAAACCTTGTTAGTAAAACCCAGTGGGACAAAACTTGGACGAAGGAAAAAAGAGTGCAATATATCCATATTAGCATTCTCCCCCTCATGTAAACATGATTATGATTTCTTCAACATTTCAAATGGTAAATCTCTCAATCTTCGCATTCCAATGTCATACCTTAACTTTTTCAATGTGGTCGAAGGTAACGTCTTTGTGAATAGATATGCTAGATTATTGCATGACCGAATTTGTTGAACATCAATCTCACATTCCTTTTGGAGCTCATGATTATAGAAGAATTTAGGGGAGATATGCTTAGTTTTGTCACCTTTTATGAATCCTCCTTTAATTTGTGCAATACAAGCAACATTATCTTCATGTAACACGGTTGCATTACGTCCAATGGAAGGTAGTCCACATGTTTCTTGTATATGTTAGATCACTGACCTTAGCCATACACATTCACGACTTGCTTCATGAATTGCAAGAATTTTTGAATGATTTAAAGATGTGGCTACCATTGTTTGCTTGACTGATCTCCAAGATATTGTCGTTCCACCATAAGTAAAGACATATCCCATTTGAGATCGAGCTTTATGAAGATCTGAAAGATATCCTGTGGACCCGCATTTTTTATGTGCGTCCCCACTCGATCGGCGAGACTCGCTTTTTATTTGTGAAAATTTGATTTTTTTTTTTTAAAAAGTTGGAGTCGCCACTTATTTTATTTTTATTTTAAAGGGAAAATAAAACAAAAAATAAAACCCTAAAACAATGATTCCATAATTTTTGGAAAAACGTGTCTTTGAAAAACCCGAGTCTAAGTCCGGGGATCAGGTTACCTATTGGGAAGGTACCTTTAAAAGGTAGCACCCCTCTAAGCCCTATGAAGGTCTCTATTAACTAAGTTAAGGGGAATATGACAATTAATCGGTTAATTATGGATACCTAAATAGGCTAGGTGCTTTTAAAGAGTGGCATGCCAAACATAATCAAATTGCAATAAAGGAGAGTTAGGGTGTGTACTTGAACTGCTCTTCAAGCGCTATCATAAAACATAAAAGTTAGTGTAGAAATGTAGCATACAACATTTGTTTTATTCAAGCGAATCAGGCATATACCAAGACGTCCAAGAATCACATCAAATATGGATATGGTCATCAATGACATACAAGTCCATAGAGTTCTAAAAAATAGATGAAAAGAGAGCATACCTGGATAGCAAGCTAGTACTCCTCTATGGGAATCAAGAGCATCTCAACAGTGAATAAGAAACAAATTCATGTATATAATCAAGAAGAATAAAAAATCAACATATTAAGCAAACAATATTGAAGAAGGTATCATGAATGTCGGGCCCCCACCAAAGCCCTAATTGATTTCGCATGAGTTGATTCCATAAATTCCATTATTTGGAATCATGAAGTTTGTTCATGCTTGAGAAAATTGAGAAAAATCAATAAAATCGGTTGAAAATCAAATAAAATAGTGAAAATGCATACCGGAAGGAAAATGGCAGCAAGAGTATGTTAGAATATGGATTTCATACCTAGAAAGGATCTAAGATGAATTTTTCAAAGCCAGGAATGTTTAGTCGAACAATGGTTCAAAAATTCAATTTAAAACAATAAGTTCCCAATCAAAGAAGCAAATAGAGGAGAAGGTAGAACGTCGGCCGGATAAAATTGCGGCTGTGAGACGTCCGGAGAAAGTGGGATGTTGGCCGGATAGAATGGTGGCTGTGGGACATCCGGAGAAAGCGGGATGTTGGCAGGATAGAATGGCGGCTGTGAGACATCCGGAGAAAGTGGGATGTTGGCCGGATAGAATGGCGGCTGTGAGACATCCGGAGAAAACGGGATATCAGCCGAATAGAAATGGCGGCTCTGAGCCATCCGGAGAAAGCGGGATGTCGGTCGGATAGAATGGCGGCTGTGAGAGACATTCGGAGAAAGCGGGATGTCAGACGGATAGAATGGTAGTTGTGAGACATCCGGAGAAAGCGGGATATCGGTCGGATAGAAATAGCGGTTGTGAGACATCCGGATAAGGTAGAACGTTAGCCAGGCAGAATTCCGGATGTGAGACATCCGGGTGGAATTAGTGAGAATTTCCGTCCGGGTGGAATGAGCGATGCCATAAACTAAGAACCCTCAAGAACTATGGTAACCTCTACATCTGTTTAACTCCAAGAAAACCCATTTTACACAGCTTTTATCAAGTTCCCACCTTCCTCGGAATGCCCATGGTCTCCATATCCGGGAATACCAAGGTAAAGAAAGGGAAGAAACGTAGATACAGAAACACACAAAAAGAACAAGAAAGAAAAGAAAAGAAAACAAGGGAAAAGAAGACAGGCGATGGGTATTTTGAAGCTAGATTGGGACATAAATGGGGGCAAGACCCATAGCATCAAATTCAAAGGTAGACCTATATTCAGATTGCTTTCAGATGGAACCAAAGACATTAAAAGGAATATTAAAATAGCATAAACATGCAAGCAGACCAGTCTCAACTAATCGAATTGTGGCCCTTGCGTCCACACTAAACGACAAGAATGAATCTTCAGAAAACTAAGAAGTCAGGAAAGATTGAAACTAAATGGTGATATAGCAAAAATCTGGAAACATACCTGCTCGTTCTTCTCTCCAATCGCTTGGTTCCAGGCTGCTGTACCTTTTCCCGACTGAGAAATCTACTTCCCCAAACCTTTTTCGTCCACCAATCTTCTCCCTCTCTATACGTGTTCCAAGTCCCTCTTTTCTCTGCCTCTCTTCCCTGCCTCTCTTCCAGACGATGCTCTCATGCGCCTCCCCTCTTTTCTCTACTCCTCTCTTTTTCTCCTTTTTTTGTCTTATATTCGTATCAGCCTCTCAAACTCAATCTGCTCCAGAGAATCCTACTTTCCTTTCTTCTATTTCCCTTCCTTTTCCAAAAATCAGAATGCTCCTCTCCTCTCATGCAAGATCTTCTCTTTCCATATGCATGCAGCCACATTAATTCCTTTTTTCTCACAAAATATTTCTCTTACCTTTTTTAGTGCACATACCTTAGTGAGAGTTGAATAGCAACCCATATTCTCTTATCAAATAGTCAATTAAAATAAAATAAAAAATAAATAAAGTAAGACAAAATAATTGAATAAAATAGTCAGTTCTATGCGGGCCATGCAAGTCATACAAAAGTGAGTCTAAAAGTGCCTACTGGGCCAAGTGTGTTTAAATGGGCCTAGAGCGGTGCCTAATTGGCCAAGTGTACCTAAAAACTATCCTAAAAAATGAATGAAAAAGCCTAAGTCTAAATTAGGGCTGCCAAGAGTCATAATAAGGGGTCAGATAATCCCTCAACCAAAGTCTCTGAGGTGACTCAGAAAAAGGTAAGTTGTACGAGTAGTAATGGGCCACCAAGGAACTACTGTGGAGCGCTGAAAATGAACTTAAAGACATGTGCTAAAGAGACAAAATTGAGGGTCTACAATCCTGCATTTGCATACCCAATCAATTGTGATTTTGATTCTTTTAAATAATATAAACCCATGTCACTTGTTCCATGAAAGTATCGCAATATATGTTTAATCCCATTCCAATGCCTTTTAGTTGGGGTAGAACTGTATCTTGCTAGTAAGTTCACAGAGAATGCTATGTCTGGTCTAGTACAATTTGCAAGATACATTAGTGCACAAATTTCACTGAGATATAGTGCTTTTGGACCAAACAATTCTTCATTTTCTTCTTTAGGATGAAATAGGTCTTTGTTCACTTCAAGTGAAGAACAACCATAGGGGAATTGACTGGATGTGATTTGTCCATATAAAATCATTTTAATACTTTCTCTATATATGTCGATTGATGGACTAATATGTCATTTGAACAATGCTCGATTTGCAAATTGAGACAATATCTTGTTTTCCCCAAGTCTTTCATTTCAAATTCCTTCTTTAAATAATTGGCTGCTTTTGTGAGCTCTTCAAGAGTTCCTACAAGGTTTAAATCATCCACATACACTGCAATTATTGTAAGCCCAAATTTTGATTTCTTGATAAAAACACATGGGCAAATTGAATTATTCACATATCTTTCTTTTAATAAATACTCACTCAAACGATTATATCACATACGTCCGGATTGTTTTAATCCATACAAAGATCTTTGTAGTTTGATTGAGTACATGTTTCGAGGTTTTGGATTAGTTGCTTCAGGCAATTTGAATCCTTAAGGGATTTTCATATATATGTCAATATCTATAGACCCATATAAATAAGTTGTAACAACATCCATAAGACGCATATCTAGTCCTTCAGAGACTGTTAAACTTATCAAGTATTGAAGTGTGATTGCATCCATTACAGGGGAAGAAGTTTCCTCGTAGTCTATACTAGGTCTTTGAGAGAAACCTTAATCAACAAGTCATGCTTTATATCTTATGATTTCATCATTCTCATTTCGTTTTTTTCACAAAGATCCATTTATATCCAACAGGCTTTATGTTTCCAGGTGTTTGAACTACAAGTCCAAATACCTCTTGTTTTGTTAATGAGTTTAGATCTGTTTGGATTGCTTATTTCCATTTTGGCCAATCATTCATTTTTCGACATTTATTCACAGTCTTTGGTTCTTTATATTCATCATTTCTCATGATGTCCACAGCCACTTGGAATGCGAATATATTATCTATGATAATGTTGCTGCAGTCATTTGTTTATTTCGTGTGACTCATTGGGATCTCTTTAGTTCTAGATACCGGTATTTGATCAATTTGTGCCTCCTCAAGAGCTAACTGTTTGTCAAGTTGGGTTTCATCATTTGACCATTTCATATTTGTGAACTCTTCAGCAGTACTAAGTTTTTCATATGTTGTTCCTTTTTTTTTTAGGAATTAAATCCTTTGAGCTAATAGGTCTACCACGCTTCAGGCGTGTCTTAGATTCATTTGCTATCGCATTCTCTAATTGTCCTTCAGGGACATCAATATGTGTTGGGGTGTTTAGAGCTGGCACGTTTGACTTTGTTACTTTCTTTATATCTGTGAAAGCATCGAGTAATTGATTGGAGCCAAAATATGTGCTCTAATGGCACATATTCAATATGATTTGTACACCAAAGGACATTCAAATCACCCAACTTGACCTAAATCAATGCTAAGGCCCTAACCATGAGTTTAATCTGTACTTTGGAGACTTATCTCAGGTTCAAGGGAAGAAAATTGTGCAAATTGAATGACTTTAGATTTTAAAAGATCAAGAAAGGGCTAAATGAGGAAATAAGTGAGTCAAGACTCATTGAACGTAAGGAAAGGCAAAACAAGGATATCATGAGGTTGGAAGATAATAAATGACCATTGTGGAGCAAGAAAGAAGGCAAGAAAGCGTGGGAAATGAGGCATGAAGCAAGATTTAGCTGCATGAAAATTTAGAACTCAAAAATCTGATGACATTATATACTCTGATTTTGAGGACAAATTTGGAGCACTTTCTGGAGTCCATTATATACATACTATATATCGTTTCGAAGCTCGGGAAGTCAGAAGTCCAACGCTTCAAACGGTTTGCAAATCGGAGCTGAAATGAAGAAGTTATGGCCATTTGAAGACAACTGCACCAAACTGGAGGGTCATTTCGAAATGATTTCGAAATTCAACTTATGATTTCGAAATTCAACTTATGATTTCGAAATTCAACTTATGAATTCGAAATCCACTTCGAAATGACACCAATTTCGAATTCACCCACTGCCACTTTGATGTTCCGCCTCCTCTACCCCGGGAATTGCATCTATTCAACTTATGAATTCGAAATCCACTTCGAAATGACACCAATTTCGAATTCACCCACTGCCACTTTGATGTTCCGCCTCCTCTACCCCGGGAATTGCATCTATTCAACTTATGAATTCGAAATCCACTTCGAAATGACACCAATTTCGAATTCACCCACTGCCACTTTGATGTTCCGCCTCCTCTACCTCGGGAATTGCATCTAAAGCATTCCATCCACACTAGGTGGACCCCACACGACTAGAAATCACCATTTTATTATTTTTTAATCATTTTTAGGAAATTATTTTGTAATAAGTGGCCAATGAGAGTGTGCCACATGTTAGGTAATTGAGGATATTATGTAAACTCTCTCAATTCTAGGTTTTAAGAATCTTGGATTTTTTTTTTGGAGAGTTTGACATTGAAGATGGAAGGAGACGAGAACTTTGGTTTGTTTTCTTTTTCTTCTCTATTGAATATATTGTTTTTAGTTTCTTTTGATTCAAATTATGGATTTTTACCCTATTATGGATTGTGAATGTGACATCACCCCCATGAGAGGCTAAGAGCCAACTTGGGGCTTGAAGCATGAAAACCTAAGGGCTAGGAAACCTATAGGGACAATGGGTAAATTACTATAACAATGAGATTAATTATTGGTTGAGTGACAATTTATCATTTTTTTTATCCTATCCTTGTGAGTTCGTTTAGGGAATGATACGGTAGGTTATTACTTGATACTAGTGATTCTTGGTAATTCTTGATCATTAGTTATCCTCATCTTACCTACCGTTATTTGCCCCTAAACAAAGCTATAAAGAGTAGGAATGGTTAAAAAGCCAAATCTTAAATTGATAATCAATCTCATTCATTTGATGGTTTTAGGAATCTGTTTTAAAAAGGAAAAATTAGGTTTCGGATGCAATTTTGAGTTATAGAACTCAACTTGATCGCGAGTGGCCAAGGATCCCAAAACGTTAAGATCATATTACTTAAAATACCCTTGTTTTCTCTAATTTCTATACCCTAGGTTGGATTGTGGAAAACCCCAAACTTGAATCAATTGAATTTAAAATCAATATTCATTTTTTTCTTATTAATTTAACTTCTTTTACTTAGTTTCACATTATTCACATATTGTTTTTCACTTAAGGATTTAAACAAAAACAATTCATTTATTCTAGTATTGACAATTTTCATAAGCCAGTCCTTGAGAACGATACCCGGAATACTACAAAAGCCGTAGTGACTCTTTCTCTAGTTTTTCTTGACCAGAGTTACTACGTAAAAAGGCTAAGTATTTTGGTACAATAGAGAAATTTTGGTCAGTAATTGATTTGCAAGTCCTTACAAATGAACAATCCTTTGAACTTCTAACTCACATTGTCTTGTGCAAGGATCAAGATGAGACAAGAAGGGTACATACCATGTAATTACTATAACAATGAGATTAATTATTGGTTGAGTGACAATTTATCATTTTTTTTATCCTATCCTTGTGAGTTCGTTTAGGGAATGATACGGTAGGTTATTACTTGATACTAGTGATTCTTGGTAATTCTTGATCATTAGTTATCCTCATCTTACCTACCGTTATTTGCCCCTAAACAAAGCTATAAGGAGTAGGAATGGTTAAAGCCAAATCTTAAATTGATAATCAATCTCATTCATTTGATGGTTTTAGGAATCTGTTTTAAAAAGGAAAAATTAGGTTTCGGATGCAATTTTGAGTTATAGAACTCAACTTGATCGCGAGTGGCCAAGGATCCCAAAACGTTAAGATCATATTACTTAAAATACCCTTGTTTTCTCTAATTTCTATACCCTAGGTTGGATTGTGGAAAACCCCAAACTTGAATCAATTGAATTTAAAATCAATATTCATTTTTTTCTTATTAATTTAACTTCTTTTACTTAGTTTCACATTATTCACATATTGTTTTTCACTTAAGGATTTAAACAAAAACAATTCATTTATTCTAGTATTGACAATTTTCATAAGCCAGTCCTTGAGAACGATACCCGGAATACTACAAAAGCCGTAGTGACTCTTTCTCTAGTTTTTCTTGACCAGAGTTACTACGTAAAAAGGCTAAGTATTTTGGTACAATAGAGAAATTTTGGTCAGTAATTGATTTGCAAGTCCTTACAAATGAACAATCCTTTGAACTTCTAACTCACATTGTCTTGTGCAAGGATCAAGATGAGACAAGAAGGGTACATACCATGTAATGTCTCACCATTCTTTTCACTTGTCTTCCCCTAATGACGGGAAAACATTTTCATCAAAATGACAATCTGCAAAGCGGGCAATAAAAACATCACCTGTGAATGGTTCAAGATAACGGATAATGGAAGGAGAATTAAAACCAACATATATACCAAGTCGACATTGAGGTCCTAACTTGAAATGTTGAGGTGGAGTTATGGGAACATAGACAATACAACCAAAAATACGAAAATGTGAAACATTTGGTTGGGAGCCTAAAACAAGTTGTAAAGGTGAGCAATCATGATTAGTTGTAGGACAAATTCGAATTAAAGTGGCAACATGAAGAATAGCATGCCCCTAATCAGACGAGCAATTTTGTTCTCAAGAGTAATAGTCTTGCAATCAGTTGCAAACGCTTAATTAGAGATTCAGCTAATTCATTCTGAGTATGGGTATGAGCAATAGGATATTCAACATCAATACCAATTGACATACAATAATCAAGAAATGTTTGAGAGAAAAATTCACCAGTATTATCAAGACCAATTGTCTTAATAGGATGATCAGGGAATTATGCCTTGAGTCGAATTATTTGAGCAAGTAACCTGGCGAAGACAATATTTCTAGTTGAAAGAAGACAAACATGAGACCAACGGGTTGATGCATCAATTAAAACCATAAAATAACGAAAAGGTCTACTAGGTGGATGAATAGGTCCACAAATATCACCTTGAATACGTTCTAGAAAGGTTGGTGATTCATATTCAACCTTGGTAAATGATGGTTTAATAATTAATTTGCCTTGTGAGCAAGCAACACAATTGTAATCATTTGGCATCAGAATCTTCTGGATCTTCAAGGGATGCCCTAAAAAATTGTTGATGATACGACGCATCATGGATAATCCTGGATGACCAAGACATTCATGCCATATCATAAAAGTTTTTAAGTCACATAACTTCTAGTTCATAATAACATATGACTTAATGGGTTTAATGATTGTTTGATATAACCCACAAGAATAAGAAGGAAGCTTTTCCAAGATGTGTTTTTCCCTAAAAATAATTGAAGTAATGAGAAGGTATTCATTACTATCATCATTCATAGTTTCAATGTGATATCCATTTCGGCAAATATCTTTGAAACTAAGAAGATTTCACTTGGATTTAGCATAATAAAGGGCATCATTAATGTGGATTTTAGTTCCTCTAGGTAAAATAATAGTTGCTCTTCCGGAGTCTTGAATCAAGTCTACAGGACCTGATATTGTATTAACATTAGACTTAACCAACGATACGTTGGAAAAATATTTTTTATCACGAAGGATTATGTGTGTTGTGGCACAATTTGGAAGACATGCATCTACATTGGACGTCGTATGATGTACCAAGGTATGAGAAAGATCCATGTATCTTCAAGTATAAATAAAGAGAAGAATTTAAATAAGAAATGATAAAATGTGAAATAAACTATAAAAGATGAATAATAAACAATGTGTTTAAAGATGATAACAAAATAAACTTATTTGCAAATAACTAAATAAGAACATAACATTTAATCATAACAAACATTTCCATCACCAATTAGATGGTCAATTTTCCTATTAGGATTCTCAAAGAAATCTGAAACATCTAAATGGGTTAGATCTACTGGGTCATCACCATCAATGAAATTCATTTCAACTCCCTTTCCTTTTGCTTTTATTGAGGCTTGATAAAGGTCAACAAAATGTTTTAGAGTACGAAAAGTACGTGACCAATGTCCTTTCATGCCACATCTATGACACTTATTCTCATAAGCATATTTACTTTGTGGTTCTATCCCCTTTTCAGGTTGTCCCTCTGAATTATTCCACTTCTAGTGGTTTGAGTTGTTCTTTTTACTTTGAGAACCACTACGATGAGAAGAATTGTGTTTACCACGACCTCGACCTCGACCACGACCGCGACCACGTCCTCGACCCCGTCCATATCCACGTCCTTGTCCATGTCCAAGGGTTTGAACAGATGTGGCATTGGCTTTAGGCAATGACATAGACCCAGTAGGACGAGATTGATGATTTTTCAATAATAGCTCATTATTTTGTTCAGCCACAAGAAGACATGAGATCAATTCTGAATATTTAGTGAAACGACGTTCTCAATATTGCTGCTGCAGGAGAACATTCGAGGCATGAAAGTCGTGAATGTTTTTTCAAGCATATCTTCTTCAGTGACCTTTTCTCCACACAATTTTAATTGTGAGCTAATTTTGAATAGGGTCGAGTTGTAGTCACTAACAAACTTGAAATCTTGTAATCTCAAGTGCATCCAATCATAGCGTGCCTTTGGAAGGATTACAATCTTTTGGTGGTCATAACGTTCCCTTATATTATTCCAAATGATGAAAGGATTTTTAACAGTAAGGTATTCACCTTTTAATCATTCATCAATGTGATGATGAAGGAATACCAAAGCTCTGGCGCGATCCTGCAGGGATGCGTCATTTCCTTCTTTAATGGTATTTCCAAGATTCATCGCATCTAAATGAATTTCAGCATCCAGAACCCAAGATAAGTAGTTCTTGCCTGAAATATCGAGGACAACAAATTCAAGCTTTGCAATGTTTGACATTATCTGAAAGCTATATATAATATTAATCAGAGAAATATTTCAATTATTATAATAAACTATTAATAAAATGCTTTAACAATATTTCAAGTAAACAATATATAAAAATATAATGACCTAAAATTTATCAATTATAAATATGGTAAAAATGTATAAATATGAAATAAGAATTAAAATTTAATATATATACATACACACACACACACACACACACACACACACACACACACACACACACACACACACACACATATATATATATATATATATATATATTTTGTTTTTCATAACTTCGGGCTATGATTATTTTATCATAACAAAAATATGCAAAGTAATATATAGCTTCAAGCTATGAATTATTTTATGTAAATTTGTGCATAACTTCGGGCTATGAACTTTCATTATGTAAATTTGTACATAGCTTTAGACTATGAACATTTATTTATTCATTTATTTTATATCTTCTGGCTATATAATATTGTTTGGTATAACATCTAGTTATACTGTATAATTAAAAATAAATAATTATGGATCATATACATAAGCTCTGGTCATTTATTTTGTAATTCTGTAATTTTTCCCCATAACTTCTGGTTATAGGAATTGGACATATTTTTCATAACTTCTGGTTATGAATTTACCCCATAATTTATAATTTACCCCATAACTTCTAGTTATAGGGATTATACATATTTATATATTCAAATAAAACAAATGAAAATAGAGATTAAAGGGTAATAAAATAGAAAATTATTATATAAGTTTATCACATACCTTTTTGTGAGAAAGAAGGGAGAAGAGTCTTTCTATTTCTCTGAAAAGGAGAACATCTTTCTATTTATCTTAATAGAGAAAAATCTTTCTATTTCTTTTATAGAGACTAGTCGTGCTGATAACGTGTTGTAAAATAAAAGAATAAAGAAAAGAAAATATGAGAGAATAAATAAAGATAATCAAAGAAAAGTAGAAGAGAATGTAGGAAGAGAATATAATAGATTTTCATTAGAGGTATCTCCCTTTTATAGGGAGTCACAAAGAGATATACATCAATATGGATGATCATCCACAAGTTCCCATAATCCGATAAATTCTCATATTTTCTAACAAATACAACAAATTTGCAAACATATTTTGAACTCTTTCCATTCCATTTAATTTTTTTATTACAGTGAATATAGGCAAGGATGAAAATATCGGTAATCACGGATATATCGGTAACTTGATTTTACGGATATATCTGAGAAATATCGGCGGATATTTTGGAGAAAAATTTCGGTATGCCAAAATTTGATCAAAACTCATGGAAATGTAAGAAAAACCTCATAGAAATGTAATTAGAAATAAAATAGACAATTTAAAGTTGTTTTTTTGAAGAATTTGATATATGTATGATATAATTTGCAATATTAAATGTAATTATTTCATGTCGGTATATAAGAAATGTGAATTTTGTAATTGTACACTCATTATGAAGCTTCATGAAAGACTTGATTTCATTAAATATCAATAATTTGTACATATTACATTGCAATGACCCTTTAGTACCAAAATGAGGATCGATGTGGTTCAATGGAATTGGTAGATGAAGGAACCCCGTCTTACTGTTGGAGACAATATTGGTACCAACTCATTGAGCCTTGATAATATTGGTTAAAAATTCTAACATGCCATGCATATATCTCTTGAGTCCTGCCCACTGCCTCTACATAGATAGGATACTCGAGATTGACCCATGTGTTCATGTCAAATCCTCCTTGCATTTGATATGGAACTTGGTAAGACGTTTGTGTAGCTGAGGGGTAGCTCGGCATACCATACTCTTCATTAGTTGAACTTGAAGGTTGACCATAACCCATTACATAAGGAAGGTAAACGTTAGCCTCATTTGAGGAGTCACTAAATTGAGTTCCTATACTCATAGATTCAAAACTCCATGAAAGTAACTCCTCGTTATATGGAGTCATCGTCCGTTATCTTCTTCTGTTTAGTTTCCAATAGCTCCTATACCTGGACCAGCTCTTCTAGAGCCATGGTCTTCATCTTGTGTGCAATGCGTGAAATCATTTTCACAGGTGAATTGACTCATTGGATATTGACTTTGTTGGCGTTCCCCAATATCTCCTCCTGCGTGATCACTTCCATCATCAGTTTCACCTCTTGAACCATCGTAACTAGAAGCAGAAGTACCAACAACATTAGGTCTACTACTTTGGCCAATACTTGTGGAGTCAACCTCTTGGTGGGAATTCAATGTCCCTTGAAATGAATCCTCAGTATCTTTGCTAAAACTTTCACTGTGAATTTCTTCGGACAACACACGTTCAACATCAACTCCAAATTCTTGAGCATGAGCAGCAATTCGTGGATCAGCATTACCAACTTTATCATCTAAGTGTATAGGCCTGACCCATTGGAATAACTGATTCTTTTCTTCTTCACCCACCTCGGCTGAAATGTCAAGAAGATCAAGGTAATCTTTCTCAGCAACTCGATCATTTTTTGCCTCCATATCGCGTAACTTTAACTTCATATTGTAGTAACAGAAAACTAATTGTTGTAGTCTGGAGTAAGCCAAATGATTGCATTACTTTGTGTGGATTAAAGCAAATGTGCTCCAATTTCTCTCACAAGCAGAAGATGACGTAGTTTGTGAGAGAACTTTAATGGCCAAATTTCTCAATGTAGGTGTTTGGTTCCCGTACATGAACCATCATTCAGCTGCAAGGGAATTCATAATTATATAAATACTTATGTGATGAATTTACAATAATGATAATCAATTTTTTTTTCTCTATTAAGAAATAATACTTACCAGGCACCATGGTTGATCTTGATACAACCGCCGCTCGATCACCGAATCCTCTCTTTGCATCTCGAAAAAGCACAAGCTATGTATTCATAATTTAAATTGTTAATATCATATTTTTTAGTAAATGTTCAAATAAAATGATGAATGAAATAAGAGATTTTAGTAAAATAAGAGTTTCTTATTTACCTCATTTCCAAATTGACCAACCGATTCAGCATTTGGGTCTAATTTAACAAATACTTCATGGACTGAATGAATTAAATATGGATCACTACCAACTCCACGCCTATATTGAAACCTTGGATTCAAGAAGTATGCTACAATAAAATTATGTAGATTTAGTATTGTGTAGGAGAAAATGAAATAAAATCAAAGTAACAATGGATGAAAATTAAGCACCTGCTACATGAAGTGGATGTTTTAGTGTTTTCTCCCAACGATCTTTGAGTATTTTGAAGATCCAATCGCCAACTAGTTGACGATTGAGATTTTCTTTCATCACTTGCATAAGCTCGTATACAAAAGGCATTGTTGGAACAACTTCTGAATCAATGATTCGAAGCACCATGTATAATGGCTCAAAGTATGAAACAACATGTTTCATTCTATCCCAATACGGATGATCAAACATTAGTTTCTCTATATCTCGTCCAATGTTTGTCCGACTAAGCTTATGTAGTGCCCATTCATCACTCATAAACAATTTCTTCAAATCAGCCCTTTTTTAAAAAAGACTTTCAAGAGCAATATAGTTTGTAGCAAACCTTGTAGCTCCTGGTCGAACAATGTCTCCACCACAATACTTTCTCATTTCTGCAAGTAACCAACAATGATTGTAAATGAAGTTAGTTATCTTGCGGGCATTGCGTATTACCTCTGCAGTACTAGGTCTTTTCCTAATGTCTTCAAGCATTAAGTCGATGCAGTATGCCGCACATGGGGTCCAATATAAGTTAAACTTTTTCATCAACAGCTTCCCTGCTTTCACGAACGCTGACCCGTTATCTGTGACAATTTGGACCACATCATCTACCCTGACTTTTTTTATAACATTCTTCAATTGCTTGTATATGTATTTGTGGTCTTTGATATTGTTGGACGCATCGACTAACTTGAGGAACACCGTACTCCCTTTTGAATAAGCCATGAAATTAATTATGCTTAATCTCGTGGGCCCTGTCCATCCATCTGACATTATGGTGCAACCATATATCTTCCATTTTTCTCTTTGCTGGTTCACATAATCTTCCATATCTTTGTACTCCATTTCCAAGTACTTATTCTTTATTTCATATGGAGATGGAGGTTCGATTCCCATTCCTACAAATCATATGTAAGAAATATTTAAAACATGACACAAAAAACTACACCTTCTAAATGTATGAAACAATATAAAATTTGAGAACTTAAAAATTACCTGCTTGTTATGCACCAATAATCATATTCTTGAAGTGGTAAGAGTTTGCTTTATTGGGCGTGACACTATCATAAATGAAGAATTTTCTTATTAAGCGTCCCATTGTTTCTTTAATTGAACCACCCTTTAACATATCTTTAATATTTTTTTGCTTTGCCTTAGAAGACTTGTAGAGTGAGGGTGCAATAGGCGGTGATGGGTCTGAATGTCGCATACTTTGAGATTTCCGCATTATCGGTGCACCACTAGGTCGTGACAACTCCCTTGTTTTACGCTTGCTTCTTACAATATTTTCATGTTGTTGTCGCTCCCATTATGTTGCCTTCAATGCACGAACCGCTTCTCGATAAGCATCCCGCTCATCCAAGTCCATATTTGTTGGATACATGTACACTTCATCATCATCATCATCATCATCATCATCATCCTCGTCCATGACATTTGTATGCTTAGGCCCCATAGTGCCACGTAATTGATCTCTGATCTCTTCAATATCTGCAATTTTCTTTGCTTTTGCTTTACTTTTTTCATGTAACATCTCTCGTATCTCTTCTTTCACTTCAAGTGGCACTAAAAGAAACTTTTTGGTATTGTTATTCAGGTCTCTATGCGCTAAATGATACTTGAATCGACTAGTGCCTCCACTCTTCATCACCAGCCCACAAAAATTACAAATTGTCCCATTTCGGTTTCCCTCTAATGGTGAACAATACTTCCAAGCTAAATCTCGGCCGAATGTGCCACACCCACCACCTCCATCTCCACCTCTATCTCTACCTCCACCTCCACTTCCACTTCCACTTCCACTAGCCATTGCAACTCTATTGAACATATACTATTTCATTACAATTGAATAAAAATTTAAATTGAACAAGTAAATAAAAATAAACTTATTGCAAATATAGTAATCATGTCAATCAAACTTATTGCAAATGTACTAATTAATTACAATTAATTCTATGAAAATCTACTAATTCATTCAAGATTTAAAAAATGTACTAATTAATTACGAATGAAAATATAAAAAAAATTGAAAAAATTAGGAAGCTACTAATATTGTTAATTAAGTTAATAAATTAACTAAACTAAATTAATTCTATGAAAATCTACTAATTCATTCAAGATTTAAAAAATGTACTAATTAATTACGAATGAAAATATAAAATATAAAATTGAAAAAAAATTGGGAAGCTACTAATATTGTTAATTAAGTTAATAAATTAACTAAACTAAATTAATTATATGAAAATCTACTAATTCATTCAAGATTTAAAAAATGTACTAATTAATTCAAATGTACTAATTAATTACAAATGAAAAGAAAAAAAAAACATTGATGTACTAATTCATGACAATTGAAAAGAAAATAAATAAAATTGAAGATTTAAATAATATACTAATTAATTACACTTCAATACAAAATAATAAAAATTTAAAACAAACATACCTTAAAAACAAAATGAGTAACCTTGGGAGCAATGAGAGATCAAATATGAAATGTGGATGAAATTGGTGAAAAATGAGCTATTTATAGAAAAAAATTGGGCCCAAAAAGCTGTTGGAATCTCATTTTACCGTTGAAAAACAAAATTGGTCGTTTGATCGAAATCTAACCATTGGATCATCACATAGCCGTTGGGGTTCAATTCTAGCCGTTGGATCACATCCAGCTTCAATTTGGACCATCAAATGCACATAAAATGACCGTTGGAGCTCGTACCAAATTTGGATCGTCAGATCAACGTGGGGAAGTTGGGAGCCGTCGGATCAGCAGTAGGTGCAAGGCACCGATTTTTTTGAAAAATCGGCGAAATAATCCGAAACAAACTGATTTTTCTCCAAAATATTCCAGCCGGCGGCGATTTTTTCAAAAAATCGCCGAAATTACTCCCCTTACCGAAATTTCGCTGAAAATTGCCGAAATTGACCAAAATTTCTTCCGTCAACATTTCGCCCTCCTTTTTCATTTCGCCCACCTCCGAAACACGAAATTTCGGCCAAAAAAAGAGAAATTTTCATCCTTGAATATAAGAATAGATTTATATAAGGGTTATTTGATTAAAAGGGTAATTAGATATCCAATTTTGTAAATTTAACCTTTCATTTTTTTACCTCATTTTGATAAAAATGCTCTCATTGTTTTATTGTAAAAATAATTTCTTTTAAAACATATTGTAAATACTTGAAATAGTTAAGGGTATTTATATAAAAAATATGTTATCATTCAAACAAAAACATAGGAGGAGAAGGACTATTTAATCTTTTTTAACTAATTAATTCTTTATATAAATGAGTCGGGATTAGGATGTTATGATCTCGTTATCATCCATCATAAAGGTATAACTCCAATTTTCCATGAGAATATCATAGGTCGATCAAGAAAAAAAAATTCATATATATATCGGTGAAATATTATCGATATATCATGTATCGGGAGGTGACGATACAAATTTCGGACAGATATTTCGATCCCGCAATTTTTCCATTTTTATCGCCATTTATTGCCTTTACATCAATATTTATGGATTTTTTTACCCATTTTTTGGATTGGTCCAGGATTGCTTCGGTGAACGCAATGGTCAAACATGATCAAACCCCCGATTTGAACCTAATACAAAATGGTTAGAGTGTAACAACCGCTGGAACATGTTGCTTCTTGATAAATGATATGTATCAAAATGTATATATAAGAATAATAGATATTATTTTATTAAATAAATTAATTCATATTATTTTAGTTTCACATTTGATTTAATTTATTACAAAAATATAAAAACACAATTTTTTTTCTTTTTTTATATAATATATATTTATTAAATATAAAAAAAATTGTACATATTTTATTATTTATTCAATATCATTGAATACATTTAAATTAAAATGGATCTTAATTTGAATATTAAATATATTTTAAAATTAAACATGTTATCATATTATTATTATAAAATAATATTGTGTAACTTAATAATAAATGCACACTTATAAAATTTATATTTTTTGAAAAATAATTTTAAAGTATACAATTTTACTTCTTATATAATTTTTTAGAAAATTTTCTAATATTTTCAAAAAATTCATTAATTTTTATGTCATCTATATTTTATGTCAAAATATTTACTGATATATCTTCAATCTGATATATCCATAAAATCGAAGTACCGATAAATCCGTGATTATCAACACTTGGGGTCGATTCACAATTATTATTATTTTTTTTTATTGTCTTATTTTTATTTTTATCTTATTATTTTATTTTAAAGTTAATTTCATTAGCACTCTAATATATTTAACTTATTGGTTTTAAATTTAATCAACTAGCACCTCTATTGATATGTTTCATTTATAAAATTTATTTTTTAAAGACATTTTATGTAGAAAGATAAAGAGTAAAATATATTTAATAATTTTCAAAAAATAAATTTTATTTCTTAAAAAATAAAATATATTTTTAACTAACTATCAATTAATATATTTATATTAAACTTTAAGGTTGCGTTTGATTCTCAAAAGTATTAAAAAAAATAAAAAATATTAAGGGAAATAATTTTCATGTTTGGTTTCATCATTGAAAATATTAATGAAGAAAAAAAATCAAATATAATTAAAATTAGTTAAAAATTTATACATTTTAAAATTATTTAGTCTTTGTATAAAAAGAAGAAAAATAAGTCAAATGAATTTAAAGTAATATATAAAATTAATTTATTGATTTTAAAGTTATTTTTCTTAAAAAAAAAAAAAAAATCTTCATCACTTTGTAGATCCTAAAATTTATCCCAAATTTATTTTAATTTTAAGTCCAATTTTATTATAAGATTTAAAACTAAATTATATTTGAATTTTTTGGTCACTTATACATTTTAAATCTTAATTTTTATTATTTTGTTTTGTTTTTATTGTGCATCTTGAATTTTTAGTTTATTTTATTTTATTTTTTTACTTTTTTATCCACTTACTCCACCCACTCCCTCACTCTCTCTTCCCTACTCCCTCTCTCAGATGGCAATGAGACGGGTTCGGGATGGGTCGCCCCCATCCGAAACTCGCCCCATTTATTCAAAATAATTCTCATCTCTGTCCCATTTTAAAAATTAAATAAGGCAAAGCGGGTACAAGAAATTCTCATACCCGCCCTACCCCATTTAACTTTTTTTTTTTGAATTTTTTTAAAATTACTTTAAAATTTTTTAATTATATTAAAATAAATATATTTTATAAATAATTAAATTATTATATTTTTTATAACTTATTTTATTAAAAAATATTTTATTATTATCTATATATTAAAATATAGTAAAATAAAAATTAAATTAATTTTATATATAATTGGGTCGGGTCGGGACGGGACGAGGTGAGGTGGGACAAGGCATTACCCGAACCCACCCCAGCTTTTAAAAAAATTCCCAAACCCGTCCCAAACCCCTTTATTTAAAATTGAAACCCGTTCCATTAAGGGTGAGCGGGGCGGGAAGGGTACCCGAAAAAATCCATCCCATTGCCATCCCTACTCCCACGGCCACACATCCCCCTTCCCTTTCCTTTCTTCTTATTTTTCTTTTTCTCCATTTTTTTTTTCTTATTGTTGTTGTCATTGTTATTATTATTATTATTTGATTTATGTAGCAATGATTTGGGTATTTTGTGCTTGTTTAATTAGTTTATTTATTTATTTATTAAATTGAGTTTAATTTTGATTGTAGATTTTATTTGGATATTAACTTAAATTTGGATTATGTGATATTAAATTTAGGTCTAATTGGATTTATCTTGATTTGTTGCCTTTGAGTTTGATTGATTGTGTTTGTATTTTGGATATGGTGTATAACATGTGAGATATTTTTATTGGGTTATATTTCTTAATTTAGATATATTTTTACGGCAAAATTCATTCGACAATTTGAGGATTGCTTTTGGATTTATTGAATTTGAGATTGAGTTATTTTGGGCTCTGGATGGATATTTATTTTAAGCTCATTTTTGTTTCACATGGGCCCATTCCATTATTAGTATTATTTTGACCAAATATATTATTAGTATTATTTTGACCCAATATGGCTTTATGATACGTGAAAAACCAAATTTCATGAAAGAAAAATAGGTTGGAAAGCTCTAAATGGGGCATGGAGGTTACATTGTTTACCTTCATTTTTATTGGTTTTTATAAACATATTTTTATATATGTTTATTGTGCATACAAAATTGAACACTTGGTAGCTTAGAAATTTTGTTTTAATAAAAGAAATAGTTTAGTAGTAATTATGTTTTAATAAAAATAATAGTTTAAAAATTTGAAATACTTTTGTAAACAAAGTTGTAAAAATTCATACTTTTTCTAGTAAAAGCAAGTAAAAATAATTTATTATTGTGAAATTGAAATTTTGTATTAAATTCTTTTGATAAAAAAAATGCAAATGATTTTCTTGAAAATAAAAATTGAATACAAATAAAATTCAATCAAATAATTTGTTGCATATCAATTGAATTTTTTTTTGTAAATAAATAAATTGAAATCATTAATTCGAAATGTTTTTAATAAACTCATTAGAATTTCTTGAAAAAGTAATTTTTTGAAATATTTTTTTAATCAGTTTGCTTAATTCTCTTGTTTTTTTTACCTTGTACATTATTGTAATATACTTTTATAATTATTTTCCTATACATTGATTTGTGTCCTCAATCTTGGTATCTTTAATTAATTAATTAATTGTCATAATTTTCTCAATTTGTTTAGTAGAGATCGTTGGTATAAAGGCTTAGAGAGGTGCTACGGCTTTTTACCGTACCTTCCCAATAGGTAACTAAACCCCCAAATTTAGACTTGATTTTTACAGACATGTCTCCTCCAAATAAGAAGTCACACAAGTTTTTTTTTTTTTTTTTTTTGCCCTTTTAAAAAATAAACTAAAATAAGTGATAACTTCAACTTTTTTTCTTCTTTTTTTTTTTTTTTTTTCAAAAAATCAATTTTAGACCTATCCCATTTTTAAGAATACTTTTTTTTTTTTTTTTTCAATTTGTCGTAGATGTTAAAAAACCCATTGGGTTGGCATAAGCAAATGGTAACATAGGCTATCTTTCATAACTCTTATATTACATCTTATGATGTGGGTTTGTTTACTTACTAGTAGTTTAGTACAAAAAGACAATTTTCTATCAAATCTCCTAAGATATAGGCTATCTTTGGTTGTGGAAAGTACTACGAAAAGAAAAAAAAAATACTTAAAAAAATAATTTTATGGAAAATTTCAAAGAAAATTAAATATAATTAAAACTAGTTAAAAATTTATGTATCTTTTAATTATTTAATATTTATATCAACATGTTAAAATAAAGTGAATTGAGTTTGAAGTAGCAAATAAAAAGAATTCCTTAAACTTTAAAATTTTTTTTTCTACTTTTTCTTTTTTCTCATTTTTTTTTTTCCCTACTTTATTTCCCTTACATTTTCCCTCAAGTTTTATGAGAACCAAACATAGTCATAGTATTTTAAAGAAATAATTGGTTAAAATGGATGAAATAATCCTCATATTTGTGAATTTATTCCTTCTCATGTTTTTGTTTGAAAATTAACCAATTTTTGACATAAATGTCTTTGACAGTTTCAAGAATTTACAATATGTTTGAGAAAATAAAGGACTAATTTAAATAGATAAAAACATCTGAGAGAGAGGTGAATTGGAGTTAAAAAAAAATTATTTTTAAACACAATAAAATTAAATACAAGAAGTACGAATATAAAGAGATAAGGTTATAGAAAGCAAACTCAGATTTATAGTGGTTCGTCACTTCCTTACCTACATCTACTCTCTTCAACCTCCTAACTAAGTGAGAGTTCCACTTATACTTAAAGTTTCAACCAAACTTCTAATTACTTTTTACACTTGGATTCTAGCTACAATGAGCTTTTACACAATTTTTTCAAGTCTCTACTCACTTGACGGTTTTAACACTCAATTAACAAGTTTGAATCTCTCAACTTAGCTCAACAATGGCTAAAATACAACTCAAGACTACGATGAATCACAAAGGTACACTAAAGAATATGCAAATGGAGATTTAATGCACCAAGAAAAGAAATGAGAGTTTTTATAGCAAGAACAAGTAGGTAAACAAATAAACGTATGTGTTTCTTACTCATAAATGAAGTGGAACTCTCAATTTATAGGTTTCTAATCTCGGGAGCCAAAAAACCAAAAAACAATCTCAACCGGTCGAGTTGGGAGTAAACCGGTTTACTAGCTGTTGGAGCATTAAATGCTTGGCAGGTGACCGTTACCCTCGACTAGATCTTGATCAGACTTCGACCGAGAAAGAAAGGCTATTGGAAAAAAGAGAAGGTTTTTTTCATCTCTCGACCGAACCACAACTGGGAAAGAGTAACCGGTTGACTGGTACCTCAACCGATTGGCTAGTGCCTCGACCAGTTCACCATTTTTTGCTCGAAAACCTATCTTTTTCTGGTATTTTTGCTTCTAGCACTTAGGCAAGGTCTTTAGGTAAAATAATATTTCAATTTTGAAACGTTTTGCCTAAGGTTCATTTGATAGAACTCGGATTTTGATGGAAATATAACTTTAATACATAAACCAAGTTTTCAAAGATGCATGAAATGATACGAAAATCCTAAGTACACCCATGCATTCATCTTACATATGTTTCCGGTGATTAAAAGGTCTTTCAAAAGTCTTGATTTTGCATCCATTAGGTCATTTGATGAATTTTCAAATTAACACATGAAATTATTTATAATTTAAACCAATTAGTAACTTAACCATGGTTTGTTATCATCAAAACATGATTAGGAGAACCCTTGGGCTAATAATGTTTTTATATGAAAATAATACGGGTATTTTTTTCAAAATAATGTAAAAAAAAAAAGGTGATGGAAGTTTGGACCTCTAAAATTGGGTTTCCAATGATCCTTTTAATTAAATAACCATATTTTTAAATATTTGGGCATTAAATTATTTTTGTACATGATGTAAATTGATTCTATCAATAATTAAAGAAAATTTAAATAATCAAATATTTATTTCTAAATTTTTCTTTCTATTATAAAATCATTAAAGCAATATTTGGTTTGTGAAAATTTGAGGAAAAATGTGAAGGAAAAATAGAAAGAAAAAAAAAGTGAAAGAAAAAAAGTTTCAAAGTCAATAAATTATTTTTATATGTTTCTTCAAACTTATTTTACTTATTTTTCACTACTATATAAATATTAAATAATTTTAAAATACATAAAATTTTAATTAATTTTAATTATATTTAATTTTCGTTTATTTTTTTCATAAATGAAACCAACAATTAGAATATCATTTTTTTTCCTTAACATTTTCCATAACCAAACATAGCCTAAATGTTCAAGTAACATGATTCTTATACTAATATTTATAATTCATGTAATGTACTCAATAGATTATGTAGCGGAGAGAAATCCATTTTATTTCACATGATACCATCTTATTATTTTATTTCGGTGAAAACATCATCAATAAATTGTTGCAGTACGACAAACGAAGATCCACCGTCCATCACAGCCTCTCGAAACGTGTCACTCATCTGCTTCACCTTCCTCCTCACCTCGTTATCACCGTCCATCAACCTCTTCACTCCTATCTCCAGCTTTTCGCACTTTACTAGCTCTCCACCGTCCGTGTAAATCATTAACAAATCTCGACCGTCAATGAAGTCCTCATTCTCTGTGACTCCCACACCCAATCCCAATTCTCTCACTATTTTACACGCATTGAGTTTTTGCTCTGCGTACATAGGCCACACCATAATCGGTACACCACACCACAAACTCTCCAGGATGGAGTTCCACCCACCGTGGGAAATGAACCCCCCTATTGATGGATGGCTCAGGATCTTCAACTGTGGGGTCCATCCACAAACTAAGCCCTTCTCCGCCGTGCGATCTAGGAAGCCATCTGGCAAGACTTCGGCCGGATTCGTATAATCTGAGGGTAGAGCGTGTTTCACCCGCGGCGGCTGGCGTAATGACCAGAGGAAGCTGTATCCACTGCGCTCGAGTCCATGCGCTACCTCTTGCACCTGAGCCGCACCCAATGCCCCTCTGCTACCGAAGCAGAGGAACACCACCGAACCGGCCAGCTTACCATCGAGCCACGTGATGATACGATCATCAGTCCAGTCAGACCGGTCTATCAACGGTCCAAGTGGATAAACCGGCGGATACTGCCTATTCGAAACCAGCTCCGCCACATCGGGCTCTAACTCTATGAGTGTATTTACGATAATACCCTTAGCTTCTCGAAACCTCCGTCCTAGGTAGAGCATCGGATCGTACCCATCTTCGTCTTTTTCCAGCATGGCCGTCTGCAGAACCCGCCGGGGAACTGAGTTGACTGAAATCGGGAGGGTTAACTTGGTGGCAGGGAGTTCACTGACTTGAGAATCGAGATCTGGGAAACGAAGCACTTGTTCCAACATTGCTGCTCCGCTGGGGAAATAGATATAAGAAGCGACGCCGAGCTCCGCGGCTAGGTCGATCATGGCGGAGGCTAACGGGTCCAGTACCAACCCGGCGAGCTGGGGGGAGTCAGAGGCGAGCACATGGGTCTGTATCGCGTGCTTAACGTGGGGTTTCAGGAGCTGGAGAGAGAGAAGATAGCAGTCCACACCGGAGATGTCGTCGAGTTGAGGAAGGTCAACTTGAGGGAGGGTGATGAAGCGGATTCCGGGGAAGGAGGGGGCGGCGGGTGGTGGTGGTGGGGCTGAGGCAAAAAAGGCGTTGAAGGTAAGGAAGGTGACGGAGAGGGCGTGGTGGCGGCTGACTAGATGGTTGGCGAGCTGAAGCATGGATTGGAAGTGGCCAATCTCAGGGATGGGGATGAAGACCAGCTCTGCTTTCATCTCCATCTTTTCTCGCAATGAGGCTCTGCTCCTTCTTCTTCCACTTATACAGGATTCTTCTTGGAGGATGAATCACGGAACCGGTATGGTCTTTTTTTTTTTTTAATTATTATTATTATATAAAAAAATAATTTAATTTTTTATTTACCATATATAAATATATATATTTTTGGGTATTCGGATCAATTCATCCATAAAAATAATGGAAGTTTTTCTGGAGATCCTCTCTCATTTGTTTTTGCATGGTTTTTATAGAGAGTTTGTGGGTTCTTGTTTATTATATTTTGACTTGTTTCTGACAGAAAGGTCCAGGAGTAAATAGTAAAATATTTTCAGAGTAGTTGGCTCTTCTTATCCCCGTCAGGCCTCGTTGTGGATAGCAGGATAGGTATTAGGCACCATGATGATCGGTATAATTAAAATAAAAATTATTTATGTTTTTTTTTTCTTCATTTTCCACCCTTTTAATACATCATCTATAATAAAAGAATTAAAAAAAAATTTATAAAATTTATCTTTTTCTAAATTATAATTATTTTTATGTAATTAAACTTTTTAAAATAAAAATATTAAAAAAAATTAAACTACATATTTGAACTCATTCAATTCCATTTAATTTTTTGATATAACTCCAATTTTCCATGAGAATATCACAGGTCGATTCACAATTATTTTATTTATTTTTTTATTGTCTTATTTTTATTTTTATTTTTATCTTATTATTTTATTTTATTTTAAAGTTAATTTCGTTTGCACTTTAATATATTTAACTATTATTGGTTTTAAATTTAATCCACTTGCACTCCTATTGATATGTTTTATTTATAAGATTTATTTTTTAAAGACATTTTATGTAGAAAGATTTTAGGTAAATACATTTAATAAATTTTTAAAAATAAAATTTATTTTTAAAAAAATAGAATATATTTTTTACTAACTATTGGTTAATATAATATATTTATATTAAACTTTAAGACTATGTTTAATTTCCAAAAAAATATTAAAGAAAAAAATATATTACAAAAATTTCATGTTTGGTTTTATAGTAAAAAAAATACAAAAAAAAAAAATCAAATATAATTAAAATTAATTAAAAATTAATACATTTTTAAATTGTTTAATCTTCGTAAAATGAGAAAAAAATAAATGAAATGAATTTAAAATAATATATAAATTTAATTTATTAATTTTAAAGTCTTTATTTTTTCATCTTTATATCACTTGTTATTTTCTTCTATTTTTCTTTTCTATTCTCTTACTCTTACATTTTTCTTCAAATTTTGAACAATGATATCTTAAAAAAAAAAATCCACAAAATAAACCTCCTCCCAAGATAATTCCCAAATTAAACAGTTTTAAATTTTTTAAACATAAAAATAAAACAAAACCAACTATTATTTTAAACTTAAATTTAAAGTGTGCCGCTACTACGGTTTTTGACTATTTAAAAAAAAAAAAAAATCTTAATTACCTATTGCAATCTTTCTATGATGTGGATTTTGACGCATTAATTTAAGAATTATTTTGATTGAAGATTTATTTTACGGATTATTTTTTGTAAACAAATTATATTTTCTGGAAACTCTTTTTTTTTTTTTTTTTTTATTATCATTTCTACCTGTTCTATCCCACCACTCATTTTCTCTAGGTTCTCCACTTCATTGTTTTTTTCTTTTAATCTTTTTTATTGTTCTTCAGATAATAATGTTTGCATCAAACCATACGATGCAGTAAATCTATTTTTAGAAATAATAAAATAAATAATAATACAGATAATAAAATTACTTTATTAAAAAAACAATACATTTATGATATTTAATTATATATATATATATATGATATTTCTTAATAATTCATATTGAATAGGAAAAAAAATTATTAAAATTATATATATGAGTTAATTTTAACCTTAAAGCGGATAATATAAAAAAGATCATAGAAATATACGATTTTGAATATAAATAATAAAGTAGATATAGTTAATTTTTATTTTTTTTCTTTTTGTGGATGTTCTGATTTATTTATTTTATTAGTTCACTTAAAACATTTCATGTTTCGCATTAAATTAATACATGGATACAAATAATTGACATTAGAAAATCGAGTTTTTTGGACCTTGATGTTAAGCAACCAATTTGACCGGAAAAATAAAACAGTATGTTAGCTAATGAACCAACATTGTACATAGGATGGATTAAATTAAATTAAACAGATTAACACCCCATCTCATAACCAGCCTGCATTTTTAAGTTTTGTAGGTGGATTCAATAAAGTCTAAACTCATAATTTATTTTTCAGAAAACATTAATACAATGTTAAGTTATTAATATATTTAAGGTATTGAATTAATAGTATAACATCCATATTTTATTTATTACAAATAAGAAAAAATTATGCTTCTTCTATTTAAATTTACCATGAAATGAGGCTATTGGTAGGGCTACAACTTGAGCAGATTGGCCAGATTGATGACTAACTTGAGTCCAACCTAAACTCAATCGAACCCAAATTCTAACCCAAGGTACTCAACCCAAAGTCAACCTAAACTCAACTTAACTATATTTTTCTAAGTTTGGGTTAAGCTCTCGTTGTTTAAGTTAGACTTTGATTAATTGGGTTAGACTCGGATTGATCGGATTGTATAATTCAAAATTTATCTATGATATTATTTTTAATATATTTATATGAAAATTTAAATAATAAATAGGATAAAATTTCAATATAGCAACAAAAGAACAAACATAAATTTATATTTTAAAAAAAATTATAAAAGAAAATGAATATTAGTATATAAAATGAGATGTATTATAAATATTATAAAAACATCAAATTGAGTTCGGGTTAGGATCAGGTTGTCTAAACCTTAGCCCAAATCCAACCCAAATTGAGATCAGGTTGGAAAAACCTAAATCAAACCCAACTTGATTATCGAAAATGATTGTCCAAGTCTGGCCAAACGTCAAGTTAAGTTTGACTTGGATCGGATCAACCCGCCAAGTTGCAATCCAAGCTATTGAAAGGTGATTGAATATGAATTTTACGTCACAATTATAAATTTATGAATATTTAAAAAGAACTATCGGAATCTTGTTTGGAATGATACGATATTGTAATAATTATTCTAAAACTATGTTTGTTTTAGAACAAAGAATAAATGTTTTTATTTTTTGGCATTGGAAGGAACTGTTTCTCATATTTGGGTTTTGAAATAAAATTTTATTACTAAAAACATTGGACACTTATTTTTAAGAGCTCTTTTTAAGAACCTTTTCCCAAAAATAAAAAATCATCAAACACAACATTTATTTATTGTAATTTTTTTTGTTTAATGAAAAAGTATTTTTTTTAAAGAAAAAAAATTAAATTATTACTTTGCCCAATAATACACGGAATAATGGTTATGAAAACATCAATAGATTTTCTTTATTTTTAGAATAAAATGAGCATTATTTTTCATACTGAATTGGACTACAATCAAGCAAATGAATTTTATTTCTTCATGCTAGCAAAAAGATCGGTGATAAATTGTCCCAATGAAGCAAATGAAGATCCACCGTCCCTCACGGTCTCCCTACACGTCTCACTCATCTGCTTCACCTTCCTCCTCACCTCACTTTCACCGTCCATCAACGCCTTCACTGCTACCTTCACCTTCTCCCTCTTCACCAAATGTCCACCGTCCGTGTAAGCCATCAACAAATCACGGCCGTTCATGTCCTCATCGTTCTCTGTGACCTCCACACCCAATCCCAAGTCCCTCACTATTCTATACCTATTGAGTTTTTGCTCTGCATATATAGGCCACACCAAAATCGGTACACCGCACCACAAGCTCTCCATGATGGAGTTCCACCCACCGTGCGATACGAACCCTCCGATTGATGGATGGTACAGGATCTTAAACTGTGGGGCCCACCCACAAACCAAGCCCTTCTCCGCTGTTCGATCTAAGAACCCCTCCGGCAAGACTCCGTCGAAATTCGTATGATCTGACGGTGGAAGGTGTTTGACCCTCGGTGGCTGACGTAAGGACCACAAGAACCTGTATCCACTGTGCTCGAGTCCATGCGCTATCTCATGAACTTGACCCACACCAAAAGCTCCCCTGCTCCCGAAGCAGAGGAAGACCACTGACCCCACCGGTTGATCATCAAGCCACTTCATGATGCGATCTTCGCCGGACCGGTCCGCTTCGATCTGATCTAGTAGCGGTCCGACCGGGTAGACGGGCGGACAATCTACCTTCGAAACCAAGTCGGCCAAACCCGGTTCGAGGCCGGTGAATGAATTTACGATAATGCCCTTTGTTTCTCGGAACCTCCTGGCGTGGTAGAGCATCCAGTGGTACCCATCTTGGTCTTTCTCCAGAAAGACCGACGGCAGTTCACTAGTCGGAACCGGTTCGAAAAAACTCGGGATGGTCAACTCGGTGGCGAGTCCACCGAGTTGAGAATCGAGAGCCGGGAGATTAAGCAAGAACCCCAGAAATGCCGCTCCGCTGGGGAAGTAGACGTACGCCGGGACTCCGAGCTCGTCGGCTACATCGATGACGGCGGTGGAGAAGAAATCCAGCACTAACCCAGCGAGTCGTGAAGAGTACTTGGGATCGGACTCGGTGTCTCCACCGTGTCGGGTGGTGATGGCGTGTTTGACGTGGGGTTTGAGGTGTTGTTGGAAAAGAGACTGACATGCCTCGCCGGAGACGCCTTGGAGGGGAGGTGGGTCGACGTGGGGAAGGTTGAGAAAGCGGATTCCGGGGAGAGAGGCGGCGGAGGAGGGTAGTTGGACGGTGGCGAAGAAGGTGGAGTAGGTGAGGATGGTGACGGAAAGGCGATGGTGGCGGTTGACAAGGCGCTTGGCGAGGTCGACCATGGATAGAAAATGGCCAATTTCTGGGACAGGAAGAAAGACGAGCTCTGCAAATTTGGAATCCATGTAGGGTGGTGGAAGGTGGGTGTGAATTGTGAAGGAAAGCCAGTTGTGCAGGTTGTTTATTGACGAGGAGGATGAGAAGTGGTGCTGTAACTGCTGTTACGTATGTGCATTCAATGTAATAACGTATTGCATAGAGTGACGTGTCAAACGCTTGTTCACAGGCTTCCACGTGATGAAATAAGGATGATAAGGATAAATGAAATCAAAATACAATGGTGGAAACAAATAAGACGGTGATATGTACATGTTTTTTTAAATAAAAACCAAACCCTAAGATGGAATTAATATGGATTTAATTTCATATTTACAAGTGGAAAAATATTCATGCATGATTTATAGTCCATGTTTTCTTCTCTATTGTTTCATTTGTTGCTTAAAAATCTCTAAAAAAAAATGAAAATTATCTTGAAATAATTATTTTAGAAAATAACGTGCTCTAATTTCAAAATAAATTCTACGGGAATTATTTTCTAAAAACTATTTTCAGGAACGAATATTAATTTTCTCATATTTAATTTATTATAGAAAGTAAAAAAAAAATTACAATTATTTAAAAAATTGTTATAGGAGCTAAAAAGTTCTCATAACAAGAAAATAAAAGGGAAATTTTTTTTGCAAGCGGAACAATATCCTTTATAACTAAGGCTATATGATACAAAATTAAAACCCTCCATGAAGCAAAGGTAGATCACCTCTCGATGAAGCAATGAACCACCTCTAATTCTCTTTAGATTCTCATTCATATAGGTTTTAGTACAAACGGTCATAGAAACATGAGCAACTTTTCGTTTTAGTTTCTTCAAGAAAACACTTCAACTACAATCCCTATTTACATATATGCAATGTTAATTGGTTGAAGACAAATTTGAATGAAGCATCAAGACTCTTAAAGGAAGCAATATAACATAGTTGTTGGACACGATGTGACATGGTTGATTGGTGGAACTTTAGGTTATGTTTAGTTCCCAAAAAATAAAAAAAATGTGAATAAAAATGATTTTTTCATATTTGGTTATCCTATAAAAAATATAAAAGAAAATAAAATTAATTAAAAATTTATGTATTTTTAAATCATTTAATCTTTATACTGATAAGTTAAAATAAATAAAATGAGTTTGAAGTAAAAAAAAAAAAAAAAAAAAAAAAATTTATCGACTTTTAATCTTTTTTTTTTTTTCTTCACTTTTTCCTTTCTTCTACTTTTCTTTTATATTTTATTTCCCTTACATTTTCCCTCAAAATTTCTGGGAACCAAACATAACCTTAGTGTTGAAGGGTCTATCCTACTCCCCACGGTTCCCTCATTGCTTCGCCTTATAGCATAATGTTACATTGCCTTTAACCTATGGCAAGTGTGCAGACTTGCACATGATCTCTCGTGTTAGACAACTTCAAAAATAAGTGACAAGGACTCTACTTCTCTTGGTTGATAACTTCATAGTTTCCCTATGGTTTATTATCTTCTTAGATCACTTTTAGTCTTATTATATTTGGAGTTAGATGGACTTAATTCACTTATATTATACCTTCACATTAGTTTATAACTTCTCTTTTGATTTCTATGCTAAAATATATTTAGTATATAGTTTCGTAACTATCTTTTTACGTTATCCTAGACTATTCAAACTTTAAGCTCAACTATAATAATAATAATAATAAAAACAATAAAAATAAAGATTTTGTTTAACTAAACACTATATTATACAATAGAGAGGGGTTAAAAAAAGTTTAAAATATAAATGTTTTTTTGTTGGATAAAATGAACCGAAAAAGTATATATACTACATGTTTAGAATCGGATTGGTCATTGAATATAAAAAAAATATCAGTTGACAATTCATTGGTCTTAGTGATGTTATAAAGATAAATACTTCTTTTGTCGAATAAAATGAAGTGAGATAACATTTACTATAATGTTTTCAGAATCAGACCAGTCGTTAAACAAAAAAAGTTGTCAGTTCATGATTCATTAATCGTGATTATAATAGAACTAGTCACGTCATAAATATGGAATTTTTATATTATATAAAATTAAAAGTAATTATAAGAAATTAAGACATGTATAACTTAAAATTTTCATAATATCTCATTTTTTACATTTGATATTATTGAATTCAATGATGATAAATTTAAATATAAACGTATCAATATTTTTAATTTTTTTTAATAAAACATAAGAGGAAAGGAAAAATATAATATTTAATTATATTTTTATAAAAATTTTAATTTTTTTAATGTTTTATAAAATTTTAAAAATTATTACATTATTTAATTTATATTCTTCTCATATATAACATTATAAAAATAAATTAAACTTAAATATTTAGGTTTATTCAAGAGTTTAAATTAATGAAAAAAATTTCGTGAACCGTACAAATGGCCATGTGGTAGTGATTCCCCTTTCTCACAGGTGCAACCTAAGATTGATTTCTCATGACAAACATGAATTGCCTTAAATTACTGGTGAGCTACAGGTTGCTTAACCATCCAGCCCACAGGTTGGCACAATTGGGTCATTAGAAAGTTAATTTTAAAGCTCACCTACCTGCTCGGCTTGATCGGGTTGACGGTTGGATCGTCGGTTCAATTTCGATTTGATGTAATAATGGACCAGAAATGTGCCCGATCGGATCGAAACACTGACATATGATTTAGAAGAAGATATATAAATTTAAAGAAAACAAAATGGAGAATATTTTATGGTTCATGCCCATGCAAACCTAATCAAGCCTTTGGGTCAACTCGGAGGCTCTAGTACTCCAAGCCGGCCTATTGATTTGGGTCACCTATTGGGTTGGGCCCAAAAATTGATTTGGGTCGGGTTCAAAACTGATTCAAGGCCTGGTCGCCCATTCATGCTGGACCACATACATGTTGGGTTAGCCAACTTGGCCCGACATGTCGGCCCAGCCCAAGGTTTATTAGGGTCTTCAACATGTAACATGTACTTTTATTTTTTTTCTTCATATTTTTTTCCTAAAATTTTCTAATAATTGATAAAAATTATTAAAAAAAAATGATTTTCTCATATTTGAATAACATGGAAAAACATGAGAAAAGAATACTAAGATCTAGGAATATATTTGATTATAAGAAGGTTTGAGGGAAAGAAAATGCAAAGGAGGAATATAGGGAAAGAAAAAGTTATAGTAAATTTATATATATATATATATTGTTGAGTTGTTTATTGAAAAATTGAGAAAAAAATAAATGAAATTAAATTACTAGGGGATACCCTTTCCTCAAGCTTTCCTCACCTTAACTGAAAATGAGAGGAAAAATCTTTTCGCATTTTTCCCTCGTGTTTTCTTTAATATTTTTTCTTATCTTTTTTTCATGCATATGGCAACCAAACATCAAAAGAAAATCATTTTCTTTAATAGTGTTTTGTCCCCTTTTCTTAGTAACCAAACATAGTATAAGGAAAATAAACCATTAAAAGATTTTTCTTTGCATTTTCCTTAGATGGAAAAGGATGAAAGTTTAAGAAAAAATGCATTCTTTTATAATTTTATTTTATTTTATTTTTATCTATAGAACCAAACAATAGAAAGCCTAAATGTTAGAAGTTAAGGCATATTCTTTCACAAAAACTTCCATACCAATTGCAAGGATACTTCTTGTTTCCTTCTTAAAAGAATCTTCTTACTTTACATGATATATAAGTTGAAGAAAATGTTTCATTCTGCCTGTCTAGCCCTTCGCTTTTGTCATCATAATCAACTTGGGAGGATAGAAAATTTTGGATTATTCAATGTTTTCAAAAGTAGTTTTTTTTTTTGAGAACAAATTCTAGAATCAATTTGAATGAAATGCTGTTTCAAAATTCATTATTCTCTATTAAAATATTATATGTATAATATAAAGGTTTTCAAAATATCATTTATATTTTCAATTATTACTAAAAAAAATAATTGAAAATACCTCAAATTATTTTACAAAATAGCTTACTTTCAAAAGAGATTCATGAAAAAACTACTTTCAAAAGTAGTTTTGAAAGAGACTCCAAATCTTGACTCGGTATCTTCAATCAACACCTTGTCAAATTGGTTTATTTTTATAATTGTTATGCTTGTCCCTTTTTCTTTGGAATTCCATGTTTCCAATGTTATGTTTGTACCTTTCTGATGTTATTCCTGCATGAATTTCTAATGAAGAAAATAGAGAAAAACAAAAGAAAAAAACACACTGATTTAATGTGTTTCGACAGAATGTCTATGTCCACGGGAGTAGGATTGAAGACTTTCACTACACCAAAATTAGGGTTACAAGAAAAGGGTATTTATACTAACCCTCACTATGCTCCCCTCGTTCCACTATGCTCCACTCCAGTATTTGCCCCTTCTTCTCCATATATGTCTTTCACTCAATATGAGCAACATACTACAACACTTCCCTTTAGAAACTATATATAATTGAGTAGGGTTTTACTAAACCTTAGTTGCATGCATGGACATATTGATAAAATGTAGAGATCAAAGAAACTGATGTTTATCATTGGAGAGATCAAAGAAATACAACTAATTCAAATTTTGGATGATTTCAAATTCAAATTGGATCTAGTTTATGTCATGTAATTAGGAATATTACTTTGAGTACTTCGAGGGTGATCATATCTTTATTTAAACTCCATTTTTCACCCAAACAATGGAAACTAAATATTGTTTATATCAAGCATTGAAAACATGCCTTGATCACCAGAAAAGGGAACCAACCTAAATCCATCATGTGCTTTGTTGAAGAGGTATGGATCTTCTAATGCTGTAGAGGACACCACCTTTCTCTATATTCTCTCTAACAATGGGAGCGAGAGAGAACGAGTTCTGTTCTTGTTTCAAAAGATGTGATATCTGAGAACAGACACTTTCCTTAATATTTATACCCTCTTGCCTTAGGGACCATTCTATTTAAAAGATTGGGTCATATGTGTCTCAGCCCCATCATCTGAGACACATATGGAATTGGGCTCTACACATGAGGTGGTCCATACTTAGAACGAACAGAAAACAAATATTATAAGGGTGAATAACTTAGTCATAAACTATTGTTAGATATGTGAGTCCATATCTTAACAATCGATCGACGATGACCTCTAATAGTGAGTTCAAATTTAAGAGATTGAACATATAATTTTCACCAACACTATGCATATTATTCCATATTCTAATCAAACAAAGGCACATCAACAATTTTGAGAGCTTTTTGCAGTTGATTATGCATGGTTTTTTGCCGGAAAGGAAGAGAACTAAAAAAAAAATGCCTTGGTAGGTTCTCAAGGTATAGTAACCCTACTATGTTGATTCCAAAGTTCTCCACTAGAGATGATGGAAGTGAGAATTGAGGTTTATATTATTGTCCGTGTAGTTGTTTCTCACCAAGGAAAAAAAAACCCCTAAAAGCCCATGGAATGTGGAAGGTGGTGGTGGTGGTGAGAGGCATTTTTGAGCATGTTAAGGGGCCAAAAACCAACGTGGAATACAACTTTCTAGGGGCATCCAAATCATTTCTTATGGTTATGTATGTATCTTTATTCACATACAAAATCATGAAAAAAGCCTTTTCATCATGCGATTCCATTGCTTTATGTTGACAGAAAAGGGAGGAAAAATCAAGGGAAAACTTCGCTTTTGGCTCCATTTGTTTGCTTAGGAACCATCACTTGCATATTTTTGTATGCGTCCTGCTATATATAAAGCCAAAAACAGGCACAAGAAAGAAAAGACGTAGATTTACATTTAGACGTACATCAAAATTGATCAAAACTCATCAAGCCCATTTGGCCAAGAAAGACATGCAGCCAGTCCCTAAAAGAAGGGAGATATTTGCCCCTAACTGGAGCCTCAGGCTGTTCTGTAGCCTCGGGTTCATGAAGTCCGCCGCTAGAAGATCCACCAGCGCCATGTATATCAAGATCCCAGCCGATGCCGCGTCAAATACCCCTTCAACTATGAGTGCAGTTGGGCCATTTTCGTGGTAAATTCTTGATATTCCAATGCCTAGCACTATTCCCACTGGGGTTGTGACGGAGAAGAAAAGAACCATCATGGCCATAGTTGAGAACCTGAATTTGGCCTGCTCAAACAGCATACTTTTTTTAAAAGTGAAAAAAATATTCATTCGGGCTTTTGAGGACTAATTTATTGGTGGGGACTCATAAAGAATGATTGATGTTGTCATTGTGTCAACATTCTTGGGCCATTTTCTGCAGAAATCTGGATTAATTATAAAGAAATGCTAAGAATGTAAGAATGGTACCTGAGATATGCAGCCCCCAAGCCCCAGCCCCTCGAAAAACTGATGGAAAGACAGGGCTGCTAGGAGAGGCTTGATGGTTTCTGGCCTTTGAGAGGCGCCTAAGGAGACTCCAATTATCACCGAATGAACCACAATTCCCAGTTCCAAAACCTAACCAACATTTATCAAATTAGCCGAAGAAAAAACAAATTGAGTATTGAATTAATGATGGGTTCAAATCTCACTTGCGAGACGATTCTGCGTCTGATGAGGTCGGAGAGGCTTTCCTCATCGGATGGGCTGGCCGAGCCATGGGCATGGCCATGTGTGGCATGTGTGTGGACATGCACATGCCCTGCATGCTCCTGACCCCTCTCCTCATCGGCAGTCACTTGTTTAGGCTTGCTGAAGTGCTGCCTCTTATAATACCCCGTCGCGAAAGTGTCCACCATGAGTGTCCCTATAGCGGACATCATGGCAACAAGCCCGGTGAACGGGAACTTCCCCCAAGGATTCTCCCCGAGGCAAGGCGAAGTGAGCCTCTCAAACGCCTCGGGAAGTATGTGAATGAAACCAGTGGCTAGAATCACGCCTGCAGCAAAGGCCTTGATCATGAAGAAGATGTGGTTTTCGGGATTTAGAGCTGGGACTTTCTTCCCCAGTAGAGGGATGCTAACCCCAGCTGCACCTGCAACAAGGATGGAGGCAATTGCAGCAAGCTTATACTTGAGTGATTCACCTCCATTACTGGGGTGATCAGAGTGCTCAGCTTCATCACATGAGCAGTCAGACAAGACTAAGCTAGGGAGGAAGAAAATGAGGAGAATGAGAAGGTTAGTGGCGGTGATACAGAGAGTGGGGGCAGAGGCCATTGAGGGTAGTGATGGGTCCTTTGAGAAAGGTCACAAGCTCTTTATAGGGGGAAGGAGAAGGAAAAGAATGGGCACTGCTGGTTGCTGCAAATTCATATGGGTGGCTAGAAATGAGAGAATCTCCCACCATGGCCACAAAAGTGCAAACCAATACGTCGAGTCTCATCATATTACTATTAGTAAAAATGCTACTTTTTGGGAGTTTAGAAACAAATATCTTTACCATTATTTAGTTATTCAATTTTTTATTTATTAAATTAGTAGTTTAAAATAAATTTTAAAATTTTTCAAAAATTAATAGTTCAACATAATTTCAATCTCGATTTTATAAATATCAAATTTTTACATTCAAATCGTTAAAAATTAATGAATGATAGAATAAACAATGAGATTAAGTTGTATCCATCTATAAGATTAAGAAAACAAATGAAAACTCATATTACGGTCGGATATTGTCCATTTTAGATTTAAAGAAACTTTCACAGTTTTAAAATAAGTTTATAAAATTAAGAGGAGTATATAAATAACACAAAGACAATACGTAAAAATCAAATATAAATATCTGGGTGAGATTTAAAGTAATGAGAATAAACTTGATAGAAAATATAAACATAAAACCATCTAATTGGTTGAATTTTTCCTAACCCAATAAAATGAGAGTCAAATTTTTTATACAACCATCCCAATGAAGAAGGTAATGGTAAAGATGCCAAAGTGGTAAAAAAGAGGGTGGGGATGAGGATGGTCGTGTTTTGAAATGATTGAGAAGGAAGGTTAGACAAGTGACCAAAAATATAAAAGAAAATAAAATTAATTAAAAACTTATATATTTTTAAATCATTTAATTTTTATATTGATGAGTTAAAATAAATAAAATGAGTTTGAAGTAACAAAAAAAAATAATTTATTGACTTTTAATCTATTTTTTTATTTTCCTTCTACTTTTCTTTTGTATTTTCTTTTCCTTACATTTTCCCTCAAATTTTCTGGGAACCAAACATAACCTAATGTTGAAGGGTCTATCCTACTCCCCACGGTTACCTCATTGCTTCGCCCTATAACATAATGTTACATTGCCTTTAACCTATGACAAGTATGCAGACTTGGACATGATCTCTCTTGTGTTAGACAACTTAAAAAATAAGTGATAAGGACTCTACTTCTCTTGGTTGATGACTTCATAGTTTCCCTATGGTTTATTATCTTCTTAGATCACTTTTAGTCTTATTATATTTGGAGTTAGATGGACTTAATTCACTTATATTATACCTTCACATTAGTTTATAACTTCTCTTTTGATTTCTATGCTAAAATATATTTAGTATATATTTGTATATAGTTTTCGTAACTATCTTTTTAGGTTATCCTTTTGTTAAATTTTAGACTATTCAAACTTTAAGCTCAACTATAATAAAATAATAATAATAAAAACAATAAAAATAAAGATTTTGTTTAACTAAACATATATTATACAATAAAGAGGGATTAAAAAAAGTTTAAAATATAAATGTTTTTTTGTTGGATAAAATGAACCGAAAAAGTATATACTACATGTTTTTAAAATCGGATTGGTCATTGAATAAAAAAAAATATTAATTCACAATTCATTGGTCTTAGTGATGTTATAAAGATAAATACCTCTTTTGTCAAATAAAATGAAGTGAGATAACATTTACTATAATGTTTTCAAAATCAGACCAGTCGTTAAACAAAAAAAGTTATCAATTCATGATTCATTAATCTTGATTATAGTCGAACACGTTATAAATATGGAATTTTTATATTATATAAAATTAAAAGTAATTATAAGAAATTAAGACATGTATAGTTAAATTTTTCATAATATCTCATTTTTTACATTTGATATTATCTAATTCAATGATGATAAATTTAAATATAAATGTATCAATATTTTTAATTTTTTTAATAAAACATAAGAGGAAAGGAAAAATATAATATTTAATTATAATTATATGTCAAAAATTATATATCTAATTGTTTTACAAAATTTTAAAAATTATTATATTATTTAATTTATATTCTTCTCATATATAACATTATAAAAATAAAATACACTTAAATATTTAGGTTTATTCAAGAGATTAAATTAATGAAAAAAATTTCGTGAACCGTACAAATGGCCATGTGGTAGTGGTTCCCCTTTCTCTGTAAAAGTGTGAACTGGACCAGAAATGTGACCGATCAGATCAAAACACTGATATATGATTTAGAAGAAGGTATATAAATTTAAGGAAAACAAAATGGAGAATATTTTATGGTTCATGCCCATGCAAACCTAATCAAGCCTTTGGGTCAACTCGGAGGCTCTAGTACTCCAAGCCGGCCTATTGATTTGGGTCACCTGTTGGGTTGGGCCCAAAAATTGATTTGGGTCGGGTTCAAAACTGATTCAAGGCCTGGTCGCCCATTCATGCTGGACCACATACATGTTGGGTTAGCCAACTTGGCCCGACATGTGGGCCCAGCCCAAGGTTTACTGGGGTCTTCAACATGTACTTTTAATTAAATATTTATATATTTTCAAATTATTCGGTCTCCACGTAGAAGATGAAAAATAAGAGAAATATGTCCGAAGAAATATATAAACTAATTTATTAATTTTTAAAATCTATTTTTTATTTTTTTATTTTTTTTTCATTTTTTTTCTAAGATTTTCTAATAATTTATAAAAATTATTTTTAAAAAAATGATTTTCTCATATTTGAATCACATGGAAAAACATTAGAAAAGAATACTAGGAATATATTTGATTATAAGAAGGTTTGAGGGAAAGAAAATGCAAAGGAGGAATATAGGGAAAGAAAAAGTTATAGTAAATTAATATATATATATATATATATATATATTTTGTTGAGTTGTTTATTGAAAAATTGAGAAAAAAATAAAATAAATTAAATTATTAAGAGATACTCTTCCTCAAGCTTTCCTCACCTTAATTGAAAAAATCTTTTCGCATTTTCCCCTCATGTTTTCTTTAATATTTTTTTTTATCTTTTTTTTCATGGCAACCAAACATAAGAGCAAAATCATTTTCTTTAATTGTGTTTTTTTTTCCTTTTCTTAGTAACCAAACATAGTATAAGGAAAAGAAGCCATTAAAAAAATTTCCTTCCCATTTTCCTTAGATAGAAAAGGATGAAAGTTTAAGAAAAAATGCATTCTTTTATAATTTTATTTTATTTTTATCTATAGAACCAAACAATAGAAAGCCTAAATGTTAGAAGTTAAGGCATGTTCTTTCACAAAAACTTCCATACCAATTGCAAGGATGCTTCTTGTTTCCTTCTTAAAAAGAATCTTCTTACTTTACATGATATATAAGTTGAAGAAAATGTTTCATTCTCCCTGTCTAGCCCTTTACTTTTGGCAGCATAATCAACTTGGGAGGATAGAAAATTATGGATTATTCAATGTTTCCAAAAATAATATTTTTTTATTTTTATATTTTGAAAAAAAGATTTGAGAACAAATTCTAGAATCCATTTGAATGAGATGCTGTTTCAAAATTCATCCAATATAAAAAACACTTTTCTTCATTTATTCTCTATAAAAATATTATATGTATAATATAAAGGTTTTCAAAATATCATTTATATTTTCAATTATTACTAAAAAAAAATAATTGAAAATACCTCAAATTATTTTACAAAATAGCTTACTTTCAAAAGAGATTCATGAAAAAACTACTTTCAAAAGTAGTTTTGAAAGAGACTCCAAATCTTGACTTGGTATCTTCAATCAACACCTTGTCAAATTGGTTTATTTTTACAATTGTTATGCTTGTCCCTTTTTCTTTGGAATTCCATGTTTCCGATGTTATGGTTGTACCTTTCTGTTGTTATTCCTGCAGGAATTTCTAATAAAGAAAATGGAGAAAAATAAAAGAAAAAAACACATCGATTTAATGTGGTTCGACAAAATGTCTTTGTCCACAGAGCAGGATTGAAGACTTTCATTACACCAAAAATTAGGGTTACAAGAAAATGGTATTTATATTAACCCTCACTACACTCCCCTCGTTCCACTCTATTTCACTTCAGCATTTGCCCTTTCTTCTCCATATATGTCTTTCACTCAATATGAGCCACATACTACAACACTTTCCTTTGGAAACTATATCTAGTTGACTAGGGTTTTACTAAACCTTAGTTGCATGCATGAACATATTGATAAAATGTAGAGATCAAAGAAATTGATGTTTATCACCGGAGAGATCAAAGAAATACAACTAATTCAAATTTTGGATGACTTCAAATTCAAATTGGATCTAGTTTATGTCATGTAATTAGGAATATTACTTTGAGTACTTCGAGGGTGATCATATCTTTATTTAAACTCCATTTTTCACCCAAACAATGGAAACTGAATATTGTTTATATCAAACATTGAAAACATGCCTTGATCACCAGAAAAGGGAACCAACCTGAATCCATCATACGCTTTGTTGAAGAGGTATGGATCTTCTAAGGTTGTAGAGGGCACCACCTTTCTCTATATTCTCTCTAACAATGGGAGGAGAGAGAATGGGTTCTGTTCTTGTTTCAAAAGATGTGATACCTGAGAACAGACATTTTCCTTAATATTTATACCCTCCTGCCTTAGGGACTATTCCATTTAAAAGATTAGGTCATATGTGTCTCAGCCCCATCATCTGAGACACATATGGAATTGGGCTCTACACATGAGGTGGTCCATACTTAGAACGAACAAAAAACAAATACTATAAGAGTGAATAATTTAGTCATGAACTATTGTTAGATATGTGAGTCCATATCTTAACAATCGATCGACGATGACCTCTAATAGTGAGTTCAAATTTAAGAGATTGAACATATAATTTTTCACCAACACTATGCATATTATTCCATATTCTAATCAAACAAAGGCACATCAACAAATTTTGAGAGCTTTTTCCAGTTGATTATGCATGGTTTTTTGCCGGAAAGGAAGAGAACTAAAAAAGATGCCTTGGTAGGTTCTCTAGGTATAGTAACCCTACTATGTTGATTCCAAAGTTCTCCACTAGAGATGATGGAAGTGAGAATTGAGGTTTATATTATTGTCCGTGTAGTTGTTTCTCACCAAGGAAAAAAAAACCCTAAAAGCCCATGGAATGTGGAAGGTGGTGGTGGTGGTGAGAGGCATTTTTGAGCATGTTAAGGGGCCAAAAACCAACGTGGAATACAACTTTCTAGGGGCATCCAAATCATTTCTTATGGTTATGTATGTATCTTTATTCACATACAAAATCATGAAAAAAGCCTTTTCATCATGCGATTCCATTGCTTTATGTTGACAGAAAAGGGAGGAAAAATCAAGGGAAAACTTCACTTTTGGCTCCATTTGTTTGCTTAGGAACCATCACTTGCATATTTTTGTATGCGTCCTGCTATATATAAAGCCAAAAACAGACACAAGAAAGAAAAGACGTAGATTTACATTTAGACGTACATCAAAATTGATCAAAACTCATCAAGCCCATTTGGCCAAGAAAGACATGCAGCCAGTCCCTAAAAGAAGGGAGATATTTGCCCCTAACTGGAGCCTCAGGCTGCTCTGCAGCCTCGGGTTCATGAAGTCCGCCGCTAGAAGATCCACCAGCGCCATGTATATCAAGATCCCAGCCGATGCCGCGTCAAATACCCCTTCAACTATGAGTGCAGTTGGGCCATTTTCGTGGTAAATTCTTGATATTCCAATGCCTAGCACTATTCCCACTGGGGTTGTGACGGAGAAGAAAAGAACCATCATGGCCATAGTTGAGAACCTGAATTTGGCCTGCTCAAACAGCATACTTTTTTTAAAAGTGAAAAAAATATTCATTCGGGCTTTTGAGGACTAATTTATTGGTGGGGACTCATAAAGAATGATTGATGTTGTCATTGTGTCAACATTCTTGGGCCATTTTCTGCAGAAATCTGGATTAATTATAAAGAAATGCTAAGAATGTAAGAATGGTACCTGAGATATGCAGCCCCCAAGCCCCAGCCCCTCGAAAAACTGATGGAAAGACAGGGCTGCTAGGAGAGGCTTGATGGTTTCTGGCCTTTGAGAGGCGCCTAAGGAGACTCCAATTATCACCGAATGAACCACAATTCCCAGTTCCAAAACCTAACCAACATTTATCAAATTAGCCGAAGAAAAAACAAATTGAGTATTGAATTAATGATGGGTTCAAATCTCACTTGCGAGACGATTCTGCGTCTGATGAGGTCGGAGAGGCTTTCCTCATCGGAGGGGCTGGCCGAGCCATGGGCATGGCCATGTGTGGCATGTGTGTGGACATGCACATGCCCTGCATGCTCCTGACCCCTCTCCTCATCGGCAGTCACTTGTTTAGGCTTGCTGAAGTGCTGCCTCTTATAATACCCCGTCGCGAAAGTGTCCACCATGAGTGTCCCTATAGCGGACATCATGGCAACAAGCCCGGTGAACGGGAACTTCCCCCAGGGATTCTCCCCGAGGCAAGGCGAAGTGAGCCTCTCAAACGCCTCGGGAAGTATGTGAATGAAACCAGTGGCTAGAATCACGCCTGCAGCAAAGGCCTTGATCATGAAGAAGATGTGGTTTTCGGGATTTAGAGCTGGGACTTTCTTCCCCAGCAGAGGGATGCTAACCCCAGCTGCACCTGCAACAAGGATGGAGGCAATTGCAGCAAGCTTATACTTGAGTGATTCACCTCCATTAATGGGGTGATCAGAGTGCTCAGCTTCATCACATGAGCAGTCAGACAAGACTAAGCTAGGGAGGAAGAAAATGAGGAGAATGAGAAGGTTAGTGGCGGTGATACAGAGAGTGGGGGCAGTGGCCATTGAGGGTAGTGATGGGTCCTTTGAGAAAGGTCACAAGCTCTTTATATAGGGAAGGAGAAGGAAAAGAATGGGCACTGCTGGTTGCTGCAAATTCATATGGGTGGCTAGAAATGAGAGAATCTCCCACCATGGCCACAAAAGTGCAAAACCAATACGTCGAGTCTCATCATATTACTATTAGTAAAAATGCTACTTTTTGGGAGTTTAGAAACAAATATCTTTACCATTATTTAGTTATTCAATTTTTTATTTATTAAATTAGTAGTTTAAAATAAATTTTAAAATTTTTCAAAAATTAATACTTCAACATAATTTCAATCTCGATTTTATAAATATCAAATTTTTACATTCAAATCGTTAAAAATTAATGAATGATAGAATAAACAATGAGATTAAGTTGTATCCATCTATAAGATTAAGAGAACAAATGAAAGCTCATATTACGGTCGGATATTGTCCGTTTTACATTTAAAGAAACTTTCACAGTTTTAAAATAAGTTTATAAAATTAAGAGGAGTATATAAATAACACAAAGACAATACGTAAAAATCAAATATAAATATTTGGGTGAGATTTAAAGTAATGAGAATAAACTTGATAGAAAATATAAACATAAAACCACTAATTGGTTGAATTTTTCCTAACCCAATAAAATGAGAGTCAAATTTTGTATACAACCATCCCAATGAAGAAGGTAATGGTAAAAAAGAGGGTGGGGATGAGGATGGTCGTGTTTTGAAATGATTGAGAAGGAAGGTCAGACAAGTGACCAAAAAAACCCAAAATTTGGATAAAGTGCAATGTAGACAACATGTTGTCATTCAACCTTCAATAAGAGACACCCACTCAGATTTCTCAATGCTAACCTCATCTTTTTGGTAAATTCATCACCAAAATGTCGATATGATAGTGTGTCATGTGTGCATATGCATCTCTATATTAATAAAACTCAATGCCTCATCTTTATTAATTCTTTAGTATTTGAATGGCCAAATGGGGCTTGGTGGGTGTTCGCTTTCTCTCTCTCTCTCTTTCTTTTCATTCTTTTTCAATTGTTTTTTTGTGAGGAGGAGAGGCTTTGTCCTTGTTTCCTTTGTATCGTGCTCATGTCTTATTATTCATTCTATCATCCTGTATAAGTGTTTCGAGTGATTAAAAGTCACTTCATGATTTAGGGTGATTAAAAATCACTTCTAACATTTGAAAGCGTTTTCTATTCCAAAAATATTTTTAAAAACTTATAATTCATGGATTAACATTTAAAATGATCTTGAAAAAAGAGATTATAAGATCGAGAAAAATGTGTTTTTATATATTCATATAAAAAAAATTCATAAAATAATAACTCAAATTTTAAATAGTTATTTAAAAATAATTAACATTTAATATACTTTTCTGATAAGGATATTATCTTTGACTATTCAAATTACTTTTTAATGATATATGTATTTTCTTTAACTATTTTAAGTATTATCTTTTATCAATAAGTGTATAAAATTTGAATTTTTTTAGAAGGTTCTTATTTTATAATTATTTAAGAACATATTTATGTCAAAAGAGTAATAAGACAACAAATAAAATTAAAATACACGTAAATGACAATATATTGATATAGAAAAATTACAATTCCATATATAGTAAAAGCTTAAACTTAAGTCTCAACCAAGGTATATTTGAAATTATTGAGCAATTATTTACCTACTTCAGTTTTTGAAGGATTTTAGCAACGTCTTTTCTTCTTTCATATCCATCCTTAATGATTTAGCCAACACCAACTGTCAACCCACGCCCCACGCCCCACGCCCCTCGTCCAGGTGCCATGTGTTCCTCCCCTCATGAACTTTCTTATTTATAAAAGTACCCCTAATTGAATTACCACTTCCAGTCTACACCTTTCCTTATTTATGTTTTCACCCTTTTAGCATTTACATTTCTAAATTCCAGCCCTTTTTTTAGCTATTTAATTGTTTACCAAGTTCCTCTAGTCAAATATGATATATATTAATTAAATAAAAATATATTTGTGTAAACCATCTTCAATTTTATTTACTTTTTAAATAAAATTATATCTAACAATGAAGGAGGATATCCTTGTCAATAAAAAATATGTTAACATATTCCATATATCAACCATATCCCATAATATCCTTGTCAAATTGATTTCTTCACTCTCCTTGCATGTCAACCCAATAATATCTATCAAGATTCAAGACCTCCTTGACCGTTCATCTAATATCAAGAGCTTGCCAGACCAAAGTTCGTCTCATGTAATGATTGTGGTCTCGTAAAAGTGTATCTGAGTAGACGATTGATGTATCAGATTTGACCCAGACAAGCCAGTGGTTTGAAGAAAAAGGGTGGTAAAAGCATAATTGCAGGGATTGAATAAAGAGTGGCTTGGATTTGACGAGGCTCAATACCCATTCAAAAGCATTTTCAACACCTACTTTTGGGTATGTAAATGGGTACCTGCAGAGAATATAAATCCTCCGTAAATTTATTCTTCCAATCCATTTTCTTCATTTTTAAAATTTTTTTTATATTACTCATTTTGTAAAACAAAAAATTACTTAGAATAATTTCAAAATAATATTAAATATGAAAGAGATTTCACAGTTTTGTTCATAATAAATATTGAGATGTTATATTATTTAATTTTAAATAAACATCAAACATTAGAGTGCACTATGTTTTACACCAATTTAAACGTTCACTGATATCATTTCTATTAGAAATGAAATATCATGACATAAAAATTCCACTATCATATCCTATCCTATCCTATCTATCAAATAAACATAGGCTTCCTTTATTCTATTGGCCTTCTATCTTCTTCAATTCCATTTTATTGAATGATACAATCATCTTTATTTTTTATTATGCATTGGTGTTTCTCTTTTCTTTTTTTCCTTGGTAGTTCCAAAATAACAAGTGAATAGCCATAATTTTGGCATGGTCTAACCAGCCAACATTGTGAAGAAACTAGTATTTAAATTGCCCTCCTGATCGTTTTGAAACACTAAAAACACTTTTAAAAATCACTATTAAACACATTCTAAATGAAGTTCCGAGTTAGTCACCCAATGCCCTGCTTTTCGGATCTTAGCCGAAGACCCAAAAGACATAAAATCATACCCCAAAACACCTAAAAAATCATACCGCTCCAACCTGTTTTAAAAATCAGGCATTTGATGCACCATATTAAACCACCTGTGACCTGAAAGATTCAAGCAGGCAAGTGATCATCATCAAAGGGAAAAGAAAAAGGCCTTACCTCAAGTTTCTTCTCATAAAGAGTGAAAGCAATGCAATTGTCTAAAACAAAGCTGCACACAGCAATGGATTGTCCACCAACCACCCTGCTTTCAAATATTACAAACTGCTGCATTTACCCGAGCAAAGAAACATACCAATATAAACAAACTGCTTTGAATAAACTGGAAATTATTCAAGTGATATAACTTTCAAAACTTGTGGAAATTATATCCAATGGATTGTGCATCCCAACTAAAATTTTTCCATAGGATCTGGTGGGGGTTTGCCTCCCCATCTACAGTTTGGACAGGATACAGAAATTCACTGATTTCATATTGGTCCAAAGAAACAGAGAAAAGCATTACTTTGTCTGCTACTCAAATCTTGATGATATATTCCCACAATAGAACAATGTGAGAAACAAAACCACAGGGGGTAAACCTAAATGTTAACCTGTCAGCTGGCACTCTGCAAATTCATTTCCTGAAGGTTCAGCAACAAATCATTGGAATTCAAGAAAACCTTGTTGGCAGAGTTTGAAATTGTATGTGCAATTTCTCGGGAAGCTTCAATTTTTCTGAGCGTGATGAATGCTGGATTGTTGGCAATAGCTTGACCTATCAGCTGGGCACTCTTAGCCTCACCCTGTTCACCAGAGACAGATTTGCTTACTTAAAATTTATGAAACTGAAAAGAAGGGGCACAATATTTGAGTGTAACTAAGAGGAAGGTGAACCACCCTCAATCAGGGGTCCAAATCAAACTAGTATTTGAAATTAGTTGCCCAGAAGGTCAAACCTTACTGGGAAAACTATCAGAACTGGAAACATTCCCATAATGGTAGAAAATCCTAGTTCAGAACAACACTGCAGCAGCTTAAATGGAAACAAAGATCTGCATTTCCTAGGGCATGGATGGACCGTTTTTTATTTCTCACCTGTGCTCTGATAATAGCACTCCTCTTGTCTTGCTCAGCTTTTTCCACAACAAATTTGGCCCTTTCAGCCTCTTGTGCAGCCACTTGTTTAGCTTCAATAGCAGCAGTGAATTCCCTCCCAAAAGTAAGGCTTGTAATGGACACATCATCCAGAGCAATGTTGAAATTGGCTGCCCTTTCTGTCAATAACTTACGTATTTCCCTACTAACAGTCTATAAAGAACATATGGATTGCTCAGAACTTGATATATTTAAAATTTTATCGTAATCCTAACAACCTATCCTTCCACAATTATTATACCATGCTAAAATATAGGAAGCAAGAACCCGACTCGGGATGGGAAGTGCTCATGTGATTGATGATAGAATTCATTAACTTGATCACTGGGGAAGGACAGAAAAGGTCCACAGAAAATTTCTGATAATAAAGCACTACTCACTCAATGGAAAGAACTGGGAACTTGAGGAAGAATTAGCATACTAACCAAAATTCGCAAAACAAAATCCTAATCTTAAACAGCTATCACTATTTATCTGATACTCATACTTCAAATTTGCAATTAAAACTGTTTAAAAGAAAGACAGTTCAGACCTACCTCTCTCTGAGTAATAAGCTGGCTAGCATTATACTGTGCAACCACAGCTTTCAGAGTTTCATGAATTATTGAAGGCAGGACTCTTTCATTGTAGTTCTCACCAAGGGTTCGATAAATTGTAGGTAACTGGTCTGGCAGAGGACGGGTAAGAACTCGAAGACCAATCTTTACCTGTGCAGTAAAATCAAGATCCACGTTCAGAAAGGAACACAATTCAAACTAATAATGACTATACCTTGATATCTCATTAAAAGAAAGTCATCAGAAAAGAAATAACAAAGAGAGAGATAATCAGAAGTGGATAATAATACATCATCTAACACAGCACAAGACTTAAAATGGATGACAATCCCAAATAAGTAACTCCCCTCTTAGCAAGGCAGTCCACTTCCAAGGTAGTAATTAAGAACTAGGGGTGTACTGCTCCAGAGATGAGATGAGATGAGAACAAAAATACACACACAAAGAGAAAAAAATAAAATAAAAAAGGTCTCTCCAAAGGCAAGAGCAGCAAGATTCCACTGAATCACACCTACAAGATCTCCCTAGCATTTGGTTGTTTTCAAGAATTTGTAACTAAGAAAATACATACAAACACCCAAAAGTTAAAATAATAAATAGAATATGTCCCAGATGCATATGTTGCAGGAAACAAAAAATTATGATAATGGCTAAAAATAGAGTCTGAAATTTGCAACTATGTCTCACTTCATCACCCAAACACATGATCAACAACATAATCACAACATTTTCTACAACAAGAACTAGAAAACAAAATTACCATCTGGAGGTCATGGCTCCCTGAAGTACTCTCCACAAGATGAGGGCGCGTACGGACATCATAGATGACTGGCCTATCAAACCATGGGATCATCAGGTGAGTTCCCTCGGGATAAACCTGCATATCCCATCTAAGTATGATGTTCTAATGAATTACAGTGAATGACAAAATAGGAAAAACATAAATTACAGAATTAGTGATGCAGGAAAAGAAACTCCAAGATTTAAGGTTCCTAATTGCAGGTTTTATCAAACACACAATAACACTAACATTTTTATCAAGATTTATCATCAAATAGAGCAAATGTGGTACGTATACATAAAGGGAACTTGATTCATTTGAAAAAAGAAAAAAAGTAAGATGCTCACAGTCACATCCAACTCCAATGCCCCAATTGATTCAAAAAGTGTTGGTCCGAAAACATTGAGCTCCAAATAACCTTGGAAGACATATCTATTCATTATTGTTTTCACTTGGAGGACATTTGTGTACTTTGGGTCTTATTCCCTTTTTTTAGGCACTTTTAATAAATTTGTCTTTGCCTATCAAAAAATTATTGTTTTTACTGTCATTGTTATTATTAAAGATTATATAACAATCAGCCCACTCCAAAAAAAAAAAAAAAAAACTGCATGAACCGAACTCACTCTCCAACCCACCCATGACCAATGAGGGGATGTCTAAGGACTCTTACCGCCCTACCAACACAGTGGTCAGTCCATCCTATCTTATAGATGGGCTATGAGGTGAAATGCAGGTACTGAACCCACTGGGTCCCTGACACACCATGGTGCATTCAAACCAAACCATAAGAACAATGATGATGTGAAAGCCTGAATAGAATTTGGTATTTCAGTTGATAGCTTTTTATCTCTGTGGGAAACTTAACTCATTAAGACAAACTTTATTTTCCACATCAAGCACATAAGTCAACTGTCCAAACATCAATTTAGCCGACAATAAAATCACAGTAATCTGAAAAGGACTCACAGTGAGCTACCGGCAACAGAAAGCTCAAATGAATATATCTGTTGACTCACAGTTTAAGACAAGAAACTCATTGCAGTTTGTCAGCTCTTTTTAAAAAATCCTTCATTTTATCAATTCAAGCATTAAAAATACTTCAAGATTTGCCAATAAATTTAAGAATGGCTAAAGCTGGAACATGAGTTTGAACCAACTTAACGCAGCAAGGCTGATATCTCTAAATTCAAAGAACTCTCATGAAAGAGTATGCTAGCTAGCTTCACATTCCTCTTCAAAGGAAGAACATATGAAGAAGCTGAAGAAACAACAGGTATATCATAACAAAACAGTTCCAATGATGGTGACTATCACTATTGAATCCAAAAGAAAACTTGATTTGCATGTTATAGAAATATTTCAAAACAGAACCATTTATCCATTCATATGACAGTTTCTGAAGAAGTTTTATCATCTTAGAACAGATACCTATGAAAAATTGCCCTATTATGTAAGTGACAAAGTCATCCAGAATGCACATTCTAGATGCAACATACATGCAAAACAAATCAGCCTAGAAAAAAGTGAATAGGTTGCTGAAAGATTAAAGTACTGGAAAATATGAAAAACCCATTAAATAAAACACATCAGAGTTGAATATCGAAAGTAACAGAAGCAAAGCAAGTAAAATCTAAAAGCAATTACCCAAAAAACCATATAAGCAGAGACAAAAATAATTTAATGGATTTCAGGTCTCATATGCAAGAAACCAAGGGGAAATGAGAACCTTGTCCTTGACACCAACTATGCGATTAAACACAATGGCCCGATGACCTCCCTCAACATTGTACAGACTGTTAATAGCTCCATACAAACCAAGCCCACCAACAACTCCCAGCTTAATCAAAGCAGAAGCTGCACCACCGCCTGGCACCTTGGGAGCTTTGATATTGTTGAAATTCATGTTCCTGAATGCGAAGAATTAGTAGCAGAAAAGAAATAAACTAAAGGTACTTGACCACTTTTCCCTGCATCTAACTAAAATTATTTTTGCACAAGAAAACATTCCCAAATAGCAAAGACCGACAATCTAACAAAAATTTCAGTCACAGCTGTAATCCAAACTTGAAACTATTCCAACGGCTGTTCAAAGAGAAACCATAGAATTCAAAATCTCCGGCAGTAGCATTCCCAAGTTATAAAGTACTCGAGACTAAAACCCCACCCTCTATTTGGTTACCAAGAAAATGAAGAAAAACAAAAGAAAACCACATTTTGACTCCTATGTTATATCGCTATCACTTTCTTTTACCAAAAATCCAAAACAAACGAAAAATAAAATCCAAAACTCAAATGAACCAAGCCAAAGAGTCGCATGGGTTTTCTGTATCCACGAGCTCTAGATGGTGAAATTTCACGATTCAAAATTCTCTTTCATTTTTCTCATCAAACGATTGTATCTTACATATAAGTCGATTGATTGAATAGGGATTAGATATTGGAGCAGAACCTTGAACTCGGAGATCGATCGGCCTTCGGAGCGCAGACGAAATGTGTAAACAGAGATCGCGGCTTCTTGTGTCACAAGGAAAAACCCCAAAACGCAGGGGTTTAGCATTGGTCAGGCTATAATGGGCTGAGCCTGGGCCGGCCCAAATTTGGAACTTGTGACCCCAAACCACTACACACATGGCCCGTCACCTTGGTCATTTTCATCTCATCCCATCTTGGCCCAATTTAGACCCATACACTCTAGGCCCAATACAATTTAGTCCGTCTTACTTTTAGCCCATACACTTTTATTTTTATTTTTATTCATTTTATTTTATTCTATTTCATCTTATTTCAATCTTTTTTATTATTTTATTTTATTTTATTTTTATATTTACTTTGACCCTCATTTATTTTATTTTGAACTTTCAATTTGTATATTAAGTTAATAGTGTCATTATTAATTATAAATATTAAAACATCATAAAATAAAAACATTTTTTAAATTATAAATATCAAATAGTTAAAATAATTAAATAATTATCTAACTCAAATTTTATATATTTTATTATAAAGGCTAAAAATATTTTATAATGAAATATTAAATAAAATTATAAACAAGTGTAAAATTAAAATTTTAATTTACTTTTATATTATGATTAAAATTAAATAATTAAATTAATTAATATTTTAAAAAATTAAAACTTAAATTTTAAAATAACTAAAAATTATTTTGAAATAATACATTTATAAATTTAAAATTCAGGTGCAATTTAATTTAACTCGTTTATTAAACAGTTAGATATCGGAGGAAGTACATTTATAAAAAGTTCGAAATTACAATCTTATCCTTCAGCGTGAGAAAGATGTCATTCTATTGAAATTCCCCATATCTTATATCCAAATCACAACTCTAAGTTCGACTTAGATTCTTGGAATTCACTTCAGTTGAGCAAAGCTCTTGAATTTCTCAGAGAAAACTTTGAATTTTCTGAGTTTTTTTTTTTTCTTTTAGGTTTTCTTCTTCAGTTGATTCTGAATTTTGTGTGTAAAAAACCATGGATTCTTCAACAATGCTGTACAACCAGCTCAAGGTTTGGATCACTTTATGTTTTTCTTTTTCTTTTTTTATTGATTTTTTGAATTGTAATGATTTAATATTGTTTAATTGCTGTGATGATTTACTGAAAACAGTCATCAGAACCCTTTTTCTTGTTGGCTGGTCCCAATGTGATTGAATCTGAGGAGCACATTATGTATATGGCCAAAGCCATCAAGAGTCTCACATCAAAGTATGTTTTGTTTGATGGAAAATTTCATTGTTTTTACGGTTTGTGGATTGTTCATAGGGTTTGTTTTACAATTTCTAGATTTGGGTTGAAGCTGGTTTTCAAGTCGAGCTTTGATAAAGCCAATCGAACCTCCTCAAAATCATTTCGGGGTCCTGGCATGATTGAAGGCCTGAAGGTATTGGTTGTTGTTAATTTGATGTCATGAATTTTTGGTTTTGTTAAATTTGGATGTATTAATCCTAAATGAAGTGCTACATTGCCTTGAATTTTGTCAAGGCTAATGATTGCAAGAGAAAATTTTTTAAGTGTTTGGAATAAAGGTCGATTTTTTTTGGGAATTTGGCAAATGTTTAAGCAAACATATCCTATGGAGATGTGTTGAGATGTGTTACTTGTAGAAAAACATATATTAAACAAGTAAGATACATATGGGAAACACCAAGGTGCAGTTTTGGTTTCGAAGAGGACGAGATAAAGGAGAGGAAATTCTAACATTTTCTCTTTGCTCATTCATAATGAAAACAATGGGGACAATAAGTAAATTGAAAAAAATTTCTTTGAAATTTTGGGATATGCTATGAAAAAATGGTTTATGCACAGAGGAATCATAATCCATGTTAAAACAAGTATTGGTGGCAGACTTGTGTGATATCAGTGATTTAGGTTGCATAATGAGGCAGTATCAAAATACCTATCAAAAAAAAAAAAAAAGAGGCAGTATCAATCAACATCTTGTAACCAATGCTCAAACATTACATCATGAGTAATAAAATACTTAAAATTGACTTCTGCATTGGGCACAGAATTGTCCCGATTTAGACTGCGGAGGCAATAGCTGATATGTTTGTCGTTATTGCTGCCAACTGTAGGTATATCAGTTCCTTGTTTTGTTTTTCAATCAAATTGTCGGAATGTCATTAATATGAGCCCCTTCTTGAGATTCTGTTAAGCCTTCTAAGAGCATGCTTATACCTGCCTCAATAATAAAACCCACCTTTAGCAAACTAAAGAAAGCATGTACAATAGAGTCTATGCCTTTATAGCTAGTGCCTTTATGCCTAGTGCCTCCTACTCCCAACTGACCTGAATATCTTGAATGGTACTTTTTCTTCTTAATTTGAAATCAGTTAATGCAACATTTTATAGAGACCAGTTAATGAAATTCCCTGGATTCTTAGTTCTTTGTATTACTTGCTTTTGTTTGCAGATCCTTGAGAAGGTCAAAGTAGCATATGACATCCCCATAGTGACTGATGTACATGAAATTGAACAGGTAATTATCTTATTCCCTCTCTCTCTCTGTACTGCCATTGTGACAGATATATTATGTTGAATCCCCAGTTTAGAGTGTGATGTGCGTGAACACATACTGGTAACTTCTTGTTGTTTAAGGTATATGTTAACTTGAACCACCAGTTTCAAATGTGTACTTCTGTTACCTTGTTTGTATTTCTACCTTTTTGCTTTCTGATTTAAGAAAAGGATCCTCATAAATTGTCATCAAGGGTATATGCTATTGATGCATTACACTTGTTTTAAACTATAATTTGATGTCTCTTTTTGTGTGCTCCAATCCGCTACTTGTCTCTGTTGTTGCACTGCTTCTGAGATTGAATGCTCAATAGTATATTGATGGTTTATAAATGACCCTTTGTTTTTGCCTTTCATTCAAGTTTATCATGAGTATATGTTGCATCTACAAGAAATTCTTCAAATGGTATTGATATAGTTTCAAAAATTTTAGTTCTTGATAAAAGCAACAATAGTAATATCCCTTTCAACTGCTATATCCGTCTATGCCTTGTATGTAACAAAATTTCTGTTGAGTAATTGAGTTGGAATATAAGGATGAAAATTTGACCATTCAAAGAAAAAGGAAAGAGGATGAGTAGAAGAAGGTGACGCCTTAGAACAAGGAGATTTTTTTTTTTTTTTTTCAAATCAGGATGAAAGAGTCTTTTGAATATCATAACTTGCCAGCTTTTTACCACATTAAGAAGGATAATATCATCACAAGCTTTAGAAGAGTTTTCTGATATCCAATGATTCTAACCAAATAACAGCTGCACTTCTTTCCAAAAGATCATGATTATCTGTGGTGGTATTACCAGCAGTAGCAGTTTTGTGTTTATCAGGATGAATTGGTTACCTCCTGTGCCCTTCTGACAACCTCCATTTTTCCTTTTGTTTCTCTGTTAAGGAGAAAGGAGAAGACAAAGAGAGAATGGTAACCCATGCAATGACATTTTTTCCGCTTCTAAGACATCTCAACTTTGGATCTATAGAACTCTTTTTGTTCTGTTATTATGAATTACTTTGTCAAACTAATTTTTTGAGGACAAAAAGTTGGCACATCTTCCTGCAAAGTTTTGCATTCATGTTCATATATATATTTATATTCCATGTTTTGGATAGGAATTGAAAGAATTCATTGGTAAATCAATCAACAAACAACAAGCAAATATGAGCTATCCTTTAAAATTCCTAAAAGAAAGAGTAAATGAAGAACCCCAAAAACCAAATTGCCAGTATCCAAATAAAGCCCAACAATGAACTGAAAGAGGACTTAAGTTAGGGAGTGATGAAATCCCAATACGGAAACACTATGTTTAACCAACCACTGTGATGCTCGGTTAGCCGATCCAAGTATCCATGAGAAGGAGTAACTCAAGGCTTTAAAGTTATTAGGGCTGCCTGTTTCCAAATAAAGCCCAACAATGAACTGAAAGGGGACTTTTGTTAGGGAGGGATGAAATCCCAATACGAAACAGTATGCTTAACCAACCACTCTGATGCTCAGTTAGCTGATCCAAGTATCCATGAGAAGGAGCAACTCAAGGCTTTAAAGTTATTAAGGCTGGTTGGTTGAGAGGTCTACTATTATGTGGAGCCACACATCCAATCTTTAAGGCTTTAAAGTTGTTGAAGCCCAAAGTCTTTGCCTTAACCAAACATTCAAAAGATGCTATGATCCCTGCATCTATGGCTATTGTAGAAACTAGCTGGTCTGGAGGATGCTCTAATCACTGTGTCAACACAATCTTCGAAACCACCAGATTCCCTAGCTGGCCTCAGTTCACTTACAAGCATCTATCTAAGTTGAGCTTAAGGCACCCCTCTTTGGGAGGGGGGAGAGAATTCAACAGGTTCATATCTTTTGTGCTTAAGGCAACCATTTCAATGTCAATGCTTTGTTCAGTAGTGAAAATTTTCGGCTAATATAGAATATGTTTAGTGGAGAATTGGTACTCACAATGTCTTTTAACTGTTTTTAGCCCTTGATTTTTCCCAGTGTGAACCAGTTGGCAGAGTTGCAGACATCATTCAGATTCCAGCTTTCCTCTGTCGTCAGGTTGAACCAATATTTTGTTTCTCATTTTCAATGTCCTGGTGATTCTGTTATGAGGTCCAAAGAGTGTGTTTTGATCTGATATGCTTATCTCATTCAAAGTCTCTTACAATGACAGACAGATCTCCTAGTCGCTGCTGCCAAGACTGGAAAAATTATCAATATTAAGAAAGGCCAATTTTGTGCTCCCTCTGTAAGTGAATCTGGCATTTTTATCTCGGCAGCAAGCCTTCAACAACCTTTATTCTATCTGCTACAGTCGCTCTATCTGATAGTCATGTACATTTGCAGGTCATGGTAAATTCTGCTGAAAAGATCAGATTGGCTGGGAATGAAAATGTGATGGTTTGTGAGAGGGGAACTATGTTTGGCTATAGTAAGTCACCCTTGATTTAAGTTCAAATGTCTAATGGCCTAGGCTTTTGGGTTGTGTTTTTTTGGTGTTCTAATATAAAGGTGTTGACGCACATGGAGATTTATAACTATTTTCAAATTTCTTGTTAATCTGAATTATTAGAAGGCATAATCCAATGTCAAAAAAGGGATTATGTATATCTATGGTTTTCTCCTTTTTCACCTGTGGGTTTAGAGTTTTATAAGCTTTCACTAATTAGTCACATTTCATATGTGATCTATGCCCTATTGAAATTGAATTAAAGTCCTGTCCCACTCTGGTTGATGTTATTTGTTTAGATTACTAATTGATTAATTCATGCTTCTGTATTTCATGAAGTTTGTTCTAAAGCCAACACTAAAATCTCTCTTTAAGCATATTGGAAGTAGAGGTCATTGATGCATTATAGATATTTTTACCTTCTTTTTTTTTTTTTTCATTCAATTGACCTTATATTTGGGCTTTGATTTTATAGATGATCTGATTGTTGATCCACGCAACTTGGAGTGGATGAGGGAAGCTAATTGTCCTATTGTAAGTACTTATCCATTTCAACCATCCATCTCTTGAAATTGATACATTGTTGCTAAAGCAGTCATGTTCTTGTGGCAGTTGTAAGTTAAATTGCATAAATACAGGTTTTCTGGGCATGCTGTTCACTTCTTGTATCTCTCTCATGTCAATTGTGTATGCTTTGTATCATTGACCCACAATACCCATGATTTGCTGAAAAAACAGGCAAGATTTTGTAAAATTGATAATCAGCTATGCTAAATAGGAATCTTAATTTGTCCAAATTGGTAGGAGCCACAAGGTCATTAGTCATTTAGTGGATATGAAGGAATTTAGTTTAAGGCAGAAGTTTGGTGCTTTGTTGCTCAAGGAAGGGAACATTTGAAGATCTCTGGTACCTAAGATTGTCCTTGAGTTGGGAGATTTGAAGATTATTTTTTTGAATTAATTGAGTTAATGATATTTAATCATTCAAGCATGATTCTACCACCCAAACAATACTACAAGAAGGCCAAGAAAAATAAAAATCAATCAGGAGAAGTGGCCATAACAAAAGTCTTCACATATGGTTATATAGATAAGAGGAGAATCAAGGTACAAATTAAATGAGGAAGATATGTCATTCTAAAGAGTCACCGAAGAATTTCCTTTTCACTGGAACAGCTACATAAAATGTTTTGATATGAGGAAAAGCCTAGTATAGTTCTGGAAGGGCCATCCTGGATGTGACTTATTTTTGACGGGTCAATAGAAACTCAACCTGTTTATTTATCATAATATAGAATAAGTAGAAAGGACTTTGAAAGATGTAATGACTCTGTTTAGTTCACTGCTACATATAATTACTATAAAGGTGTGAAAATTATCTTACTACTGTAGAATAAATCATAACACAATAGGGTGTATAATGAACATGATGTTACAGTAAGTTATTACAGAAATTTGAAATTTATCCTACTTAAAACATAAAAATTAGAATAAGTAAAAAGTCTAGCAATAGAAGACTCCAAAGAAAGTAACCATATTAGGACTGATAAACATATGAAAGTGGCTAGATAACTTTCCAACTGAACCCTACACCATCTGGAAATTGCCATATTAGATTTTGGGCCTTTAAATCAAGGCCTATGAGACTTCTCTTGTGCAATTCTTAGTGCTGCCACTTATCCTAGCATAATCATATCTAGTTGTAGATTGTGTGTCTGTGAAGTTTTGTTTATATGAGAGTGGGGTTTGCTAAGTTAATCGTTTTTTCTGAAAGAGAAAAGTTATTTACTTGTTTAGAGATCTGGTACTGCAATTAAAAAAGCTTTTACAATTGCATTTCTCTTGAGTTGTTTATGTGGCTCCAACTTGCACATGCAGCAGAAGAATTGCAACAAGTTTTATATGCTGGCATTCCAATTCTCTCAAGCTCCATATGATTCATATTATCGATGGCAGCTGATAGAATTTAAACTATTTGACAGGCCACTTGTATATGTGAAATTAGAAAATAACTGTTGGTTCTAAGAGGAATTTCTGTTAAGTTATATGAGTATTATACTCGATTAGTTAACAGGGTATTTGGTCAAACCATGTTTTGGCTTTAGATAATTAAGAAAGAAGGGTGAGGAACAATTTAGTGGAACCTATGGGGAAATCAAATTTTGTTCACTCAATCATAGGCAGAAATTCTGGAGCATGTTTTCTAGCTTAGCACAGAGCCACATCCTTTGAGATGCTTGATGGCCACTTTTAAACAGAATTTTTTATCCTTCTCTTGTATTGTGAGTTCTATCTTATAAAATTGTTTCTTATTAAAAATGATGATTACTTTATTAGTGAGCACAACTTCATTAATGGACCAACTCTTATCTTGACCCCAAATTAGTTGCTGTGATAGTATCAAAATAAAAGTCAGTTCAATAGAATTCCAGAATTTAAGAAATCCCCAATGAAGTAATGGGATCAAAGTGACCTTTCACTGCTCCTTTCATGTGCTTAGAAAGATTGATCTCTATTCCATGTCAGATATTTCTTTAGTTTTCCTGACTACTATTCTTCTATAATTTATCTTCAATATTTAATGATGACATTTGTTCTATTTTTCTTCCATTCACAAATGATTCTCTGGGGAACCTGTTCATCTTATTAAACTGTTTCACTGCAGGTGGCAGATGTCACACATTCACTACAACAGCCTGCGGGGAGAAAAGTATGGACTTTATTATCTTTTGTGTTTGAAAGTTAAAGAGTATTGCATGCTGCTTTACTCTGTGAATAGTTTAGCAAATTGATATAATATTATCAGGGAGGAAAATATCGAGTATCGGAGCATATCGACACGATGTATGTTAGAGAAATATTGGTTCCACGATATTTTATCAATTTATCGTGAATTTCACCTATTTCTCGGGATTTATTGGCATTTTATTATTTTATCTTCAATATATCGTGATAATTTGGGCGGTCAAATGAGGATCAATGCGGTCAACCTTTTAAAAATGCCTTAGGATTTCCGTCGTGGGGGCTCAAACCCCAGCCAAAAGGTTTGGCTGGCAACGAGCCAACTGCTGGGGCAAGTTTGCCCCTTGTTATCTAATGTGCACCAAATATATATAAAGTCAAATTCATCATATAAATATAATTTTAAAAAAATGTTTTAAAGAACAAATTAATTATAATTATTTTATAATTAAATAAATTTTTTTCATCTATTTGAATACCAAAAATATAAAAATTATCGTGATAATTTTCTTCATAGTGTTTTTAATATTATTAATATATTAATTAAGTATTAAAAATTATACATATATCATCATTTAATACAATTAAATTAAATGAATTATACTTTTAATATTAAATATATTTTAAAATTAGACATATTATAATCAAATATTACAAATATTATTATGAATAATATTTGATATAATTTAATAATAAATATATACTTCTGAAATTTATAGTTTTTTTATTAACACATACAATATTATTATCAAATATGATAAATCATATAATACATATATCAAATTATTTAATAAAACAATTTTAAAATATCATTATACTTCTAATTACTTTTTTATAAAGTTTTTCTTATATTTTTATAAATTTTGATCAATTTTAGGCTTATCGATATTTTTTTCCAAAATATCCGCCGATATATCTCTGATATTCCGTAAAATCGAAGTACCAATATTTTCATCCTTGAATATTATGACATTATCCTGATTTTCATTTTTTTAGTACCAATGCGATGCTCCTTTTAGGTGTGAAAAGAAACCTGTTATTTTTTTTCTAGGTAATAATTCTGTTATTCACATTAGCTAGTTGTTCAATCTTTGCATAAGCTTGACAAAAATGCAGAAAAATGTTTTGATTTTGATAATTTGGTTGCTCTCCTGTTCTTCATTGGGTCTATGAGGTGCCAATTCCCATTTCACAGGGCTATAGAGGCTCTCTACACTATAGTTAGTTTTGTGGCTGCAACTGCAGGAACCGCTAAAATATATATTAAATGTTTTAAATTGCAATACTGAAAACATGATAAACCAGTTTTAGTCATCTTGCGTTTATACAAAACATGGTCTTAAACATCTTTGATTCACATACAATCTAATGAGAGGAGCATAGAGGATTGGGCTTAAGTGAGTGATCATCTTGGGGGTTGTACCAACCATGGTCTTAAATATCTTCTACTCAGATCTAATGATGCTGTAATACAATCTATCGAGTGATTTCAGGAATTTCAGTTATTCTGAGGGCATAAAGATAGCTTCTGATGCTGTGATACTGGTACATTCTATTGAAGGACTTCCGTTCTGTGGGGGTGGATGGATATATAAATAGCAAGCTTCTGATGTTGCAATACGTTCTACTGAGAGAAATGGAGGGCTTCTGATGCTGCAATACATTCTATGTAGGGATTTCATCTCCTATGGGGGCATAGATGGATGGATGGATGAAGAGCATGAGAATATGTTGTATAGATGAGAGAGAGAGATGGATAGCTAGAGAGAGCTTGAAATGAGTTTAAGATGAATATAATAGGTAACTTCTTTTTTTTAATAATCGAGGAACCTTCAATTGTAGAGCCTTTCAGACTTCTCATGGGACCCAAACCTCGGGGTGTTGATTGTGCCTGCCACAATCAGCACCAGGTAATCTAGAGATTCCCAATGGCAGGAATTTAATCTAAGACCGTGCACCTCTACCACACATCTCAGCACTCGCCCTTTCTATTGGACCATGCCCTGATGGGCTGTAGATAACTTATATCTACAGATGACTTTATATTGATAGGTAAGGGCTTTCTGGCTTCCACTGCTGAGGCTGTGCTACAATCTATTGAGAGATTTTGGGAATTTTAATTAGATAGACACAGCTTGAAATAGGTTTGAGGTGAACATACCATGTAAGTTATGTCTACAGATGACTAAATTGATGGATAAGAGCAGCTTCTGATGCTGTTATACATTCTACTGAGGGGTTTTAGTTCTTTATGCAGCACAGATAGATATAGAACTTTTGATGCTATTTATTATATTGAGGGAGATAGATAGAGAGCTTCTGATGTTGCAATAGATTTGAGGGAGATGGATAGAGAGCTTCTGATGCTTCAAGACAGTCCCTTGAGGAATTTCAGTTCTTTTGGTGCTGTAGATGCATGGGTGGATGATCTGAGTTCTTTTGGGGAAATAGGATGGATGGACGAGAGAGATTGCTTGAATGTGCTAAGGCATGTCTCTTGGAGTTTGGCTCCTCTCCGGTTTTTATTCCCATGTTTCCTCATCTGCGTAGAATACCATGCTATGTCAGCATCTACAAAGGACAGGAATCACTATGTAATGGGTCATAATTCCTTCTACATCAGCTTGTTCAAAAGATGGGAAATCACCATTTGATGGGTCTTACTAGTTGGTTTACATGTCCGTCACTTTCTTTGTACTCATTAAAGCTTTTAAATGGTTGAAATTTTGACAATGTACTTCCTCCCATTAGACAATGGATGTGGCAGAATTATGATGTTAATTGGAGGAAAATGGACAGAGATAAATCATTGTGTTTGGGGTACTCACTTGTTTGGGAATGGGGCTCATATTTAAGCCATTTCTTTTACATTACAATTTTTCTTCTCTTTTTATCATAGGATTGCAAGCTAACATTAAACTAATTCAAAGTGGAATCATTAAATAAAACCCTATGAATATTAGCAGGGTGCATTTTTTGCTATGACATGCCACCTTTATGTCATGTTGTTGTCCATTTCATGGGTTGGAAATGTTGATGTGTCATTGCTTACTTTCAGGTGCTGTAAATTTGAATGCCACATAATATTTTAGATGCTGAGCCATTTTTTCTTAACAAAAAAAAAACACCGATGATGAAGAGCTAAAGGTCTATTTTTCAAACAGCTGGAAGGCGGAGGTGTTGCCAGTGGAGGTCTTCGTGAATTGATACCATGCATTGCGAGGACAGCAGTTGCTGTTGGAGTGGATGGAATTTTCATGGAGGTACAAAATCAGAATTTGTTAAGAGTGGATAATCTTTTTGCCATCTTCTCTCAGGTTTATGGTACTTGTTGCTCGATTGGGTTCATTTTATTACTAAAATACTTGAGGGTTAGTTATTGTTGTTAAAAGTGGTACTTCTTGAAATTCCTTTACGCTATATTTGGTTTTAGGAAAGCACTAAAAACTAGTTAAAACAATGATGCTTAGGCTTTTTAAATTATTTAATCTTCTTATAGAAGAGTTGAAATAAGTAGAACGAGTTTAAAGTAGCATATAAAAATAATTTATTGACTCTAAATCTAATTTTTACTTTCCTTCTATTTTTCCTATCTATTTTTTCCCCTTTCATTTTCCCTTTAATTTTTTTTCAGGAACCAAACATAGGCTTAGGCTCCTGTTGTTCAAGGGAAATCATTTCCACAGTATTTTTCCCAGAAAAGAGGACCAAATCTAGTGGGATAGATACTTTTCCCGAAAGTTAACTAAAGACATGATGATTTTTCCAACTTTACTGTAAAATATCCATAAACTAAATCGAGCCTTGACGAAAAAAGTATCCCTGAAATTTTCTCAAACTATTTTCCATAAGAATAAATCATGGCTCAAGTTTTCTTAGAAGCAGGAACTGTTGTATGGATATGAGCAGAAACTAATTGAAGAATACAATGGTGAGATGAGACGAACAGATTATTAGCCATCTAGTGCCAGCCTACAGACCATCCAAGAGATGAAAAGGTTGCTGCTGGAGTTTTCTGACTCGTAATTGTCCAGATCTTAATCTCCTAACTCAGACATTTGCCCACCATTTCATTTTCCGAAAACCAAGTAACCCAGATCTTATCAAAATTTAACAATGATTTTTGAGTTGCTGTTTGTGCTAAGAGCATTTTCAATCCTCCAACACTCTCTCTCTGTCATATCTTGGCAGTAGACCTAGTCTTAGATTTTATCTTTCTCAGTCATATGCTTTATAGTGCTTTTAGTCGAAAAGAAGTTCGCTATCTGGACTGATGATGCTGCATTTATTTAAATGTCTCTGTATCATCTTACCTTCTTTGTTCAATTTTGCAAATATCAATATTAGTTACTTTTTGGAATTCACGCAATGCAACCATGATTCATCAAAAGCCCTGGATTCCATGATTTCGCGTTGTAATATCTTTTTTGGTCCCTTATTTCCTTAACTTTTAGTCTTCTAAGGGCTGCTTTGTGATGTCTAGGTGCACAATGATCCTCTAAATGCTCCAGTCGACGGTCCAACACAATGGGTGAGCTTCATTTGCATAATTTCCACTCAAGTTTATGCACATTTTATATGCGAGTTTAATCTGAGAATTGCTTTCACTTCATCACAGATAGAAACCATGGTCATTGTCATGAGGGTTTCATTTAACTATAAACTAAATAAGTTATTGTTTTTTTTCTTGACAATAGCCTCTACGCCATTTGGAGGAACTGCTGGAAGAGCTTGTGGCAATAGCTGTAAGTTCTCCACCCTATCCTGAAATAGCGGTTACAATTCTGAAAAGTACTTTATATTAAGGTTGTAACTCTCAAGCAATATCATATATCTGGTAGATGCTGCTCTCTCTTAGTGATGTCCTGTATTGAATTGTTGTCGTTAAGTTCTAATTTTACTAGCTATCTAGGCACACACGATTCTGAACAAGCAGGTAGAAAGTGATCCACACACAACAGAAATACTGATCGCAAATGCTACAGTAACAAAATAACACGAACTTGTTCTGTATGTATGTATCTGGATAATTTCATTTCCACAGGAGTCCGAATGAAACCTTTGGGTGGTGTGGCCAAGTTTATCTTTTGGTTGGGTCCATTTAGTAGTGGGATATTGCCCCACTTATACCGTACATTTCATCAATCTTGATATGTATTATATAATTTGCTTATTATCATTTCAAATATCTAACCTGGATTTTTTTTTTTTTCCTTTTCGGTGTTGATGTCTCAAAGAGGGTAAGCAAGGGGAAGCAACGCTTCAACATTGATCTCACACCAGTCCATGATTAAGAAGCTCTTTGAGGCTTTTCTCAAGGGTAAGGGAGGATAAGCTCACGACCTTATGGCTCTCTTTTTTCCCATGACTAAAGAAAATATTATTTGTTTCTAAAAATTTATAAATATTGAATTTAGTACATAAACATAGGGATGCACAGTTGCAAATTTATTTATTTAGTTATTTACTCATTTCTGATAGGGAAAAAACAGTACCATTACCTTAACAAAGTTGTTCCTCAATGGGATATTATTGAATTCAAGTTCATCTGAGATTTTCTTCATAACTTTTAGCATAAGAGATGAGGAAGAGACCCGATGTTAAAATTTGTAGTGATGAACGATGTTGAATTCTTTCTTGAATTAGTCATGAATCTGCTTTCGGAGATTCAAACAAAAGCAAATCCGCCCCCAATCTGGGAATTGTGATTTATCAGAGTGTGGGGATTAGGGCCTTCAGAGTGAAGGTTTTGTGCATTGTTGTCTTTCTAAAACCCACACTTTTCTTGTATTGTATACTTTTTCTCTGTAAGGATCTCATCCTCCTATGATCACTCTTATGGCTCATCAAATTTTTGAAGTTGTTGCTCCTTGCTCAGAGAGCTGGTTACTCATATTTCTTTGAAATGATCAGGTGATCGTTTGGATATTCACTCAACATGGTAGGAGGTGAAGGCACCTTCTGAGTAGGCGACTGCTTGCAGGTTGGCGTTGTCTATCTGCTTTAAACCATGCAGACTGCAATGCCCTTTTTCGGGTACTAGACCAGCTTTATATGTATGTGAACCAAACCCAGATCTTGTTGTGGATCAAATTTGTTCATGTTGAGTGACAAGAATTTACGATGATCGGGAAATATGTGAATCTAAATCCTATAATAATAAATTTTTTATTTATATTCTCATTTTAAAAAAATAATCTAAACACATCAATGACCATCAATGTAAATTGATTTTTCCTTCTCATTCTTTATAGCTATTTTGGCACAAATTTGAATTTTTTTTTTTTTGTCAGAATGTTTTGAGAAACAAATCATATTGATATAATATTTTAGAGAGATGAAAAAATTCAAATTGTTTTAAAATAATTAATTTTGGAAAATTATTTTAAAAATGTTGTCCTATTGCTATATTCAAGTCATAAACTAATTTATTTCTGCCTGTAAAATTTAAAAGAAAATTACTTAAGGCTTTGTTTGGTTTTCAAAAAGTATTAAAGAAGCAAAAAAAAAATGATAAGGGAAATGGTTTTCTCATATAGTCTTACTATTAAAATAAATAAATAAAAGGAAATCAAATATAATTAAAATTAATTAGAAATTTATGAACTTTAAAATTATTTAATCTACAGAAAAATAAATTAAATGAGTTTAAAGTATATAAAAATAATTTATTTACTTTTAATCTATTTTTTTATTTTCTTTTATTATTTGATTCCTTCTATTTTCTTTCTTTCAAATTTTTTGAGAATCAAACATAACTTAAAAATACAATGTGAGAAAACAAATGAAAATTCTTAAAATCTCTTGTTGCGGATTGCATCATGTAGAAGTTTTTTCAATTTATTCTTTATAAAAATATTATACAATTATATATCTAAAAATATCTTATATTTGTTTTTAGAAACAACATTTTTTTAAGAAAAATCATTTTTAATAAAAAAAAAATTATCATGCCTAAAGAATAAAAAATCGTGTTCAAGATAAGTTTCCAAATAAGATGTAAGTTTTTTTTTTTATGTCTTTGGAATAAAACAAATGTTAATTAGTAAAAAAATATATTCAAACTTCAAACTTGTCCCTCTTTAGTGGCCTTCTTGTGCGCCTTTGAAAATTATGATTTCACCCAAAATGGTACAATTCAATATTTTAATCTAATCAAATTATTCATTGCAGCTGCTGAGCTAAAAAAATAAGTTAGGTGGTAAAAATATTAATAACCGGTTTGATCGTGATTTTATGGAATGCTTTTAATATTTTTAATATTTGAAAATTTTGATTATTTAAATGTTAGAAATATTAAAAATATTTTTTAAAATCATTGTCAAATACATTCTAATTTATTTTTTAAGGGATTAAAAAAATAAAATAAAAAAGGCAAAAAGGCAAAAATCAATTGGATAGTTGAGTAGTAATCTGGTTTCCCTCAAACCACAGGCTTATAGGCTTATGAATGAAACCCTTATGGATATGACTTACGTCGCTCCACCGTTATTCATTGCCATTTTTATCACATTTGAAGGCCCAAAAGTTGCATAATGAGTTATATAATTAACCATTTTTTTTTGGCCTTTTTAACATATTGTAAACCCCCATTTTGGGGCTCCTTTTTTTTTGCATTTTCCTACAGCTCACTTTTGCCAGATGGAGGGCTCTCAAAGAGCCAGGTGTTGCATCCTAATGGGTTATCAGAGAATCACGTTAGTTAGTGGTTTGAATGAGTCAATGAATGGTTGACACCTGTAGAGGAGCGTTCAGAGGGCAACATTTTCTGTTATGAGGAGGAGCGTATGAGAGAGGGAGGTGGGCGTAGCCAGCTAAAAGGTGCTTTTTGCAGAGGATTAGAGGAGATATTTTTGTGGGGAGCTTCTGGAGCTTGAAGGGACAAGCTAGAGGAAAGGGAAGAGCGTATACAGTTTTGAGTGAGGAGAGGAGGGGTATTTTCAGTAAGTTACAGAGAGATATTCTCGCTTTCCTGAAGAGTAAGTTTGAGGAGAAAGAGGCTTTCAGGTATGACCATTTATGGTTTTCCCGTATATTCTCATCTTTCATATTTCTCCTATCTCATTCTCTGTGATTTTAGTTTTGCTTGTTGGGTTGCTTTGTTTTGATGATTATTGGTTTGATATTTGAAAAGCTTGCTGCATTTTTATGTTTTACCCCAGCAAACCTCATCCATCTTAACCCATTGATTGTTAGACCCATGGATAAAATAATGAAATGGGTTCTGCATATTTTTTAAAAATTCCATGCTCTGTTCCTGTTTCTATTCTCTTGTTCCTCTGTTTTCCTTTGAAAGAGACTTTCAAGCTTTAAGACTGGAAATCTGGGGAGATTGGCTGATGGAGAATGATGATGATATGAAGAGGTGGTTGGCAGCTCCAGAATCTGAATCTGAAAATGTCTGAAGGGGATATCAGTAGTTTTTGGGATTCCAGGAGTCTTTGCTTGAGAATGTGGCAAACATTGGTGAGAACGAAATGGACTCACAATAGAAGAATTCTGTACAGTAAATGACAGACTCCTTGCCTGGACCTTCATGTAAAATAAATTGGATTTTGCATTGTATTGCGAAATGGGCATTCTGATGGTTGGCAAGTTAGGTGCAAGAATGATTGCTCAAGTTGTAAGAATATGGGTAGAATGAAGAACCTAGCTGAGTTAGAAGATGGAAAGAAGCTAAATGGTAGCAACAAGGAGGATCAGCCTGTTAAGGTTTTTTGGAGGCTTCGGAGAAGAATAATTCATTATGAGAATGGAAAAACAAGGGATGGGTATTTTGAGGAGCAATTATCGGTTTTTTACTCCACTGTCAGCAAGCGGGTTCAATCATATGGGTCCCTTTATGCCAGGTCACCTGTCATACATGGTTGTTGAGACCTTGCGTCCCGATGATCCACGTAGCTGCCAAATGGACGCACACTTTCAACCATGATAGAGTTCTGGTTCAGTCGTCCCTGCAAAAGGTGTCCGGACACACCTTCCGATGGTTTTGTCAGCCATGGTTAGAGAGATTAAGCAGTTGGCACAGTTGGCCTTTTTCTAGGTATAGTAAGTTTACCTTCCTCCTTGTGTGAAGGTCCTTATATATAGTACCAAAAGCTCTATCTCCCTCTTTAATGGTAGGGAGACTTTTTGGTTTTGTCATGATGCCTCTAGGTGGTGGTAGGGTCATCATCACCCTACGGACGGCTGACAGAGATCGTGGGAGGCGCTGCGGCTATCAGAGATCGCGGGAGGTGACTTGCCATCATTCCTGTCCTTTCGCTCTGCAGGTGGCGGAACATGGGCCGTGGCAGGCTGTCGGAATGACGTAGCAAGACTGACTTACTTTAGTCAACGATTCGGACAAACATATCCGGATAGGATATGTCGGCCGTCCGGATGTGATATGGCGATCGTCCGGATGTGATATTTGCGAGTGTCGTGTGCTTCTCCCTGAGGGAGTTCGGATAGGGGAAGCGCGCCACATGTCCTCTTGGGGAAAATCCGGATGGAGCTAATCCGGATAGAAATGCGTGCCACGTGTCATCAGGGGGAGGGATCCCTACAATGGTGCTACAAATTGATCCAAGGCCTTGACTGTTCTTTGGCTCTCAATGATTCAGAGCATTGCTAAACGCTTAATGAAAGGAATGCTAACTGAACCTGGTCATCATAGCACCTCCACCACAGCACACTTACCGTTCATCATCATCCCCCCTACCATCTAATCCACCTCCATTTCACCTCTGTTATTTCCCACGTACAAGAAGTCCCATTGGCATGGCCACTTTTCTCTCACCACCTTTCTAACCGTTCATACCATATTCCCTTCGATGTAACATGGCTGATGTTCCTATTCATGGTGTTCATGGAGGCATGCTTTCTGTTCCTTATGACATGGCTAGAATGCCATTCCGTGATGCTGCAGTCTCACAACCCATACCGATTGGGGGCACTGGCTACTGCCCTTGCAAATGCACCACCTGATCAGCAGGGAATGATTGTTGGGTGAGAATTTGTACCCACTTGTGGATCAGCTGGAACATGAAATGGCAGCTAAGGTGACAGGCGTGCTACTAGAGATGGACCAGATTGAGGTTTTGCATTTGCTAGGATCGCCGGAAACATGATCACACTTATTGTTGGATTCCATCATAACTGACTAGAGAAAGAGTAGGATGGCAGTGTCGCTGTTCACAATACCACTATTTCACGTGTTCAGATTTTCCATGCACGTGAGGGCAGTCTCGTTGGCGGAGACCTTGGTTCCAATGAAGAAGTGAGAGATTAGATTAATGGCTTGAAGAGGAGATTTCCACCTGGTCATCCCAAGGGCAGTCATTCAATGGTTCAGTTGAGGAAATTTTCTCATGAATTGGCACAAAATTATGACTGTTCAACTCATGAACATGTTTTTACTACGACTCCAGGTGTATAGAGGATGATGATGGGTTACACCCTAGCTTTCAACTTCACCTAGCCACACAACCTCTCCACATTTCCATCCCATTAACCTTCATACTTCAACTTTCTCATGCCCATCTCCATGCATACACATATCACCACCTTTCTCTCTCTACATCCGAGCATACCCATTTTTTTTTCTTAATCCCATGCACGCAATCTACCTCCGAAGGTCCCTACATGTCTATCCACTTACATCCATCTTTCACACTCACCTCCATGCCACACTTCCAATTGTCATATACCCATTGGACCCGTTTCCTTCAGCATCGTTCGCCATTCATTTCATCAAGGATACCCACTGAACCCTTCGTACCCATTTCTATCATTAACCGTGGTTCCATTCAACACCAACCTCTTCACATAGCCATCTTTCACTCTTCCTATGCCCTACCCTCTACCCGATCACCTTGCCACATTTCCCGTTCTCTTATCTGCATGGTCCACATGACATTTTCCAATATTGACCGGAATAAATAAAGATACAATATGGAATCCATTGGTGATGACTACACTGTAAAACCCACATACGGCAGGGAAAACCATTCCATGTCTTTCTTGATGTCGGGCTTGTGAGGATACCAATTAATTGGCAATTGTATGTTTGGAATTTTGAAGGGAACACTGAATGGAAGCTTGGACATTCCTCACAGTAATGAGTGGTTTGCTGGACCCTCAAAGGAAAAGCATGCAAAGCCTTGGATTCACAAATCCCTGCGCGTGTATACCTGCACTTTCCAATCAGAAATGCGGAGTCCACGTTGCAGAAAGCCATGCATTATTATCCAGTACATGGCTAATATTTCTACAGCTTCATTGTTAAGGTGAGTTGATAAGAGGTAGTGATATCATGATGGAAATGGCAGTTGCAGCGAGGGAACGTTCCAAGTGGCTTCGGACAATGTCTTCTCGAAACAAGAATAAGATTTTTATTGGACATAGCCAATACGTTGGACAAACACTTGAAGCAGACGAGGCCAGTGAGGGTGGAAATAAAGTGTCAAGGGCATGAAGTCGACTGAGCCAAGCAAAGATGCTAATGATGGTGCTTAGGCCAAGCAAGCGAACTTGAAAACTATTCTTGGAGCGGCATCGGGCTATGGGCATGCACTTTCTAAGCATATTATTTTGGGATGTTGAAGAGATATTAGATCCATCTTAGATGTCATCTGAACCCCCAAGGAGCGACCAAATTGAGGCTACAGCCAAGTTGCAGGTCACTGAGCTTCTGAAGTTGAATGAGTAAGATCACATGGCTGAGCAATGTTTAGGGCCTGGGATTGCTGTAAATTTTGGTGAATTGAAGGCTTTGGTTGGTGATGATGCTTCGGGTGAGGCTGCGAGCTGAGTTGTTTCCAAATTGACTAGTTTGTTGAAAGCTCGTCTTAATTTATGGTTGATGAAATCATCTGGGAGCTATGAAACATATTCAAAGTTTTTAACTCAGTTTCCTTCTATTGAGGAAGACTGGGCTTTGCATATGTTGCCCATCTTTTCTTCTAGATCTTCAGTTGAAGGTTTCTGCTCACGGTCCAGCTCGATGGGGTCCTTTTTTCTATTTGCTGGGTTCTTTTCCACACTGACTGATTTCTAACATCCATTAAAGAGCACAAATCGGTCTATAACTCTTTGTCACCGGTGCAATGAAAAGTGTAAGCTAGAAGTTTCGGCCATTCTGAAGGGAGAATCCACCATCTCATTTGCTGATCAGTACTTAGGGACCCTACCTTCTTGGTTACTGACGGCAAAAACCTGCTACACATAAAGGCTGCCATTGTGGTCCTCCATATGAGTGGCTGGTGTACAACACTCTGGGTGGCAGTCATGGAGTGCCTAAAGTACACTATAAAGGAAAGCAAGGAGACTATTATGTGATGGTTTTGGACATACTAGGGCCTAGCTTATGGGATGTATGGAATTCTTCAGGGCAAGCGATGTCTTCAGAAATGGTAGCTTGTATTGCAGTTGAGTCTTTATCAATCCTAGAGAAGACGCACTCACGAGGTTATGTGCATGGAGATGTAAAATCGGAAAACTTTTTACTGGGCAAGCCATCTACACCACAAGAGAAGAAGTTGTTTCTTGTTGACCTTGGATTAGCGACAAAGTGGAGGGACAGTGCTAATGGGCAGCATGTTGAATATGATCAGCGGCCTGATATGTTTAGAGGAACTGTGAGATATGCTAGTGTTCATGCTCACTTGGGAAGAACTGCCAACAGAAGAGACGATCTAGAGTCTCTTGCATATACACTCATCTTTCTTCTTGCCAAACGATTTTTATATCTCCTTTGTTTTTAAAAATGTTTTAAAACAATCAAGGATTAAATCCTGTAATTCCAAAATAATGGAGTTATTGGAATTAATTCATGCAAAAATAAATGGGCTTTGGTGGGGCCCAACATCAAATAAATTTTCTTTAAGATAAAAATGAATTTTGAATGAAGTGTCATGTATGCTATTGGTGGTTCTTTATCTTGTTTGGAGATATGAGTGATATATTTTATGTTCATTACTATGCACTAACCCTATTTCTTGATAGGGCGTTGCTGTTTGCCGATTAGGTATGCATCTTTTCTCACTCTGACCATCATCCATCTATGCTTTGACTTTCAGTATGTGATCATGCCGGTATTCATTGATTTTCTTGTCGATTGTCACGTCAATTTCATTTTATTAGTAGAGTCCCATTTTTAGGGACTTAGAGGGGTGCTACAGTCTTTACCGTACCTTCCCGATAAGTAACCTGATACCCGAACCTGATCTAATTTTTCGTAGACCACCTTTTCTAAAATAAGGAGTCACACTTAGAGTTTTCTTTCTTATTTTGTTTACCCTTTTAAAATAAAACAAAAATAAGTGTCGACTCTAAGTCATTTTCTTAAAAATAAAAATCATTTTAAAATAAAAATCGAGCTCGCCATCGAGTGGAAGTGCATGAGCCGAAATGCGGGGTCCACACATATTTTTAGAAAAAACATTTTAGACCACAAATCTATTTCTACAAACACCAAGTTTTTTCCTTTATCAAACTCTTGTAAAAAGATTACAAAAAAAGCTTTAAATCAAAATTATTTAGAGCTTGTTTAACAATGATTTTTTGCTAAAGTGAACCTAACACTTTTGTTAACGAATCTTTATTAAAATGTTTTTCTTAAAAAAAAAAAAATTACTTAGCATTTAAATATAAACCAAAAAATTTTTAATAATCTTTTTGATAATATTTATATGACAAAAAAAATTATTTTTGCTTTAAGAATTGTTTATGTTTGTCATACACATGATTTCAATAAAAAAAATATATACATTTTTTATGTATTTAGAATCCTTTTAAATGAACTCTTATTACCAAAAATCTCTCAATTTTAGTCTAAATAAAATGACCTAAACTTAATATTGTTTTTTTTTTTTTTTTTTTTTGTTGAAAGTAAATTTGTTTTTAGACTTTAAATTGTTTTGTTTTTTATTTTATTTTTTCATAATTTTTTATAAATTTTTACTTGAATAGAAAAAACCAAAATATTGGTTTTTTCTAAAGGGTTATTTGATTACAAAGGTCATTAAAAACCTAATTTTGAAATTTAACCCTTTTATTTTTATTTTTGACAAAAATGCCCTTATTTTTTTCCTTGTAAAAATAATCATTTCTTTTAAAACATACATGTAAATACTTAAAATAATCAAAGACATATGTCAAAAATGGGTTACTCTTCAAACAAAAATATGAGAGATGTTAAATTCATAAATATGAATATTATTTTATCATTTTTAACTAATTAATTTTTTTTTAAGTAAAAAAGTAATATATTGGTTTTTCTTTACTTTTTAATGCTTAATGTAAATAAAATATTACAAAAACAAACAAGTTCTATTTATCCTCTCATGGGGCCCCACAAAATAGTCAGGTGGCTCTTGCTGCAGTGCCAATTGAAGCAGGGCAGTCCAAATTATTCTTCTGAAAAAGTATTTACTTAAAAAGACCAACACTACCAATAGTTTCCCTGTGTTTACAATGAGAAAAATTTACAGACATGAATATATGGAAAAAAAAATGCTAAATTTTCGTTTGAACTAGTAAAAAGTACCGAAGTTGCATTGAGATTCCTATGTACAAAAAAACAGTAATAAGTGGACTACTCCAGCCACCTAAAAAAACAGTAATATTAATAAGTATCAAATTAGAATAAAATCTTTAAATAAATAATAATAAAACGAAACTTACTGGTCATCAACTGGAATGGTAATGTCATGCTTGCTATAAATCCTATGAATTGAATTAATAAACCCCGACCATATCATGTCGAGGCGAGCAACAACCTCCTCCACAGTGTCCTCAATCCACGTATTCAACCTGGTTTGTGAGGCCAACTTCCTCCTTTTAGCAATGCCCTACACCATAAACAAAAAAAACAAAAAAAAAAAAAAGCATCTAACTAAGTTAATTACAACTAAGAACATAATATAAAACTTGAGATTTAAAAATTTATACCCACCTGATTAGCATGAGCGACTACATTTCGGTCGTATCTTAGAAATGTCTGTACATCGTCGGATACAGTTTTAGTTTTTCGCAATATATCAACAAATCGACCTTCATTGGGCACATATTGAGTCCAATCCCGCCGATCAGTCCACCTATGCATCTTTGCCAAGATAATTTCACTAGTCACACCCTCAAAATCGAGAATATCATGGGCAACCAACCGATAAAAAAGCTTTCCGAAAGGCCCCAAAATATGGGGTGTAGAGGTAAGCTGAGCATCCTTCGTCTGCATATAATAGAAAATTTAAGTTAAAAAGAGAGAATATCAAATTAATAAATTAAAATATAAAATAAACAAGTTAAAACAAATTTTTGTTACCTAGAAAAATAGGACCCCTTCAATAAGCTAAGGAAATCATCAAAATCCCTAGTTTGGAATTGTACCCTTTTTTTTCCACTAAAATGCCTCTCATAAAGTTTGAGAAAGCAATGAGGCCACTGATATGATGATCATTAGAAATACAGATCAATTTTGCCCTTCCCTCTTTTATAACCACATTTTTTCTCTTTAAATTTCCAAGATGTATGCCTTTATCTCGGACCAAAATAACCCCTCTCAAAATGTCCCTGAGAATGTTAAAAAACATAAAATCAAACACAATACAAAAAAAAAATGACATAAAAAAACAACAATAATAACAACAAAACCAAAAAATATACTCTCTCACCTTGCAATTTGTAAAAATTCTTTAGAAGGATGACCTGAATGAGTTATGATCCTGTTACTGTTATTGTGCAACCATCCATATAGCGTATCATTAAATTCTTCATAAAAACAAAGAGTTTCTCCTCTCACTATTTTTTTCAAGAGTGGTCGTAAGATATACTCGCTATGAAAGCGAATTGCAATCTCATAGAATCCGTCAGCATCTTTGTTAGTGTGAAGAACACACCAGCCATGGCCCTCGAGTTGGGTTGTAGTGAAGGCCCCCATCTTACAACCACGATCACATGTTAGTGTAAACTTGTCTCTCTCCATGTTCCCTGCCAAGGTGAGATGTGTTATCTTAACATCTAACTAGATAAGAAAATGATAATTCATTGTGGTGTAGATAGCCTTCTCTTCCAGTTCCCTTCCTGTTGTGTCAGGATCAGGAGCAGGAGCTGGAACAGTGATATGTGGGGAAGACTAGAGCTTCTAGCCAATGGAAGTCCCAACACTATCATGCACACTTCCTTAACAAACACGGTTATGAAAACACCCAACCTATAGAGTCCACCTTTCTAGATGCAAAACCTTTTCCTTAAACCACTTTAAGCCTCTAATGAGCACTCTTTCTACGTCGAATCCATCCTCAAAATCTAACAGTAGCAGGGCACCCCAAAGTACTGAAATCTTCACCCTCTCTCTCCCTCTTTTAACGACTAATAATGAATCACCCATCTTTTCAATGATATCAACTTTGGCATTGGGTTTGAAGCCCCTCTATACCTCCCGACCAAACAACATTTCAACTATTCCTCCCTACTTTGCAACTTCCTCTCCCAAAGTTGAAGCCAAGCTACTTCTCCTATTGAGCCTAGATCCTACTAAACCACATCTACAAAAGGACACTTTTTATGTCTCCACTGGTGAGTTACACCTCTCCTCTGCTAAGGGGAATTATCATCAAAGAAGTTGATTTCAATGGCATTTGATTCATGGCAGATATCTACTTCAAATAACTCAGAGATTCCGGTCAATACAATTGAAGCCAAAAGATTCACCAAGACCATGTGTACCTAAATAGGCATGAATAATGAGGCAATGGCATTGTATCACCTGTTAAAATATGAAGATTACTTCTAAAAAGCAGGAAAAGTCTAGCATTTCAGTTGGAGTTGATAAGCTATCGAAGCCAACTATTAACATCAAATAGTGTTTATTTAAAAATATGATCATACTACATTATTACAATACTTAAAAAACTGTGGACACATTACTGAGGTTTCAAAACCTAAGTCTAGTATATGATAAGTATTAAGTTCCCTAAAATGGCAGACCCTAATTCAATCCGTACAAAAAGTCACAAACTTAAGCCATTAAGCAATAATAAAATCATGGGATTATTTTAAAAAATTATATGTACACATATAAGGATTTTAAAGCTTACATAGTGTCATCATTTAGGTGGGTAACAACCAGCAAAACATTTCATTTTTAAAGGGCTTCTCCTGATTTTGGTAAGTAAAATTTATTAGACTTCACAAACGATAAAAAACGAACAATGAGGAAAAGTTTATAAGGATTCTTCCCACTGTCATTCAAGAATGGAACCTTTGATGGCAAGCATGATGCATGACGAACTTTGCATAGATAAGCTAACCAAACCAAAATGAATGATATTATAATGCAGAGCCATACCATCTTTCTGAAAAAAGTTTTATTCACCCAATTGGAATTCACCGTAAAAACAAGCAATCCAACTACACTAAGAAATCAAAACCCTAACCAAACAAACCAGATTTGATAAAAAAAAAAAATATATATTTCAACCCATAAACAGATCCAAATAGTATAAGAACAAGAAATCAACCGGAGACGATAAAAAATTTTGATCACACGATTCCTCAAATCCCCCAGTCCCACCAAAAGACACCCTAACCCTAACCCTAAAAGAACCCACAATCCAATTCAGAAGGCAAATGGAAAGAAATCAGAACAAGGGAGATTAGCAGAAACGAAAACAGCAAAACCCTCGTACTTAAATTATTTTTTTTTAAATCCATGTTTAACCATGATTTCTTATGCTTGTTCTTAAAAGTTGAAGTATTATTGAAAATAAAAATAATTTTGTAAAATGCAAAAGTCGGAAACCCTAGAAATTGAGATGGAATGCAAAGGTGTGCTGTTGGTAGCAACACCCTCACTTCTGCTGGCCATCGATCCGGCCAGGTTGACAACCCGTCCTGAAAAGGATCTTAAATCTCAGATGCCATCGCCACCGGTCTTCAAGGTGCTCAATATGGTGGCGAACGGGTTTCCCTACGGTATGCGCTTCTTCGTACGGGAATCCAAACTCTACCTGGTCGGCGACGAAAAAAGCGCGGAAGGAGTTTCCATGGAACAACTTTATTACGAGGAAGACGACATCGAGGTTGATTCGTCCTTCGGAACACAGGGGGCTTCCCCTTATATCTACGTATCAGATCTCACCACGCCCGATTCCATCACTGACTTATGTAAGCTTCCGACCGCCATGCTTGGCCCGAAACCTAATCCCTATATTGCGGAAGTTGAAGGGAAGATATATGTGCTTTACGGCAATCCATATTTCTACCCTCAGGACGATCTTCTTTTTCCAACTTTCGAAGTTTATGATCCATCTGTGGGCCAATGGGAAGCCCTACCTGATCCTCCTTTCTACCCTCGAGAGAATTGGATAGACGTAGAAGAGTTTGAAGTACATGCAATTTCAGTCATGGGAACCAGTATTTATGTGAAGGCTAGCAAAAATTATCATTCTTACAATGTCAATACCAAAATATGGGATTCGCTTGGTTCTAAGTTCTCTGCCACACCCCTCCTCCATCCTATGCAGTCTTGTATTCATCCTGCCAAGATTGTGCCCCCATATGATGACATCTTCATTGGCCTTCATAGCGCCACCGCGTTTGCAGTCTTGATTCATAGCGATGGTACTTCTCCTTCTTATCAATTCTTGGATGAGGTGTTTAACGAGTATTACAAGTACAATTTGATTTCAACCTCAGGAGCCGTCATTAATATGGGTGAGAAGGAGATGTGCGTCATTATGGCAGGTATTTGGGAAGGCAAACACACTACCGCTTATATTACCACTTTTCACATTGAGAAGCTGCATGCCTCAGCTCAGGCCCCCGCTGTGACTAGTGCCGAAGGTTCCTCAGCTCCAGCCCCCAAGTGAGCCAAGCGAGCCAAGACTATTGCGCCTCAGCACCTGTTCAAGATAGTGATGAGCTACCACCTTTTTTATCTGTCACTTGCTTGACAAAAGGTTTCTACAACCTTCATGCATGGGGCCTAGAGAATCCTGTCATTTGTAGTGCCTACTTCCATTCATGGTCTGTCTTCAATCTTTTTCTCTCCGTGCATTTCTACATAATCTTTCATTACGTTGTATCCATTTCTATGTATTATTTTTCATCTTGTGATATCCATTCCTATGTATAATCATTCACTACTTTGTATTTATCCCCACGCCTCTACATACAATTATTCATCTTGTGGTTTTCAGTAAAAAATTGCTACTTTGCTTATAAAACCCCAAATTACCTTGATGGGGTTTTTTCTTACTCACTGTCATAATGCACCTCTAGGGTTACCTATGACAGGATATCTCGTTCTGATATACCAAATCCAATCCTAATTGAGCATAACATGTTTCTTCCCAAAGTTTTATATGCAAAGCACCTATTCGCATGTGCATGTGCATCATAGTTTAGAGATGAGGATTGGGGCTGAGTTGATACGCATACATAGACATGGATGTGCTTTGAATGTATATAAAAGAAATTATAGTCATGTTCAATATATTTTAGAATAGCATTAACCTATATAGCTAGAATATTCAAACTATTACATCTTTTTATGGTGATTGGAAGGAGGAATCTTTAACATCATTGATCTTGTTGCTTTAGACAAAAAGGGTAGAGTCTCGTCAACTAGATATTTACTTCAATTGCCAAGATGCAAGTATTGTAGGCAGTCATCAATATAATTCAATATTACAAAACTCAAGTCCAATTTGGGGGAGAATGATGCCAGGCATCTTAACAAAGAAAAAATTGAAAAATGGTTTTTATTTTTTGTAACTTTGTTGGTAATTTGGGTTGCCATAATCCATTCAGTGTTGTATTTTGATAATTTTTATATTGTACGCATCAAGACAAGTGTTAGACCCCGCTTACTTCGCCAAATGAATGGAAGTATGCAATGTCTTGGCATTTTCATGTATGTTAAGAAGTGGCTGAAATCTTTTTCTAGGACACAACTACCATAGTTCCAACTAGCAAAATATATTTCTATATTGTTTTTAGTTAGGGTTATTGGATTGGTCAGTTTCATAAAGATACTTTTGAATTTTGAAATCATGAACTGAAGTGAAGCATCAGTGTTCCAAAGTGTTGTTTTCCTTTGTTTTGAGATAACTTTGTTTTAATGTGGTTTTCAGTTTGATTTTGTTTTATTTTTAGTTTTAAGTTTTATTGCTTCCATAGTTGATTTTCATCTTTCTTTGGATATAATTTATTCTTAGGGTTTTATTGCTCTATTTTCCTTTTCTACTTTGTTGCTTCTGTTAAAGCTTATGTGGCACATTTTTCTTTTCTACTTGGTATTTGAGAAGTTGTGAAAAGCTTTTTTCTCTGTACTAGTGTCTACTTGTGGTATTATCCTTATTTATTTATTTATTTTTACCCTGGGCGATGAAATTTTTTATTTGGGTTGGTACGAATCTCACAACATAGGTTCATGTTTGTGGGGAAAAAATTAAACTTACTATTGTATTATTTTGAGATTTCTATAGCACTCTTAATTGCAGAGCAACATGCTTTGGCTTAAGTTAGGTCGTTTTTGTTGTTAGGATAGATATAATTCAAATTTAGGTGTGTCATTAGGACAGGGAGCTTCATTGTTCCTGGTTGTCGTCTGCTTTTGTTTATTTTTCATTTTCTGTTTCATTTCTTTTTCCTAATTTTTGTTCGGATTTTGAATGACCAGGGAAGGATAGAAGAACACTGTATTTAGCTTGAGATCAGTTTGAGCGCTTTAACTTGAGGTACGTACAAGGCCATTTAGCTTTTGTGCTATGTTAATATGGTAGAAAACTAAATGGAGATTTGGAAATTTTGGATGCTTCATATGATTAGAGTCCAAGGAGGATCAATAATAAAATGACATATTCCCTTGTCAATATCATGACTTTAGAGCTTTATTCAATATGTTGACAAAATTTTTCTTTATTGTGTGTTTTTTTTTAAATAAATTAGTAAAAAAAAAAAATTGGTATGCTTCACTGATCAAATATATTGATCATCCTTTTGCTTATTTGGAATTCATTATCAAACCATTGTTAATATGCATGCTATCGAGTCTTTGAAATAATGATAAGCAACTGTGCTATTGTAGTTCAATTAGAAGTCAGGAGAACCCATGAGAATTTAAACATTCTTCTTAACAAAATGTTTGTACCCATGTGTGTGTTTAGTGACCAATTATGTTTAAACATCTTTTAATTGTTTTCCTTATTTAGTCTTTGTGTTGCTTAGGAATCATTTTTTTTTTTTTTTGATAAGTAAGGCAAAATGTATTAATGTAGAGACGGAAAGTTACAAAGTATACAGGGGGTATACAAAGCAACTACCCCCTCTAAAAGCAAAAAGAAGCCCAACAAAGTCTCACCACCCCTTAGTTGGACACTAACCATTCCAAGAACCCTATAAGGGACAGACGTTCCTCTCTAATATACAATCTAGCCCAGCTCCACAAACTACAAACAAAAGAATTGTTAAGCTTTTGAATATCTAACACTCCCCCCCTAAAAGTTAGTATATTCCTTTCCTTCCAAACAGTCCAAAAAATATACAACGGTATGGATTTCCATATCTTTTTCCTTTTCTTTCCCACAAAAGGGCCCCTCCAACTAGTTAAGACCTCATTTACAGTTTCTGGAAAGGCCCATTGCACACTTGATAACCCAAGGACAATATCCCACAGAACTCTGACCATTACACAGCGAATAAGTGTATGATTTACAGTTTCTTCTTCACAACCACACAGAAAGCAACAATTAGGAAGCTGTCATCCTCTTTTCTGGAGTCTATCAAGAGTGAGCACCCTCCCCCATGTAGCCTCCCAAGCATAGAATGCCACCTTGGTTGGAATTGAATCCACCCAAATGCATCTTGACGGAAAAACAATATCATTGGATCTAGCCACCAATCTATACGCTTCTTTAACCCTAAACTTTCCATTCTTTCATCCCTTCCAGCAGACTGAATCTTCCTCCATAGAAAGCTTGTAACCCCTTAGAGCATGGAGCAAGTCCTCTATCATATCCATCTCCCAATCATTAAAGTCCCTCAAAAATCTTAGATTCCAACCCCCTTGACTGAAATTTTGATCCCACATCTCCTCCACCGTAGCATTCCTATGGGAAGCCATAGCGAATAGGCAAGGGAAATTTTGGGACAGCCTTGTACCATTACACCAAACATCAGTCCAAAAATTAATTTTGCTTTCCTTCCTTGCTATGAACAATGAGGAAGGGGAGGTGACCCTTGATCTGTAAACTCAATCAAGCCAAAAAGAGTGAAGAAGTTGGAAAAATGGGTGGAAGGTGGTCTTTGAGGGTTCAAGCTGGAGTTGGGAAGAGTGGCTTGAAGGTTAGGTTAGGGGTAGGCTTCGTTTAGTTATGCTTTATTAGTTTTAGTTTGGCAGCGTGTTGGTCGAATGGGTGCTAGGAAGAGTTCCTTTTGTTCTTGATCTTTAGGGCGTGGTTCTTGTATTGGGCAGTGTTTGTTTCTTTTCCCTTTTGCGTGCCTTTCAACACCTTTTGTTCACCTTGTGTGTACTTGATGTGCCTATTCCAAGCGCTTTCAATATATTTTGCCTTTTACCTATTAAAAGATGTGTACCTAAGTTCGATATTCATGTGGCTTGGGGCAATATCAGGGTTAAAGATCAATTAGGGAAAAACGAGTTGATTCCTGTTGGGGTGGTTTCAAATATAGAGGATATGATTTTTATTTTAGGATGTAGTGCAAGCAATCTCATAACCACCTTTTTGGGCTTTTCCTTTGTGAGCCCCTTTCAGGTCCTCTTGGTTGTGGGATGGGATGGAGGAAAATTTTCATAAAAGGTTTGCTTTGTGGAAGATACAATATCTATTAGGAGGAGGAAGCTAAACTCTGATAAAAAGCACTTCGTCTAACTTGCCTATTTGCTTAATGTCTCTTTTTGTCATTCCTAAGAGGGTAGGTGTTGGGCTAGGAGAATGATTAAAAGAGATTTTCTGATGTTCATAATTCATTTTCAAGTTTCATGGGGGAGACTCCCTACCCATTTAATGATAGAAACTTTTAGAGCCTCTTGGGAACCTTTTTGAAAATGATTTTCAAAATATAAATTTTGAGAATTGTCTTCAAAAATAATTTTGCAAATTGTTTTAAAGAACAACTCTGATATTTTTTGAAAAATAATATGCATGTTTTTTTGTGTTTCCAAATATTTTTAAAAATAATTTTTAGTTGTTATATTTTATTTTCAATTATTCTTTATATTTGTATTAATAATTTTAAAATAGCTCTTATAAAACAAATAAAAACAACTAAAAACAATTAAAATGTCATAAAAAAATATTCGGTTTTAAGAAAAAGTTCTCAAAAAACTGTTTTTTGTCAAAAAATTACCAAACATGTGTTGAAGCCTAAAAAACAATCTTTTTTAAGAACAACAAATTGCTTTTAAAAACAGTTCCCAATCAAGCTCTTACTTTTTAAAAGTAAACTTGTAGCTCGATGGCTCTAAAAGCAACCGCTTACCCACTTAGGAGCATTCAAAATTGCTTCAAAAAGCTTGCTAATCTCTTATTCTTTTTAAACTCAATGCTGCTGGTTAACTAGTTGAATGGAAATCACTAGCATAACTTTCACTGCATTGTATGCCTCCCAAACTATGAAACTCTTCTTTGGAAAGTGCTAGAGAGGCCACTGCAATGACCGATAACATGCTCCCTCCAACACCGACCTAGTCAATTGGGAGTGTGAGAGAATGTTGGAGACAACCATGACATTTTCTCTTCATTCTCTATTACTACTTGCTCTTAACATTTTTGGTCTTACAGAGAAAAGTACAAGGAATTCTCATTTAATGTCACTGTAACTTTTTACAAGCTTTTTTTTTGGATAACTTTGGGTGTCCAGGCCAGCTTACGTGCACCTCCACTAATCCCGCAAGGCCTTGAATTTAAGGATCAGGTAAATCCTCCAATGGCCCTGAGAGGACTCGAACTGATAACCATTGGAGAGCAAAGCCCAAGGTTGGACCAATTGAGCTACCCCTCAGGGTTAACTTTTTACAAGCTTTTTAATAGATTTTAGGAATAGTTTGGTGATGGTGAGAATTTTACTTGGCTTTGCCCATGTAGGACTTTACTAAGGTCATAAAATGAGGTTTTCCTTCCCTTAACCAGTCTTTCTCTTAGTCTGTTTGCGCTTTCCCTTCTTCCATCCTCTTTATTTTTCAAATTTTAAATGAAAGTCTTTCATTTGTCCAAAAGTTTTGATTCAATGTATGAGGGTTGGAAATCCACATCTTCAAGTAAATGGGAGGAACCTTGGCAGAGGCTACACTAAAATAATTATTACTGGTAATAAATCTATGTTGTTGAAGGAATTAAGAACATATCTTATTATTCCACCTCTTTTTTATATCCTCTATACATGAAGATATAATAATCCTAACTTGAGATATGAGATATATATATTTTATTAATCATAAATTTAATCCTCTTATCCATTTTCTTCATATTTTCTATATTATTCGTTTTGTCAAAAACAAAAAAGTTGTTCAATTAAAAAACCTAAAAAATATGTAAATTAATAATTGATTGCGAAGCTGTTGCACGAGAAAAGCAGGTCAAAGATTGATCTATTGCTTTGCTTTGGAACAAGGAGCTTGTTTGTGTTGTTCCAACATGTTATCCCGTGAAAAGGTTTTCCACATAAGTTGTTGTGTATTGGTGGATGTGATTGCGTTTTGAATTTTTATTTGTAAGGCATCGAGTAAATCAGTTGAATTCTTTTTTAAAAAATGGCTTTTAATTTCTTGGTAATCACTTGGCTTATACTTCTTGATTGCTGTTCTATTAGTTAAAAGAATGATATTGATACTTATTGGGATCTTGCATTTGAAGAAAATTTATACAAATTTGAAATTTTCAGTATTAGAGAGAGAGAGAGGGAGAGGACTGTGTATGTGTTGTGCCTTGATCAAATACTTGTCAAATTACCTCACAGATGGTAGTAAATGTTGCTTTACTATTTTAAAGTTTTTTGGTTAATTGTCAAACATCTATGTCTAAAGCAGCTGATGGGCATGAGTAGTCAAACAGTGTTTCCTTGGTCTTCTTGCGGTTTCGGTTGTTCACATATGTCTAAAGTAATTGTCACTCACCTTCATCATCCTATCGGGGTTGTGGAAAGATGACCTTTTGGATCTTGGGTTATGTAACTGCAAACTTTTATGTATTTTTCTTATAAGATTTTTGTGTTATACACCATAGATCTTTATTGAATAAACTGAAAATTGTATATTTCGTATGCCCACTCCAAACTAAGAATCCATGGTAATTTACTGTTGGCATCATATGAGGAAAGATCAGCTGAATATACAATTTCTAGAGAATCCTATGACTGCTAGTTTTGCTGTGGATATAAATAAAGATGCTAACTAGCTGATGAAAAAAAATAAATTTTCCTCTCCTTTTTTTGGGATTTAGGGTAGGGTGAGGCAAGGGAGGATGGGTTTTGTTGTGTTGGTGTGCTTTATTTGTTGTTCAGGTTAGTGTAGTTTGTGTTTCATTCCTTACTTTAAATAAGTCTTGCGACTGCTGAATGTACATGTTGTTTACCAAAGTCCTTTCTTCTCATTGAATACTTGGGAACTTTCTTTGAGTTCTAACTCTGCTCTACTGGGCAGAAGGTAAATGGGCTAGATAATGAGTACATGATTTTTCTCCGTAAACATGACCTGGGTGCTAATTGCTTTGTTGAAAATTGGTGATATGATAGCATTGAGTTTAAAGGATAAAGTTGTGTCCCCTCCTTTACTCATCTATATGTCTTGATTAAATTGAGGAGTTGATTTAGGACACAACATCAAATGGTTTTTTGGAACAATGCTTGTACATGTACTTATCAAAAAAAAAAAAAAACAATGCCTGTACATGTAGGAACAAATATTTTATTGTCATGGAGTAGGTACAAAGAAGGGTGAAAAATTCTCCCCCTAAGCACAATGACTATATAACCCTGATCAAAAATGGAAAAAAACTATCTACCTTAGATATTGTTAAGAGATGTGCATCTAAAAATGTTTCCAAAAAATTCAAGAGCTTTGGAGGTTGGAACTCCCCTACAAAAGAAATCAATTTCTTGGCTCCATGTTTTACTAACAGATCCGCCAAATGATTTGCTGCATGAGGAATTCAACGGAATAAACACCCCAACTCTAGAGTAATGTCAAAAGTTTGGCGTAGACATCCATCAAATCTCCACAAGCTTCTCTCCTTCTAATTTACCTAAGATGGGACTATTGCTGAATCTTTTCTCCTAGAAGGTTGGAAACCCTCAGCTTTAGCAAGCCTTAGCTTTCCAACAACGCTAAAATTTCCACCACAACGACTAGATGTACTCCAAAATTCTTAGAGAATGTTTTTTGCTTATGTTTCGTGATGGTCTGTTGGTGTTCCTGTAATTCCCAATTGTCCTAGGTTACTTAAAGAGCATCCATCAAAATTTTGCTTGATGATGTCTATTGGAGGAGACATTCATGTAGGTTATGTTTGGGCAGTTATATATAGTATGGGATACAATAAGAGATGGGGTAATATATTTTATCTCATGTTTCGTTGATGAGGAGATATGATAAGTTATCCCATTACTTATTATATCTCATCCTTAACCAAACATAGGACAATAAGTGGTAGGATATATTATTCCACATCTTTTTTATATATCATATACACAAAGATATGATAATCCTAACTTGAGATATGATATATACATATCTTGTTAATCATAAATTTAATTTTCTTATCCATTTTCTTCAATTTTCTATATTACTCATTTTGTAAAATAATAATAATGAATAAAAAAATAAAAAAATAAGTAAATAAATTTGTAGTTTAAAAAGAAATATTTTTTTTTTATAAATGTAGTTTAAAAAGAAATATGAAAAATATATTGTAAAATAATAACTATTTAATACACGCAACTTGTATTTTATATTTAACAACATGGTATAATATTTTTTATTAATAGATTTTAAATATTTTAATCATGAATATTATTAATAAATAAAAATTACCTATTAAATTATAAATTATAGAACAATTTGTAAATAATACTAAAATGTGAGATTTCATACTTTTTTTAATAGTGAATATTGGAATGCAATATGTTATTTATATTTTAAACAAGTATCGAACATTCACAAGTAATAAATTTTCCTTTATCATTTTTTTATTTATTTTTCAAACCTGTATAAGTATAATATAACATATCTTATTGAATATAATATGCAAGGGTATCATGCCTAACTAAAAATGACATCATAGGATAGAATATTTCTATATTTGAGGGTTAGGAGTCCACATCTTCAACCAAATGGGGAGAACCTTGGTAGATGCTACACTAAAATAATAATTACTAGTAATAAATCTATGTTGTTGAAGGAATTAAGAACTGATTGCAAAGGTGTGACACGAGAAAAGTAGGTCAAAGATTGATCTATTGCTTTGTTGCGGGACAAGAAGCTTTTGTTGTTCAGTATAATTGATTATTGGGTTTTTAAGTGGCTAATTGAAGATCATGGTGTTTGGTCTTGTGAAAAGGTTTTCCATGTGAGGGGTTGTGCATTAGCAGATGTGATTGCATTTTGAATTCTTATTTTGAAGGCAACTAGTAAATTAGTTGAATTCATTTGTTTTAAAAAGTGAAACAAAAGAACCAAAAAAAAACATCCCAAATCTCAAGGGAATCACTTGGCTTATGCTCCTAGATTGATGTTGTTTGACCCTAATCGAGGTCTTGATTTGCTCTTTTAGTTTAAAGAATGATATTGATACTTATTGGGATCTTTTATTTGAAGAGACTTAAACAGAACTTCAAATTTTCAGTATTACAATATAAAAGTTCTTTTGATGTAACAGGGCAGCCAAGCATCATATATCCATCTCAACTGAAACGAAAAGAGGAGAGAAAGGCAGAAATGCTATGGATACTGTTTTCTGGTGCAATCAAGTACTTGTAAAATTACTTCAAAAATGGTACTAAATGTTGCATTACTATTTTAGCGATTTTTGGTTAAGTACTTGTTAGACATATATGCCTAAAGCAATTGATGGGCATGGAGGTTGCTTGCCTTTTCTGTTGCCCACATTTGGGTATAAACGTAGTGATGTAATCATGGATTACACTTTATTTTGATCTGATTTTATTTGTGTTGCCCTTTCATCTACAAATCTCATGGATATACAATGGTCAAGTAGCCACAGCTCCTTGGAACATCTCATGGATTTAATGATCCAACTGGACATTCAAATGAGTAAATTTGTAGTAAATGGAAAAAGTACATTAGGGTTCTTTCCTCCTAAAAAGGTTGTATTATTAACATGAGAGGCTTATAGTTATTTGTTTGCCTTTTGCTCAATAAGGAATTCCCAGTCGTTGGTAAATGAGGGGGACATATTTCTAGTGCCTGGTTTCCTCCACATTCTTCTCTGGATAGCTTAGAGCTTCTTGATCACAACAAATGTGGCATAATTGTGAAACGAAAATAGGAGAGAAAGGCGGAAATGCAATGGATACTGTTTTTTGGTGCAATCAAGTACTTGTAAAATTACTTCAAAGATGGTAGTAAATGTTGCATTACTATTTTATCAATTTTTGGTTAAGTGCTTGTCAGACATTTATGCCTAAAGCAACTGATGGGCATTGAGGCTGCTTGCCTTTTCTGTTGCCCACATTTGGGTATAAACGTAGTGATGTAATCATGGATTACACTTTGTTTTGATCTGATTTTATTTGTGTTGCCCTTTCATCTTCAAATCTCATGGATATACGATGGTCAAGTAGTCACAACTCCTTGGAACATCTCATGGATTTAATGATCCAACTGGACATTCCTGCCATAGGAGATCAAATGTGGCAAAAGTAAACATCTCATTTTTTGTTTAAATGAGTAAATTTTTAGTAAATGGAAAAAGTATATTAGGGTTCTTTCCTCCTAAAAGGTTGTATTATTAACATGAGAGGATTATAGTTATTTGTTTGCCTTTTGCTCAATAAGGAATTCCTAGTCGTTGGTAAATGAGGGGGACGTATTTCTAGCGCCTAGTTTCCTCCACATTCTTCTCTAAATAGCTTAGAGCTTCTTGATCACAATAAATGTGGCATAATTGTTTTATTATTGCATGTTAGATGACATTATGTCTATTGGCGATGCATGTTATCTCTGATCTTCTTGATTCAAATACAAGCGCATCACGCACTTCTGAAGGCTTTTTTTATATTTGTTATTTTTTATTTTGTCCGGGAAGAAATGCATCTTAATCCATTACAGCCTTCACGCAAGATTAATTGCAAACCATGCTCACCTATATAAGTGCACTCCAATACCCCACATATATGCATACTATAACATCTCAGCTTTACGTGGGTAAAACTCATCTCCCAATACCCACTTCTGGTGCCCTAAAGCAAAACGATGCATTACATCATGTTGCACCTTCCTCTCATGCGGCCTCACAAAATAGTCAGGTGGCTCTTGGTGCAGTGCCAATTGAAGCAGTGTACAAGGCAGATGTTTTGGATTTCATTATCACCGGTCCAAATTATTCTTCTGAAAAAATATTTACTTAAAAGACCAACACTACCAACAGTTTCCCTATGTTTACAATGAGAAAACTCTACATTCTCATAAATGAATATATGGAACAAAATGCTAAATTTTCATTTGAACTAGTAAAAAGTACTGAAATTGCATTAAGATTCCTATGTACAAAAAAACAGTAATAAGTGGACTACTCCATCCACCCTAAAAAAAACTAGTAATATTAATAAGTATCAAATTAGAATAAAATTTTTAAATAAATAATAATAAAACGAAACTTACTAGTCATCAACTGGAATGGTAATGTCATGCTTGCTATAAATCCTATGAATGGAATTGAGAAACCCCGACCATATCTTGTCGAGGTGAGCAACAACCTCCTCCATAGTGTCCTCAATCCATGTATTCGGCTTGGTCTATGAGGCCAACTTCCTCCTTTTACAAGCGCCATAATATAAATCTTGAGATTTAAAAATTTATACCAACCTAATTAGCATGGGATAAGGCCAACTTCCTGCTTTTAGTAGCGCCCTATACCATAAAAAATAAAAATAAAAGCATTTAACTAAGTTAATTACAACTAAGAACATAATATAAAACTTGAGATTTAAAAATTTATACCAACCTGATTAGCATGGGTGACTACATTTTGACCGTATCTTATAAATGTCTGTACATTGTCTGATACATTTGCAATCTATGCAATATATCAAAAAATCGACCTTCATCAGGCACATATCAAGTCCAGTCCCGCTGATGAGTCCACTTATACATCTTTGCCAAGGCAATTTCACCAATCGTACCCTTAAAATTGAGAATATCATGGACAACCAACCGATAAAAAAGTTTTCCAAAAGGCCTCAAAAATATGGGGTGTAGAGGTAAGCTGAGCATCCTTCGTCTGCATACAATAGCAAATTTAAGTTAAAAAGAGAGAATATAAAATTAATAAATTAAAACATAAAATAAACAAGTTAAAACAAATTTTTATCACCTAGAAGAATAGGACCCCTTCAACAAGCTAAGGAAATCATCAAAATCTCTGGTTCGGAATTGTACCCATTTCTTCGCTAGAATGCTTCTCATAAAGTCTGAGAAAACAAATTTTCCTTTTCATTTTTTTATTTATTTTTCAAACCTGTATAAGTATAATATAACATATCTTATTGAATATAATGTGCAAGGGTATCATGCCTAACTAAAAATGACATCATAGGATAGAATATTTCTATATTTGAGGGTTAGGCGTCCATATTTTCAACTAAATGGGGAGAACCTTGGTAGAGGCTACACTAAAATAATAATTACTAGTAATAAATCTATGTTGTTGAAGGAATTAAGAACTGATTGCAAAGGTGTGACACGAGAAAAGTAGGTCAAAGATTGATCTATTGCTTTGTTGTGGGACAAGAAGCTTTTGTTGTTCAGTATATTTGATTATTGGGTTTTTAAGTGGCTAATTGAAGATCATGGTGTTTGGTCTTGTGAAAAGGTTTTCCATGTGAGGGGTTGTGTATTGGCGGATGTGATTGCATTTTGAATTCTTATTTTGAAGGCAACTAGTAAATCAATTGAATTCATTTGTTTTAAAAAGCGAAACAGAAAGAACCAAAAAAAAAAAAAAAATCCCAAATCTCAAGGGAATCACTTGGCTTATGCGCTCCTAGATTGATGTTGTTTGACCCTAATCGAGGTCTTGATTTGTTCAGTTAGTTTAAAGAATGATATTGATCCTTATTTGAAGAGACTTGAGCAGAACTTCAAATTTTCAGTATTACAATATAAAAGTTCTTTTGATGTAACGGGGCAGCCAAGCATCATATATCCAGCTCAGCTGAAACGAAAAGAGGAGAGAAAGGCGGAAATGCAATGGATACTGTTTTCTAGTGCGATCAATTACTTGTAAAATTACTATTTTAGCGATTTTTGGTTAAGTACTTGTCAGACATAGCATGGAGGCTGCTTGCCTTTTCTGTTGCCCACATTTGGGTATAAACGTAGTGATGTAATCCTGGATTACACTTTGTTTTGATTTGATTTTATTTGTGTTGCCCTTTCATCTGCAAATCTCATGGATATACGATGGTCAAGTAGCCACAGCTCATTGGGGGACGTATTTCTAGCTCCTGGTTTCCTCCACATTCTTCTCTGGATAGCTTAGAGCTTCTTGATCACAATAAATGTGGCATAATTGTTTTACTATTACATGTTAGGTGACATTATGTCTATTGGCGATGCATGTTATCTCTGATCTTCTTGAAGAAATGCATCTTAATCCATTACAGCTAGCCTTCATGCAAGACTAATTGCAAACCATGCCCTCCAATACCTCACATATATGCATGCTACAACATCGCAGCTTTACGTGGGTAAAGCTCATCTCCCAGTACCCACTTCTGGTGCCCTAAAGCGAGTTTTAATTTAATAAAATCCGATTAACTTGGTTTAAGTCTTTCAGTTGGTTAAAAATCGATTAGACTAGTCACCTAAGAAATTAGTATTTACATTCTAAAAAAAGGTTGAAAAAGTAAAAGGAGCAGTCAAATGGTTTTTTTTCCCCTCTTTTATCTTACTCTAACAAATTTAGAATAAAATGAAAGGGACAATTGAGTTTTGGACCAATTGATTGGTCCATATAAGTTCACTATTTAAGCCAAAGATTAAGAAAAAGTGTTAAAATTGAGAAAAAAGATATTAATTTTTTATCTTTTCAAAAATGACTTTTACCGAAAAAAAATTATTAATTTAAATTTTATTTATTTTGTAAACCTCAATAATATTTAATATAATTTAGTTATTTGGAAAAAAATATACCATTTTCTAAAAAAATAAAAATAAATTATTATTATTATTATTATTATTTAAAAATCAAACATATTGGAAAATATATATTTTTTAAATTGTGTATATAAAAAATAACTAAAAATATGTCAAAATTTTTTTTAAATGATATGTTTTTCATATATATATATTTTTTAAAAATTTAATTTTTTAAAAATAATAAATTTTCAGAATAATTATTAAAAAAAATAAGATAAAAAAAATTTATCAAAGTGGTAGAAAATAGTTTTGAAGGGTATATTAGTCTTTTCATATTTTATATCATCTTCATCAATTATGCAACTTATATGGACCAAAGCTTAATTTTTGAGCCCAGGTCCAAAACACAATTGTCCCAAAATAAAACAAAATAAATATAAATATGACATTTTGGCAATTTGGAGAATTGGAATCTTAAAGAGGGTATAAATGTAAAAAGACATGGATTTCAAAACAAGCAAAAGAAGCGCTCTTTTGGACTTCATATTCTCTCTCTTCTCCCAGAGACGTTGCAAATTCAAAACAGTCGAAGGTATCATCATTTGAACTTTTCTTTTTTTTCCGTTTGGTTGCCGAGAAAATCCAGATTTTCTTGTCCTTAAGTTTCCAGGAAATCACAAACTTGTAAGTACATTCCCGCCTTTCAAATGGGTGTTTCCAAGATTCGTACTTTTTTTTTTTTCTTTTCTTTTCCCTTCCTTTGATTTCTCAGCAACCAAACAGATCACAAATGGAAACTGTTCCGAAACTAGGATCGTTAACCCAGTAGGTCACTAACGGAAACTGTTTAGTTAAGAGGAGGAATTTTTTGTCACAATTTCCCCGGAACCCTAATTTCTGTTTGGTCGCCCAGAAAAGACAGGGAAAAAAGAATTGACTACCCGAACTTTGGATGTTGCTTCTGCTTTACAGGGTATTGGATCATCAGAAGATTCTGAGAAAGAAAAAGCATAAAACAAAATGGTGGCTGTCAAGGTACATATCAGCTCTTATTCTTATATAATACCTTTTCTTTTCCTCTGTTTTGAATCATGATCAAACTTTTCTTCTCCATAAATGTAGGGAAAATTGAATGCAGCTCCAAGTCGAGTTGCAGGAGATAAAAAAAATCGCAAGAGTGGTACATTTTACATTGTTTTTCTAATGAGAAAATTTTATATTCTTATGTATTAATTGGATGCTCTGTTTCTGAAACAGTTGGCTTAAGTTTCAAGGTTTATTCTGAGAATGAGAGGGTTAATGTAGGTTCCCGTGATTCTGTTGGTACTAGTAGCACGTAAGTATGGTTTGATGTTTATCATTTGCTTTTTTTGTTGATGGATGTCTCAGAATTCAATGTTGTGTTTTCAATTCTTTTAGTAGAACCATGAGAGAGACCCTAATCCCAACCAGGTGTGTGATATAACCAAATATTGAATTAGAAATGCATAGATTTCAGACAAAACAGAGGAAATGAAAAGGAAAAGGAAAATGAAAATTTGAGTCTCATGTTTTATGTTTTTGTTCACTGAAAATTGGAAAAAAATGGAAAAATATCCCACCTTAATTTATCTAACTGGTTTTGTAAAGCTCAGTCCAGTGGAGATTCTGCTATTCTTGGGCTCTAATTCCCAAATAGCAACCATTTATGACTGACAATTTTCAGAGCCTTTTTGATTGGGTTCTAAGATAGTGTAGGTGAAGAATGGAGGTTAGAATTCTTGAATCTTAGGTTTTACATTTTCTGGTACCCAAGAGAACAAAAGTCTCCCTTAGGTATCCCTATTATGGCTATTTTGCTTGGAAGAGAAGAGTCTTTTTGTTAACTTGTGTTCTTTTAACTGTTATCTTTTTTATCTGCAGGAGGAAATCTGTGCAGTTCAACAAAGGGACTGTTCAGAGCAATTCAAGTGATTCAAAGGTTATTTCAATTGCTACTCTTCTTTAGTATATGTTGATTTTGGCAGTTGTTTGGTAAGGTTTGCAGTATGATGATTTAGAAGTCTTTATTCATTTTATTTTCCTTTTGATATAAAGGGGAATCTCAAGAGTTTTGAGAAGGACAAAGACAAGCGGAATAGTTCCTGTAAGGCCCAACTAGACTAAATTTGTAACACAAACTACTGTTGTATGTTTTGAGAAACCTTTCCTCTCTTCCATTTTCTGACATCTTAGTAAAAACAGTTGTTCGAAGAAAAGCTTTGGCTGATGTCAGCAATGTTCAGGGAAACTGTTCCACTACTAGCATGCGTGACGGGTCCAAATCAGTGTGAGTAATACTGAATAATTTTTTGATTTAGACACATTTTTTTAGATGTGATCTTGTTGAATTTTTAGTTTGAGGAGAGGGTATTATTTTCTTTAGAACTTTCAATTGAAGGCTGGCTAATGTAAGTTGTCATGTGCTGTCATTTGAAATAATTAGGGAAATTCTGATATTTGGGACTACATTTTGTTCTTGAGCCTGTAATTCTAAAATCACATGCTCTTTTGGTGCATGAGTGTAAAAGTGAGAGAAATTTGACTTGACATTAGCATGCACACTTGATAGTTATTAGCATCATCACCAGCATTATCTTTGTGCACTGTTCTGCTTGTAGAAATGAATCAAGTGATATGCTCCCATTTCCATGTTCTCCTTAAAACATGAGAAATGACTTGATATGAAATTGGAAAGTGATGCCAGAAGAAAATTTTGAAAAATCTAAGCCAAAATTTTTTATAGACTGTGTTTGTATGTGCTTCAATAGCTTCAGTACTTGATCATTTCCTTTTTGTCAAATGGGGTTCTGGAAGGGGAACTCATTAATATTTGGCGAGCTTTTTGTTAATACTATGGCTCTAGGGTTCAGCGCTTCAGCACTTAGATGTTTTTTGTTGTTGGCACAGGTTTCAGGATATAGTTTGTGCTGCCTACATATTTCTTTTGTATCTTCTTTTTCTGTTGATCTGCATCTTGTTTATCCCATGTTTGCTAATTCGTGTGTTGTACTCCACCTGTTCTATATGTTTCTAGGGTTACACTGGGTCAAGGCACTATCACTGTTTGTGCCTCATCAAGGAAACCTTCCATGGTATGTGAAACCAAATACTAAGTTCACTTTGTATTTTTCGAACTACTTTCATCTTTCTTTGTTAGTTACTGACTAGCAAGGGACAAAAGATTCGAATCATTTCCATTGTAGCCACTTAGTACCTAACTCAGGCAACTGAATTGCCAACATAATTTATTATTTTCACATAATTATAAGAAATAATGAATTAAAATATCATTTTAACCCTTATTTTAACATTTAAATTAGGGTTAAAATGGTTATACAACCTCTTAAAGTTACTTTCATTGGAAGGTAACTCAGGTAAATAAGTTACTCTTACTGACATCAAAATCTCAGTGAGGGTAAGTGATATTCAGATGCTCAAGGGAGGGTTTCAATCTTTAGCCATTTTTTAAAATAGAAGTTTTGTTATAAGAAAAAAGGAATTGATGTTTAGTAGGGTGAGAAACATGCATTGCAATAAGTATAAGAGGCAGAAATCTGCTAAAGGAAAAGACAACAATTACTCGATTGGAAAGGGTGAAGCTTAACCAACAAAGAGTGATGCAACTAAAAATTCCAAGGTGGTTTTGGTAATTCATTTATTTCTCAAAGCTTAAGCAAAGGCAACTTCAAGGGACATAAATTTGAGCATGCAACAGCATAGCATCCTCCCCCCTTCTTCCCTCTCTCTGATATTGCTTGCACCCTATTATGTGTTCAGCAGAATGCCAAAGTGGTGTTATTAAGGCAAAATATTTGCATCCTCTGTTCTCATCCTTTTTTATCCTTTGCCTGCAGCCATGAAGTACTGACAATTTTCTTGTTGTTTAATAGGGTAAAATGGGAACAAATATAAGTCAAGGCGCTGGTGTTTGTAATACTTCAAAGAGAGGTACTTTGCTATTTTTCAGAAATTTTATTTTCATTTTTTTTTTCTGATTAAATGGTGCATTATATGTTTCCTTATTCCAAAGAACAGCAAGTGCAAAAAATTTGAAGGCCTCTTCTAATAACCAAATGACCAAGGATAAGGGCCGTGAATCTGTTAATAATGCTCAAAGGTATTCTTCATTATTTTTCTCATATTTACAGAATTTTAGTTTAGTACCTGAATCTTTTAATGCTGTTAACTGAATACACAACCTACTTTGTGGTTCTTCTTATACCTACAAAAATGTTAATCAATGAATTGTTTTTTCTTTCCTTTTTTTTTTTCCTTTTTCTAATTTGTTGCCAGGACTGCGAGGCTCTCTCATGTATTGACAAGGTTTGTGAGTTTGTAGAATATAGTCTAGTTTATTTGTTAAGAACAAATAACTAATCATGACAATTTTATTTTTATTTTTTTTCTTGAAGGAAGTCATTACCAGTTATAAGGAGGGTTAACAAGGTGGACAGAAGTGATCTAAAGGTTGTTATAGTTACAATGCCTCTTTCTCTTTTCAATGGAATATAGAAAAGAAGGTTTATTTTGATCACATAGTGTAATTTCATTTTTTTTTTTCTTTAAATATAGGTTCTTATGACCATTGGATCTTGTGATTTTTTTTAAAAAAACATTCATCTTCTTGTTTGGTTATAGGAAAATGTTGAAACTTCAGAGCAGGGTAAAGGAAAATCCAGTTTCTTGGGTGAGATACAATGTTTTATGGTTTGAAATTCTTCAAAAACGCAGTGCATAGAACTGCACTGATGAATGTGATGTTTCTAATTGTTTGTGGGCTTCAGTTAAGACTAAAGCAGGTGAAAAAGTGATACCCCAAGTTAGAAACACTAGAACCAATCTTCTGAGAAATCGAGCAAGTGATGGCTTCATATTGATGTAAGTACTATACAACCACAATTGTTTAAAAGATCACATAATTATAAATGTAACCAAAGCCCTGGTCGATTTTATTTCTAATTATTCTTCTTATTACTTCAGTGAAATGAAAGCTGACTTTGATATTTTTTACACTTACTTGGATCTTGGTTTACTGGCTTGCATATGGTGTAAGTTGTATGTCTAATACTTTAATATTAGAGATCAAAGCAATAAGAGTCGAGCACATTTCAACATTCAGGGGGAACACCAAGAATCAAAGTTGCTCATTAAGTTTTGGGGAAAATTTCATTGTTGTTTCTGCTAGTGAATCCTGAAATTTCTGATGAATTCTAGATTCATGGACCAAATGTTCTTAAATCTTTTTTTTTTCCAGTGCTTATAGTATTTAATGAGGACTTTGTTTCTTGTGTGTGTCAAAAAACCGTCCATGTAAAGTTAGAAGTAACAATCCAAAAAAAATGAGCCTTATTTTCAGCCTTACTTGTATTAGCCATGAGACAAGCCACAAAAAGTGAATGACACATAATAAGAGAGATGGGTGACACCTTTAGAAGTGTAATCCTTTCAAACAAGCCTCATCTATGCAAGGAAACCACATGCAATCAGCAGAAAATAAATTTGCTTATTAGGTCTCTAAAAGCAAGGTTTTGTCTTAAACCATCATATAAATTTCCACAGGCTTCACATCACATAACCCATATTCTCAAATAGATTCATCCATTTTCTGCTTCAGATTGATCTTTAGAGACTATGGATGCAAAAATGTCAAAAGAGAAAAAAGATCATCCAAATGTGGAATCAAGTTCATATTCAGAACTGAAAAATACATTTCTCATTGAGGAAATCCCTTTTTGTCTTTTTTTAGGACTTGCTTAAGATTACTTCTCATTCAGAAATGCTGTTTTCTTTTTGTATAGGAGTCACATAAGATTTTTATATGTGATGATCTGAAAACAGGGCCAACATGGTTATGAGCTACCAAATATTTTGGCACTAACACATACCTAGAACCTTCCTTTTTCCCTTCTATATTATTTACTCATACACATATGCACCAAATTTGAGAATGCAGTTAGCTTCATAGTTGATATAACTAGTTAGTGATGTCTAGAGTTCAAATTTAGAAGAGTTTCAGTTTACAAGAGACATGAGGTTATTTTGGTAGAGATTTTGGTTTTTAAGCCCTCTAAGATCAAGGTTTGGAGTTTACATCTGCCTCAATCCTTTCCACTACTTCCATTTGGAAATTTATCCTTCATATATGTTATTTACTTAAATTATAAGCAAAATTCTTACTAGGACTACAGCATTTTTTATTGATCCAAGCTGAGGATTCTATTTATTGATAGTAGATTTTCATGTACATTTCCAGGGCTTCAAGGCGTCAAACTAATGTTGATGCTCATGCCATACCAAAAAGACCTATCAGGGTATGCATATCATATACAGCTTACATTCATTGTTTTCAGCTTATTGTACTCCATCTCATTGTAACAGCTCAGTTGTATAGTTGGTTTAACTTATTTAGTTTAATTAACAAACAAGGTTATTTTTGTCACTTTTTCTTTGGAAAATGAAGCAATAAAGATGTGATTGACTGGTCCTTGATTTGTATTGTTAAATGCAGAAGTGACTTCTGATTGGCTTATATTGGTATTTGGGGGGTTGATACGTTATTTCTTATTTGAATTCTTTATGTTTGGTTTTTCTACCTCAGACTGCTAACTGAAATATGTGCTCATATTTATACATTCTTTCTTTTTTCGCAAAATATTTCAAACTGCTCAAACCCCTAAAGACCAAAAGTCTTCATTCTCCTAAAGGATCAAATGGAACTGAGACTCCACAGACAATCAGCTGTAAAGGAACTTGTTTCATTAAGCTTAATTGCTGGATTTTTTAAAGATTAGTGTGAAACAAGGATAATTACTTTAGTGTAAGCTTGAGTTTCCAAGCTGCTCGTGAATTTTCCAGTGGCCTTAGGACCATATAGCTTCATGGAATTTATCTGTGCATCACATGACCTGCTTCTTATGTTAGACTCTTGGTATTCTCTTTTATTGGTCCATGTTGTATGTTGAAATTGGACAAAAATATAATTCCTATTTGTTGCTTTTTAAACTTCCACTGGAATTATTACGACTTTTAAATGGTGAATTAACGTCATCCTTAGTGTTTCTTTACAGTGCATTATGATTATGCCTTTGACTAAGGTATAATAATCAACTATAACCATCAAGTTCAATTTAGAACAGGATCTTCATTGTCCCTTTTAAAGTCAATATCATTTAGCTCTTACTAGTATTTCAAAACTAGAGATTTCATTTTGCTTAACCAGTTTCAGCTATTTGAACTCTTTCTTTACTTCATTGAAATCCAGCCTACTTTGAGAACCACAGTCAAGACTTCTAATGTTCAAACTCAAAGGACATTGAAGTCCAAGCGGACATCGGTGTTAGACAAGTCAATATCTGGTGCAGCAATTTCATCCAAGAACAAGGAGAAACTAGTGCCATCTTCTCTTCCCGAAAGTATTGGATTCGTGGGTCCTTATCAACCAGCACAAGGAGAGCTTCCACCTGATGGCAATGCCAGCACTTCTACAAATACCTCAGATATCAATAACAGGAGAAAATCTGATCGCAGGAGATCTTTTACATTGTCATTGATGACAAGATCAAAGGTTTGGCCTATTGTATTTTAGGAGTGCCTTTATTCCTTTCTTATGAATTATCTTCCTAAATGGCATTCTTTTACAGCAATTGGAGGAGCATGGTGAATTCAGGAAGCTGGAAAAGTTACCGAGTATAGATGACAATTGCAATCACCTAGAAGTTGCTGAATATGTTGAAGAAATCTACCAGTACTATTGGGTTACAGAGGTAATGGTTCCCTATACTAATTGCTTCCAAGTTCCAACTCAATCTTGTTAGGATAATAGGCTGGCAATCTTTCCTTTCAATATGCGTCTATGTCTTTTGGCATACTAAATGGAAATAAAACCAATAAATTTTAAGGGATTTTGTTTCTATCTACATCATTGATGTTAGAAATGACAATTTAGCGTTTCTGCCTTTCCAATTGTGTCATATGATGGATTTCAGTATGTTCACTTAGTTCACAAAATTCAGTGAGCTTAGCTTATTGACAATAGTTGTGTTTGACTCGATTGCCTCAACAATGACTTGCTACAAAATGTATTAAAGTTAAATTATAACATAGAGAGAGAGAGAGAGAGAGAGAGGGATCAACTATTATAGCTTGGTTATTTATTTATCTATTAAAATGATAAATAGTTAAATCCGGCACAAAAGAGAAATTTAGTCCCTTTTTAGTAGATTAGAAGGTCATCATTATTCAATCATCTTGACACAATAAAGATCTATTTTTTGAAACTGACAACGCAATATTTTCTTCATTGTGTTGGCTATGGATGTTAGGACTTAGGCCATTATACACTTTTTATGTTGGCTATTTAATTATTGAAGTATTATCTATTTAGTACTGGTGGGTCCTGCAATATACAACTGAAAATGGGAGGGCCATTAGATCATCATTTACCCTTTTGGTTTTAATTTAGGATATTTTGGAACAGAGAAATTGGTCTGCCATGGATATAACTGAGGGCATCTTTTTCCTTTAAAAAGAGATGATTATTTACTAGAGATTGAAGTAAGTATGTGAAGGGCAGATCTCCTGATGCCTTCCAACAAAAAGATTAACTGTCATTAGCTTATGCTAATAATTTCATATATAATTCAAGTGAATCTTTTTCTTGCTTCTAGAATTCTATTGTAGAGTTGTGTGAATCTTCCTTGTGTACAATTCACCCTGGATTTCCAGTCATAAGATGATATTCTACCTTGTTTAATGCCTGATATGCCCATGTCTTCATTCCTGTTAGTATTGCTGTTAATCAATTTGCTTTTTGCAAAAAATGACTTGTAGTTGCAGGCGCAGAATCCATCCATGCAAAATTATATGTCAATTCAGTCAGACATCACACCTCAGATGCGGGGCATATTGATCAATTGGCTAATTGAAGTGCGTTTCTTTTTTACTTTTTCCTTTTCTGTTGCCTGCTGCTGCACCTTTCTCTATTTTTGCATTCTCTCTTTGTTTTCTCTGTGTTGCTCATCAGGCCACTACAACCTTGCTCCTTTTATGTTCTAAAGTTGTATGTTGCCACCATGGTTACAGGTACACTACAAATTTGAATTGATGCAAGAAACACTTTATCTCATGGTCACTTTGTTTGATCGATATCTCTCTCTGGTGCCAATTAAGAAGAATGACATGCAATTGGTTGGCCTTACCGCACTCTTGCTGGCATCTAAGTATGAGGACTTTTGGCATCCAAGGGTAGCTAATTATTTATTCAACCCTTATAGTTTATATCTAAATTTGACATGATCTTTCCAAGCTCTGTGTTCACTTCATTTTCATGTTTCGTCTGGTACAGGTTAAAGATTTGATTAGCATTTCAGCAGAGTCATACACAAGAGACCAGATGCTTGGAATGGTATGCACGTGCATTTTCTCGAACCCCTTTAGGAGTACTGAATTTGACCTTGGAGGGGTGGGGGTTTTAGAAACTATGGTAGGACTGAGGGAAACTAAATTCAAGATGTTCTTCCCCTTGCACTTGTTTATCTTCTGCTCTAAAAAGCTATCCCTTTTTACTAGTTAAGTTAAGAGGCAAATCTCACAGGTTGTAGACAGATGGGGGATAAATATTAGTAAGAGAGACTCGTTCTTTGATTCGAAACTCCCAAGTTAACCAAAGTTTTATATCATATTAAGTTACCTATTGACCTAAAAGTTTAGGTTGTTGAATAATATGCCTGCAATATGCTGAGCTAAGATTACTGTTTAGAATCCTCTGGCAGAACATGTATTAGTGGTGCCTGCATTTCTACCCCTGCCTTGGTATATACGACCTTACAATTAGGTAGACAGTGGCCTTTCAGTTTTACTTTCTTGGACTAAGGCCATGTGTTATCTTCTCTTTTCAGGGGTAGGCTGTTCACAATAAGTGGACAGTGGCCTTTTAGTTTCACTTTCTTGGATTAATGCTTTGTGTTATCTTCTCTTTTCAGGAGAAGGTTGTTCTTAATAAGTTGAAATTCCGTCTGAATGTACCTACACCATATGTTTTCATGATGAGGTTTCTGAAGGCTGCTCAGTCGGACAAAAGGGTATATAGCAACATTTCTCTTCTCAAAATCTCAGGCTCTAGGTTCTAGGCTTTTTAAAAGATTTGATTATCTGAAAATATTAACATATGACAAACATCCATATTCAACAAACTCCTGATCTGGGTAGATGTATTTTATGCAATTGAATTGATATTTTGGTGGCTAATGTTTCTGCCTGGATTGGACTTGATCATAGTCCCCAATCTGCTAACACTTTGTGTTGCTTTCTGGATTCAGCTTGAACATCTAGCATTCTACCTCATTGAGCTGTGCTTGGTTGAATACGAGGCTTTGAAGTACAAGCCCTCATTGCTATGTGCATCAGCTATCTATCTTGCGAGGTGCACCTTACAAAGGGCCCCTGCATGGACCCCATTGCTTCACAAGCATGCACGCTATGAAGAATCTCAAATCAGGTACAATCTTTTGAAGATTTTTATGTTCTTTTGCAGTTTTAACTACATAACAAATTTTAATTATGCTTGTTTGGTTGTTTCAGGGACTGTGCTGAGATGATCTTAAAGTTTCAAAAAGCTGCTAGAACAGGGCAGTTGAAAGTCACATACGAGAAATACATGAGGCCTGATCAAAGTGGTGTTGCTGCTATAACACCCTTGAATAGGCTTCCTCGTTAACTCTTACCAAAGTTGGATTTGTTCTCTTTGTTTTTAGCTCCGTAAATATGTTCAACATATTATGACACTGGTAACAAGTCTAGAATCCTATGTCCTACTGCTCATTTTGTTTCTCCATACCAGAAAATTAATCTTTTTGTTTCACCCTTGCAGAAAATGAATGCTACCCCAATTGGCAATGGAGGATACTTTCTACCTTCTAGGATATGAGTCTTAACATTTTGCAAATTACTTCGCTGTAGCTTCCTCCCCCAATATGTGTTGTGCTTTGCGCTTTCAAGTTTTTAGAAAGTGTTTTTCTCTTCATTCTGGATTTTAGTCACACCCTAACAATGTGTGTGTATACTGCCTTCAGGCTTCCTGAGCTCTAACAATAGTTAACTGCTTATACTGATGTATAAAGCTATGTTATGATGATTATAATCTGTGGTTTGAAAGTCTAAACATTCAATGTCTAACTGCTAGATTAACCGAATATATAATATCTGGCCTCTAGGATAATGAAAATACCTTTGCATGACCATTTTAGATCCAAATAATGCGTCATAAACGAGAACTTTAATATAAAAAATACTAATGAGGTGCATGAGAAGATTGCCACATAGACAAAAACTACCACATGAGGATGTTGAGATGGATGGATGCATTAAAGGACTAGAAAACCTGAGCCAATAAAGGATGTATTTAGGCATTCCAAGAACACAAATGATGCTAGGGTTATGAAAATACTAAAATCTAAAGCACAAAGCAAAACGTATTTGATGGTATCATATAGTTGGTAGAAGGCACCATGAATACACACTTTATGTAGAGAAATCATAATCCCGGCAATGATGTTGATTGCACACAATGAAGCTAACATATAAACTATTATCAAGTAAAATGATTATAAACTTGTATGATGAACATATGTGGCAATAGCACACCAACCCAAGCTATGACAACATTCTTGGTATGATAGAAAACACGGGATTCATCCTCTCTCTACAATCAGCAATGGAGACACCAACATCATAAAAGACAATTCTGATAAGGAAAAACAACATCAAAGACAATTGGAGCTAATTCGAGTGCACTAGAAATGTTAAATCAAATAGCGATCTCATTTCCTCATGCAGATATGGAAGAGATTGGTTAAAATATCAAAAATAAAGCCTGTCTTGTATTACATCAAACAAATACTCACCTTTATTAATACGATAGCATAGATGGAAACAACTAAATAAGACATGTAAAAACTTGTTCAAAACCATCTGAAAGTTTGAAAGACTCCCCATAAATCAAGTGAGTACATTCAGACACGTTGAGGATAGGGCATCAAGAAAATGTAATATTCTTGAACAGAGAGAAATGAGATGATTCAAAAAATATTGAGTTTAAAATCACAAAGACCATAACGAAACATGGTCTCATGGGCTCATCTTGTATATAATATACATGATGCTGAACTAGTATACAATATATTATATTCTTTTAAAGCTGTGTTTCAAACATGGAAAACCAAGTGAATTCACTTCTTCTATGATATCATGACTCAAAAGTAAATATCAACATTTCCCAGCTTCTCAGAAAAAGAAAAAGATCGTATCAAATCCGCATTATAAAACCCACTTCACAATAAATGATATGAACAGAAAGAAGACAAAATCACCTTAAAATATCATGCAGGAAACTATAAATTTGAGTGAACTTATAACTTCTGATTGCCAAACATGTAAACTCCATGCAAGGCCAATCCTGGTCTTGTTTGAACCCGAGAAAGCATGTTCCTTAGCAATAGAATTTGGAACAAATCCAACATGGAAAGAAAGAGCTTTATGACTAGCAATAATTGAAGATTGTGTATTCATACATATCTGAACTGTATGAGCTCACCAAATGGACCCTGTCTCCTCTGCCTTCACCCATGCAAGACATACATTGAACTCCCCAGCATCCCTGCCTACCTGCCTATGTACATAAACCTGAATTCTTCCCCCAAATTATTTTTGCTATCCCCATATATATGATACATGATGTAATACACTAACATATATATGAATTAAAGTTCATTGTATACATAACAATATACTAATCTTCAATTTTTCATTGCTAACTATGAACAAGTAACCAATCCATCTTGGGCAAGAAGATTGTGCTCTTGGCGATCCAATGTCTCCCTCACAGCCCTATAAAACTCCACCCAAGATGACGAGTACACGTCTGCAGCCGAACCCCACAAGAAGGTTGGATTCGGGCTTGCAGGGCAGGCAGTGACCAAATCCAACACTGATGCCGCCGGTTTCAGCGGCTGTGGGAAATTGAATGCTAAGTTATCCACTTTGTGTTCGTAAATTTTCCCATTTCGATCCAATTTATAGCGGGATGTGCCCTGAAACTCTCCTTTAGCTTCCCATGGAACCCTAGGGACACCCCTCAAGTTCCACCTAATCAAAATCACATTCTCTGAAGGCTGCCAAACCCTAAAAACCTCAAGAGAAATCTCCCTAAACAGAATCCGCCCATGAAACCTTAATGCCCAGAAGATCAATTTATAGTTCTCAATACCAGTAAACGTGTTCAGTGGGTCTAAGAAAGTTATATCATCCCTGGAAAGAAAACCAAACATTCTCAGCAAAAACCCTAAATTTTATCAGCAACCAAACAGAAAAGAATCACCCAGATGGGAAAAGTACCTGTAAATGTCATAATTAAGGTCTTTGGAGAAGAGCAAAGGGAGGTCCTCACGGAGAGTCCGTACAGCAAGGCCCAGGTTGACATAGAAGTCATCCCTCTGCTGCTGCTGCTGGTTCTGCTGCTGGTTATCATGCGCACCTGCGGTTTGGAGGTTAACCTGCGCATCCTGGAGTGTTGAGGATTGAAGATTGGTAAGAGTAGTACTAGTGGAAGAAGAAGAAGAAGAAGAAGAGAGATTGAAATTAATGGGTTTTGTGGGAATTGAATTGGGTTTTGATTTGGAGGAAGAAGAGATGAGTAGAGATGGTGAGAGATTTGGTAGAAGATAAGCCATCTTCACTTTTCTCAAATCAATGGTTATTTTCACTTGAAATTTATTTTGGTTTTGAGTTTTGGGTTTTTCAGTGTCTTCTTTCCATGGGAGCCGAGAGAGAGAGAGGAGGAATTGGGTTTGTGTCGCTGAAAGGAATGTGGGGTTTGTGGTTTGGAGCGTGGCCATGAGTCCATGACTTGAGCGTGATTCCTCATTTTTTTCAATAAAATAAATAAATCAAAATAAAATTAGGTGTCATTTCCATACATACTTTTTCCTTCTTAGCTATTTTTAATATGTGTATTAGAAAACTATAATCGAATATCTATATATAAAATTAATTGTTTTTATTTTTCTTATACGAAGACGAGGAAAACTTGAAATAAATATATTATTCAATAATTTAAAGGTGGTGTTTATTTTTACTTAATTCTAAATAGAACCTTAATACTTAATAGTATTAAATATTAGATTGTTTATTTTTGTAGTATTTTATTTTTATTAAGTATTAAAAAATAAAAAAATCATTATGTTATTTTTTCTATTTAAAAAAAATCACATATTTTGACTTTTTCTATTTAGTAAAAAGTTTATAATAAGTCATGAAAAAGTAAAAAAACAAACAATCTAAATTCTAAAACTAAATGATTTTTAACAAAAAGTTAAAAAAACAAATACCACCTAAATTTCTTTCTTAATTTTTTATCATTTTTTTATTTGTTTATTTTCTTATAATTTTTCTATTTATTTTTTCTTAATTTTTTTCCTGAAGTATAATCTAAAACAAGTGGAAAGATAATATTAAAGATTTTTTTTTTCATTTTCCTAAAATAATGAGTGAAGCAAACTCGAATTTATAATTTTATCATTTTTTTAATTTATACTAAAAGGATTAATTTAGAGGGTCATTTAAGTCATTATATTTATATATGGGACACAAGGAAGGAGTTTCCGACTTTTTTTTTTTAATAGAAATGAATAGGGTTATTTGATTAAAAGGGTAATCGAAAATCCAATTTTTGAGACTTAACATTAAATCATTTTTTTAATCTTATATGGATAAAAATATTCTTATTATTTTCTTGTAAAAATAACCATCTTTTTTAAAATACATATAAATATTTGAAATAGTAGAGGATATTTATGTCAAAAATAAATTACTTTATAAATAAAAACACAAAAAGAGTTATATTTACAAATTGGTTAAAAGGGATAAAATTTGATTAAATGATTCCTAAATTTATGACTATAACTTTCCTATTTTTTTTTATTTGAAAAGTAATTTATTTTTTATATAAATGTCATTTACCATTTTAAGTATTTACATGTAGGTTTAAAAATAAAGGATTATTTTTATAAAAAAATAATTAGGGTATTTTTGTTGGAACGAGGTCGAAAAAGAATAAAATATTAAATTTCAAAAATTAGATTTTTAATAACCTTTTTAATCAAATAATCCGATATTATAAAAATAATATTAATATTTTATATTTTATTAATGACGTTTTTTTAAATATATTTTTATTTGTGATAGAGAAATAAATAATTATTTTGTTTGATGGTTAGATAGATACGAAGGTAAGGTGCTAATCCCACAGCGGACGAAGACAGGATATTAAGTGATATAACAAACTAGGCTCCACCTATAAGGTCAGGTAGCCGCATGCGAAACGAATGGCCCATCAAGTCTTGGGCCTTGAAAGTCCCCCGGCCCAAGTATGCAGAAATGAAGCTCAGTAAAATGGGTCGGTTTTAGCCACATGGTGTCTCCTTTTCTTTTTCCTTTTTCACCTCAAATTTTCTCTTTTGAAAAGTATTAAAAACAATCAAATTCAATTTTCTCTCTTGAAAAGTATCGAAAACCTTCAAATTCAAAATTTGTAACGGATGTTTGGAAATTTGGTATTTATCTCGAGTTTCAATTTTCGTAAAGAAAAAAAAAAGATGGAATATTTTGAAAAATTATGATTGTGATATTTAATATCGGATTTCTCTTTTCTTTTTTCCCTCAAATTTTCTCCTTTGAAAAGTATTAAAAACAATCAAATTCAATTTTCTCTCTTGAAATGTATCCAAAACAATCAAATTCAAAATTTGCAACCGATGTTTGGAAAATTGGTATTTATCTCCATTTTCAATTTTCTTATCGTTTGTAAAGAAAAAAAAAAATTAAGATAGATTATATTAAAAAAAAACGGTGATTGTGATATTCAACATTGAATATATTATTATTTTTAATTATATAATTATATTTTAAAGTTATGAAATCTTATTATATCTAAAGTAGGTCGTATCTACCAATGAATTATTAAAAATATTTTGAATTAAAAATGATTTTTAAAAAAAAATTGATAACAATATACAAATTTGACTTTGCTTATCATTTCCTTTTCCAATTGTGTAGAAGTGTTGAAAAGGGTTCCTTTTGAGTATAAAAGGAAAAAGGAAAACTTATAAAGGATTTTTGTGAAGAAAAATTATATATCCGATAAGTTTTATAAAATAACAACTTTGAAATTTGAGAATTAGAATTTTCTTTTCTTATACTCCTAAACGATTGGTGTGAACACACTGATTTGACTTTTGACTATAAAATATTTCATCATCTCTTTGATGCCTTTTCAATTTTGTATTAAAGTTTGGATCTCATGATAGAATAAATCCACTTATTAGAAAATAAATGATGCATTTAGCATGCTTTAAGCCTTTAGTAATAGAAGTAATTAGTGGGTATGATTGGATTTTATTTTTAGAAATTCTATTAAATTTTTTTTATATAAAATATAAAAATAATTAATGACATTTTCAAACTTCTGAATAAAATTCATCTTGCTTCAACTTTGAAACAACGAAAACATCAATTATACTATATATATAGAGAGAGAGAGAGAGAGAGCCAAAAAGAAGGAGAGGGATGACTTGGAGTGAAAGTAAAAATAATTATTTATTTTTAAAAAATATAAATTCTCTTTTCTAAAATATAAATAAACTAGATTGAGTAATATGAAGTTTATATTTGAAATTTTGGGATTTCATACAGATTTAGTATAGTCCCTTTTTCGATCCACAAGAATCAAAATCAAATGAACATTTGTTCTTTTTTTATCGAACGGAAATATATTTATAACCCCTTAGTAACTAATGCTCAAATGATGCATGAATTCTTTAATTCGAATTTTTTTAATAAAAAAGAAAGGTAGGAATCTTTCTTATTCAAAACTTAATTGAACCATGTATATTGATCGTTATTTGATATGAAAACATTACTCTTATATGAGGACAAGTTGAACACTTGCAACACCAACAAACCCTAATACCATTCACATTTCCTAATTTGAGAAGTACACTAAAATCGATTTATAATTGTTTCATCATAAGCATAAAAAATGGGATTATGGGGCCCTTTAAGTTGGCTTAAAGCCAAAATGGTTCCAAAGTGATGAAAGCAAAATGAGGGAAGGAAAGCCCCTGGGGAAGCATCTTAAATGGATATTCTATTAAAGACCCTTTATGCTATGAAGAGAATAATAGTACATTCCATTTTAAGATGGAGAATTGGAGGATGGTTTTGCCATCTCTACTCCCACATCGAATGTTTTCTCTAGGTGCCATGCATGAAGCCAATAAAGGTCAAAACCTTATCTTATAGTAGATAAGGTTTGAGGGTATTTGGTTTGGTAAAATGTCATGTTGGACCCAACTACATTTGTACTATGATTGTCAAAGTATTCAACAATCATATTTCTTTTAAGAAATAAAAATGTAATGAATATGGCTTCATTTAAATATGTATTACCTATTTGGGATTGAGGTTTTATTTTTTATTTTAATTAGAAATGAAAACCAAAATCAAAGTCATAATTTAAAAAAAAAAAAAATAATCTTAGTATTATGACATAAATTAGAAAAATACCTAAGATATTAATAGGAAAAAGGCTCCTTGGAATGAAAAAGAACATGTAAAAGAGCAAACACTCTATTTGGAGAGGTTCTCAAATATTAAAAGTAAATGTTTGAAATTTAGATACGATTTTTAAAGAACGGTTTTGAACGTGTATTCTTGGCCCTCTTCTCTTATCAATAAGAGATATATACGGAAACCCTTCATGTGCAGTGAGTTCTCTCTTCCATCAATTGTAGAAAATAATTCTGTGTATTAAAGTTTGATAAGGAGAAGAAGAGATCAAGGATTTAAGATTTATAAATTGAAGGGAATCTTTCGATTTAACATGGTTGCGTGTTCTTCAAACAGTATATAATCTATTCTTATTTTTTTTAGATGGGTTGAATTCAATGATCTTGAATTTTGTGTGTTAATTTTCGCGTTAAATACCAACACGAGATAGAGATAAAAAATGATGAAATTATCTCTAAATAGAAAATAACTCTTATTTTTTAAAAGAATGAAATATAGGGATGATAATGAAACAGACATTTTCAAGTACACATGTCGTTCTTAATGAGATATGTTTAAAATTTAAATAAACGACTTATATATGAATTTGAGATTTTTTGTAAATCTTGGAACAAGTTCGGAGCAAGTTTAGGTATTGCTCCACCCCACTCCGATTATATATAAAATTAAAATTAATTTAATTTAATTTAATTTTTATTTCCCTATTTTTAATATATATATATATATATATATATATATATATATATATATATATATATATATATATATATATATATATATAATATAAAAATAGTAAAATACTTTTCAATAAAATAAGTTATAAAAATTTATAATATTTTAATTATTTATAAAATATATTTAGTTTGATGTAATTAAAAATTTTCAAAAAAAAAAAAAAGTTAAACAAAGGAAGACAAGACTTGCATGAGAAATTTAAACGGCAAGAGGCCGCTAATTATTTTGAATAATTGAGATGTGGTTGGAACGGGGCAACTAGTCCAGTCACCATTCATTTGAATATGATTTCTTTTTTTTAAACAAAAATATGCGTCATTATTAAAAAAGAAATAAATTATTTTAGAGTTAAAAAAAATGTGTCGGATGGCAACGGGCATAATCCGCGTGACAATTCAATTGCCTCAATTGTTGTGTAAATTATACATAACGAGTTTAAAATTTGCATAATAATTTAATATAATAAAAATATTAGGAAAAAGAAAAGCAATATAGCATGACTATTTGGATGGATGGAATTGTAAAATGTTTTATATGTGGTATTTCAGTTTTTAAGTCGATTTGGCCAGAGTTTTTGGCAGTCGCAGTTCAAAAACTATAATGACTTATTTTATTGTTTTACCTCTTTGTATGATAATGAGATGTAGGAGGAAATTATTTTATATAACATTTTACAAATATAAAAATGATATTGAGAATAGTGTTTTCAAAATTAGATCCGAGGTCAGTTCAACTGATTGGACCGTTGAAGACCAGTGACCTTTCTCATTTGGTTTAACATATGGAACCGCTTCAAGAATGGGGCCTCTACTATTTACCGGCCCTTGCAGCCCATTCCACCCACGCCTTATCAAGTGCTAAGTACAGAAGCTATCTATTGGTCACAAACAGTCCACAAAAGAACTTTTTCTCACGGGGATTTTAACCATCGACTTGTAAGTGGAAAAACGGTCGCTTTGTGTTTATTCCAAAAAAATACCAGGCAATAAACATATATATAAAAATACTTATTTGTTTTTCAAATTTTTATCATTAAACAAATGTAAGTATTTACATTCGCATTTATTTTAACTATTAAATTATAAATATGAAAATAATATAAATTAATTAATGTAATAATTTTAAAAAATTAAATATATAAATATATAAATAAAATTAAATATTATAATTTTCTTTCCATCTTAAATCTATCTTAAACTTAAATATTATATATATATATATATATTATATTTAATAAAAATTAATATATTTAATATTATTATAATTTTTAATTATATATTTATGATATCAGATTTGAACACCAATCCGACTACATTGATAATTTTTTTAATTCAAATAACGGTTTAATTCTAAAAACATTGATTAAAAAATAATATATTAATTTTGGAAGAGAGATTTTAGATAAAAATCATTTAGATTGGAGTGGTTTTAAGGATGAGAAATAAAATGTATATATAATTTTTCAAAATTCCTTTATCATTAACTTTAATGAGTGAGGTTGAAGTTGATTAGTATCCTATCATACCTACTTAATCTTTCAATTATTTTGATCATGCTAATAAATTTTTTTGGATGTCGACTTTACTTAATCATATGATCAATGTTTTGGAATAAATAGAATTCGTTGATTTGTTTTAATTGTGAATTTTTTCATACTTCATCTCTAATTAATTTGATTAGTGTTTTGGGATGGATATAATTTTTAGATATGTTTTAATGGTAAAATTTGTGATATTTCATCTTTAATTAGTTTGTTCTACTTATATAGGACAAATTTTTTGTCTTTAAATATTGTACACATCAAAAGGTGGATTGAATTATCACTAAATTTGGTTTTTAAAAATTGTAATTTCATGATTCAACAAAATTTGAATTCATTAGACAGGTGGCATGCAACTTGAAAGTAATATGTGAAAAAATTTAGAGGACTCTGAAATTAGTCTTCAAATCTAAAAATAAATGTTTGAAATGCAAATCGGAAGTTATGTAACATTTGAATATAGCCTAGAAATAATATTAAAAGTTTGGGATTTTTTTTTTTATTTTTTGTCGCGGTATGTCAGTAAATTATTATTATTATTATTATTATTATTATTATTATTATTATTATTATGTAAAGATTCTTTCACCTTCATCTCTTTACCCACCTTATAAGATAAGATTATAATTTATTCAATGACTCCCATGATAAGTGAATAAGACAACAATATATTTAAAACATTATCTACGTGACGATTCAATTGCCAGCCATGTGAATTACGACTTTAAAATTTGCATGATAACTTAATATAATAAACAATATTAGGGAAAGGAAAAGCAATATAAGCATGACTAATTGGATGGATGAAGTTGTGAATGTTTTATGTGTGATATTTCAGTTTTTAAATGGATTTGGTTGAAAGGTTTTGGAGTTGTCACTCAGATTGTAATGACTTATTTTATTCTTTTAACTCTTTGCATGATAATGAGATATAGGAGGAAATTATTTTATAACATTGTACAAATATAAGAATAATATTGAAAGTAATATACTAGTGATAATGAGATATAGGAGGAAATTATTTTATAACATTGTACAAATATAAGAATAATATTGAAAGTAATATACTAGTTTTGTTTGATTGAGAGATTTTAGGTATAAGTGATTTAGATTGGAATGATTTTAACGGTAAAAAATTATTTGCATATATAATTTTTCAAAATTCCTTTATTATTATTTTTAATAAGTAAGGTTGAGGTTAATCTTTTACTTGATAATGTTTTTTAATAGAGATAAAATTTGTTGATTTATTTTAATTATAAAATCTTGTGATATTCATCTTTAATTAATTTGTTTTAATTAACATAGTAGAAATTTTTATCTTTAAATATAATAAAGATGGATAAAATAATTTATTAATTTTAAATATTTTTTTCTTACATTTTCTAAAGCGAAGCCATAAATTATATTGAATGACCATCAATATTATATCCTTTTATGGTAAGATTGAAGGGATATAATAAAGATATCCATTGAAAGGGATATAAATTATAATGCAGAATAGTTATTTTATTTTGATTGCCTTAAATTATGAAATTAGAGGGAAATAACAGATAATAAAAAAATTGGAGAAAAAAATAAATAAATTTAACTCAATAAATAAATTTAACTCAATAATCATTCTCTCTAACTTTTTAAATGTTACTTCTCTTTTTAATAGATTATAAAAACCTATAAATTTTTAGACAATTATTCATAGAAACATGCATATTAGTGTCATATAGGGAACTATTTTTTAAAATAATTTTTTATTTTTAGAATAAAGATAATTTTTTATTTTTAGAATAAAAATAATTTTCTAACTTTTTCTTATTTTTTTTCTTTAAAATATTATTTTTGGGAATTTGCGCTAGAAATAGGTTATTTTTTATGACAATTTTTTTTTTAAGTATTTAGGTTTTTTTTTTTTGTAAGAATTCTAAGAAACAATTAAAAATATAAAGTTATGTTTGAAGAATATCTTTGAAAATAATTCTTAAAACAGTTGCTTAACGGTCCAAGTGATCCCACACTTGGCAAACCTTTGAAAATTTACAACTAAAAAAATATCATATATTTTTGCACAATTAAATAAAAATAAATTAGGATTGGGGTGCACCAAGTGAAATACAAATTAAAAAAAAAAAAAAAAAAACCTCTTCTTTAAGACTTAAAACAAAATTCAACAGAAAATTGAAACTTTTTCTTTACTAGTGGTTAGATGACAAAAGGTATAATAAATGATCATTAGATCAAAAAAGTTCAATAGGTTTGATCAACATTTGATTGAGCGAAAAACAATTACACTTGATGAAATTTTTACAAGTTTTAAACCAAACTATAAAAGCATAATAATGCTATCATGTGGATCCCGCATTTTGGTTCATGCGCTTTCACTCGATGGCGAGTGCGCTTTTTATTTGAAAAATGATTTTATTTATTAGAAAATGACTTGAAGTCGCTACTTATTTTTGTTTTATTTTAAAAGGGTAAACAAAATAAGAAAGAAAATCCTAAGTGTGACTCCTTATTTAGAAAAGGTGGTCTGTGAAAAACCAAAAATGGGCTCGGGGGTCAGGTTACTTATCGGAAAGGTACGGTAAAGACCGTAGCACCCCTCTAAGTCCCTAAAAATGGATATCTACTAATGAAATGAAACAATTATGACAATTGATAGGAAAATCAATGAATACACAAAACGGTCATGCACATATGAGAATCAAAACAAGCATAAAGAATGACTAGAGTGAGAGTAGGTGCGTACCTTGGCACCAATCGACAATGTGCTATCATGAAATAGGGTTAGTGCACAATAAGGATCATGAAATATGCCACACATGCCACCAAACAGAGTGAAAAATCATCAAATATCACAATTCAACTTCACCCAATCTCATTTTTTATTTTAAACTTCTAAGACGTTGGGCTCTACCAAAGCCCAATTTATTTTTGCAAGACTCAATTCCATAAATCCCATTGCTTAGGATTACAAAATTTAATTCTTGTTTATTTTAAAACAGTTTAAAATCAGAGGGGATGTGAAAATTGCTTGGCAGAAAAGAAAATGGTAGCAAAATTTTATTAAACATAAGATTTCAGAACTTAAAAATTCTAGGATGAAAAAAATGTGGAGTTGGGATTATTTTAAAAGAAAACTAAAATCCGGAAAATCATTTGAAGAGAAGGATGTGGAAAATTATTATTTTTTTCCTTTTAAAATCGAAGATGAGGGAAAAGAAGAATGCCACACCATGCAGCAGGACATGACCACATACACCTAAACTGGCCCACAATTAAGCAAATTCAGCACCCATGGATTCACATACACTGGCAGACTTCCTTCGGCAGGATTTGGCATTTATTTTCTTTCCAAAGATAGCAAGAACTCCCTTCTCATATACCTTCTTCCAGCAAAGCTATTCAAACATCTCTTCAATGGTTCTTGGCTTAGCCTGCAGATCTTCCTTACTCCATTCCCTTGTTGGTAGTAGCCTTCCAATTAATTGGAGAGCCATATAAAGTCCAGTATCCATAAGGTCTTGGAGCTCTATCGATTCCCGTTAGGTATACCTCATCATTTAATGCCCATGGTGTAGGGACCCCTTCCCCTGATGACACGTGGCACGCATTTCTATCCGGATTAGCTCCATCCGGATTTCCCCAAGAGGACACGTGGCGCGCTTCCCCTATCCGGACTCCCTCAAGAAGAAGCACACGACAGTCGCAAACAACTCCATCCGGGAGACCGCCATATCACATCCGGACGACCGACATATCCTATTCGGATATGTTTGTCCGGATCGTTGACTAAAGTAAGCAAGTCTTACTACGTCATTTCGACAGCCTACCATGGCCCACGTTCCGCTACCTGCAGAGCGAAAGGACAGAAATGATGGCAAGTCACCTCCCATGATCTCTGACAACCGCGGCGCCTCCCACGATCTCTGTCAACCGCCCGTAGGGTGATGATGGCCCTGCCACCACCTAGAGGCATCATGACAAGCCAAAAAGTCTCCCTACCATTAAAGAGGGAGACAGAGCTTCTGATACTATATATATGAACCTTCACACAAGGAAGAAGGTAAGCTTGCTATACCTAGAAAAAGGCCAACTGCGCCAACTGCTTTATCTCTCTAACCATGGCTAACAAAACCATCGGAGGGTGTGTCCGGACACCTTTTGTAGGGACGACTGAACCAGAAGTCTATCTTGGTTGAAAGCGTGCGTCCATTTGGCAGATACGTGGATCATTGGGACGCAAGGCCTCAACATTGGCGCCGTCTGTGGGAACTTCGTTGATTCAGTCACCGACAAAGATGGCCACACCTTCCAAAAGCCGCTCGTCTGGTAGGGGAGAGGAAGATAATTCTGAATGGCGCCAAGCCATCGAAAGAAGACAGTTGGCAAGCGAACGACAACTGCAAGCTCTCCTCCAGGAGACAAAAAGATTAAGAGAAGAAAACGCGGTGTTGCGCATCCAGGCTTCATCGACGGGGCCTCCCCGTCAACAGCGTTCAAAAGGCCAGGTTGCAAACTCAAGGCCTGACCCAGAGTCAATATACCCTGGGACAGTAGGAGCAATCCCTGAAACCTGTAACGCTAGGCCACATGAACCACACACGCCCATGCACCGAGCTCCCCGTGAGGAGAGCTCGGACTCTACCCATCTCTCGTCAAAGAGGCAACGCGACAAAAGACCCCAGTTGTAGGGCGCAATGCGCGCGAGACTAGGCCCCTAGGAGCTTGGCAGGCTAAGGCCGCCAGTAGCCACAACTTGGGGAGCGCACCCTGACCCTATGGTCACCCCTATGGTGCAGAACGTTCTCCCGCACCGTGACCCCATGGTCACTCCTATGGTGCAGAATGTTCAACCGCATCTAGCGGTACAACAGGCTGGGAGAAACCTCCCAAACGAGCCACCCATTGGCTCCATCAGCAAAAGGCTGGATGACATGCTCTCCACGCCTTTCTGCTCTCATATTATTCATTACGAGCCCCCAAGGGGATTCCTCGTGCCTAAATTCTCCACGTACGATGGGTCCAACGACCCCTTCGACCATATCATGCATTATCGTCAACTCATGACTCTCGATATAGGAAACGACGCACTGCTGTGCAAAGTATTCCCCGCCAGCCTACAAGGGCAGACCCTCTCATGGTTTCATCGCCTACCTCCCAACTTAGTGGATAATTTCAGGGACCTGTCGGAAGCCTTCGTGGGGCAATACTTATGCTTCGCTCGACATAAGCAGAACATCAGCACTTTGCAAAACATAAAAATGCAAGATAACGAGTCCTTGAGGGAGTTTGTGAAGCAGTTTGGTCAGGCCGTGCTACAGGTAGAGGCTTACAGCATGGATGCTGTCCTGCAGATCTTCAAGCGAAGCATCTGTCCAAGCACCCCATTTTTCGAATCACTCGCTAAAAAGCCTCCTACGACGATGGACGACTTGTTCCGGCGTGCGAGCAAATACTCAATGCTCGAAGATGACGTGCGAGCAGCCACCCAGTAAGTCTTGGTTGCCGGACAAGCATCCAGAAGTGGTGCGGAAAGAAGTGCCAAACTTCCGGACCGGCCAAGGCCGTCCGATCGAAGGCATGAAGGGCCAAGTCGCCCGGAAATGCCACCCCTCACACTTTTTTCCATATCCTATGAGAAGCTTCTCCCTATGATCCAAGACATGTCCGATTTCAGGTGGCCTAGACCCCTCAGAACGGATCCATCTAAAAGGGATCATAGTAAAAAATATGCCTTCCATAAGGAGCACGGTCACACAACGGAGGCGTGCAGGTGCCTCCATTATTTGGTCGAAAGGCTCATAAAGGCGGGACATTTAAAGCAATACCTTCGCTCAGATGCCAGAGGTGGAGATGCTTCCCGAAATCACAACTCAGGAACCCCCAGGGCCCCAGCCGCCCCCAAAGCCGTTATAAACTATATTAACGAAGGCCCATCCAACGAGGAGTACGACTCCAAACGAAAGAGACAAAGGTTGTTGCGGGCAGCATCGGTGCGTGAGCATGTCAACTCCATCCGGCCTGGGATAGCTGGGGGAGCCCTCGCCCCATAGATGGAACAATCATTTTCCCACCAGTAGATCCCACACGGACATTGCAGCCACACCGCGACACCTTCATCTTGTCCCTAGAGATAGGAGACTTCGACATGAGACGCATCCTAGTTGACCCGGGCAGCTTGGCCGATCTTGTGCAAGCATCGGTCATTAGCCACATGGGACACAGTCTCACAGGCCTCGAAAACCTGGGCGAATTTTGTCCGGATTCAACGGAGCGTTAACTACTTCCTTGGGAGATATTGTACTGCCGATCCAAGCTGGCCTAGTCACTCTCAACGTACAATTTTCGGTGGTACAAGATTTATCACCCTTCAATGTTATCTTGGGGCACACATGACTGCATTACATGAAAGCCATCACTTCTACATATCATCAAATGGTAAGCTTCCTTACCAAGGATGGGCAAATCGACCTATATGGCAGCCAGTTAGCCGCTCGTCAATGCTACCAGATAGCACGAGAGGCAAGAACCAGTCAGGAGGATGAACCCCTCCCTGAAACCTCCCACGCGCGGGACCAATAGCAATTATTGAATCCGGAGGACAAAGATCCCTTGACAGCGAATCCCCTGCGGACAATCCAAATTTCGGAGGAAAATACTCACCTTACATATATTAGTTCCCTCTTGACACTTGAAGAGACCTGGAACATCCAAGACGCCCTCCGACAAAGCCATGACGTTTTCACATGGGCACATTCTGATATGAAGGGAATTCACCCCTCCATCATCTCTCATAAGCTTAACATTTTTCCCAACAGCAAGGCCTGTCCGGCAGAGGGTTAGACGTTTTCACCCGGACAGGCAAAAGATTATCCGGGATGAGATTGACAAGTTGTTGTAAGCCGGATTCATCAGAGAAGTAGAGTATCCGGACTGGTTGACAAATGTAGTGGTGGTACCCAAAAAGGAAGGCAAATTGCGGGTATGTGTCGATTACACCAACCTCAATAACGCATGCCCAAAAGACAGTTTCCCTTTGCCACGTATAGATCAAATTGTGGATTCCACTACTGGGCAAGGGATGCTCTCCTTCTTGGACGCCTTCTCTGGATGCCACCAAATCTCCATGTCCCCAGCTGACGAAGAAAAGACAGTCTTCATAACGCCACACGGTCTTTATTGTTACAAAGTCATGCCATTCAGACTCAAAAACGCTGGCGCCACTTATCAGAGACTGATGACGAAGATCTTCAAACCTCTGATTGGCCGCACAGTAGAGGTATATATTGACGATATCGTGGTTAAAAGCAAAACCCGAAAGGAACATGTCCTCCATTTGCAAGAAGTCTTCCACCTCTTAAGGAAGTATGGCATGAAGTTGAATCCTGCTAAATGCGCCTTTGGCGTAAGCGCTGGCAAATTCATGGGATTTATGGTCAGCCAAAGGGGGATAGAGGTTAGCCCGAATCAAGTCAAGGCAGTCATGGAAACACCACCCCCTAGGAGCAAAAAGGAATTACAGCGCCTCATAGGCAAGCTCGTCGCGCTAGGACGCTTTATAGCCCGCTTCACTAATGAACTGCGCCCCTTCTTGGCAATACGAAAAGCTGAAGTAAGCGGATGGACAGACAGTTGTCAGAGCGCTTTTGAAAAAATTAAGCATTACCTCATGCAACCGCCCATCTTAAGCAGCCTTCTCCCTGAAGAAAAATTGTATATGTATCTGGCTGTATCGGAGTGGGTAATCAGCGCTGCTCTATTCCGCTGCCCCTCCCCCAAGGAACAAAAACCTATTTATTACGTCAGCAGAGCGTTGGCGGACGTAGAAACTAGGTATTCAAAGATGGAGCTAACGACCTTGGCTCTTCGAAGTGTCGCCCAGAAGCTCTGTTCTTACTTCCAAGCCCACCCGGTGGTCGTGCTAATTGACTAACCTCTTCGGAACATTCTGCACAAGCCGGACCTAACTGGAAGAATGCTTCAATGGGCCATAGAGTTGAGCGAATATGGAATTAAGTTCCAACCCAAGTTATCCATGAAAGGCCAAGTGATGGCTGACTTCGTGCTGGAATACTCCCGAAAGCCTATCCAGCATAAGGAGCCAAGTGAAAAAGAGTGGTGGACTTTGTGGGTCGATGGAGCCTCCCGGGCATCAGGAGCCGGAGTAGGGCTCCTGCTGCAGTCCCCAACAGGAGAACATTTGGAGCAAGCCATCCGGCTGGGGTTCCCCGCCTCTAACAATGAAGTGGAGTATGAGGTCATCCTATCCGGATTGGACCTCGTCCTGGCTCTATCCGTCTCCAGGCTCCGGGTCTATAGTGATTCCCAACTCTTGGTAAGGCACGTTCAAAAGGAATACGAAGCTAAGGATGCGCTCATGGCGCGATATCTGACTAAAGTAAGGAACACCTTACAACGATTCACCGAATGGACAATCGAAAAAATTAGACGAACTGAAAATGGACGTGCTGACGCCCTGGCAGACATAGCTGCTTCCCTCCCCATCAAAGAAGCCATATTATTGCCTATACATGTGCAAGCCAAGCAGACGGCCGAGGTTGGATGGAAGTCATCATAAAGTACCTCCGGACAGGCACTCTGCCCGAAGAGCCCAAGCAGGCACACAAGACCCGGGTGCAAGCCGCCCGTTTCACCCTGATAGAAGGGCACTTGTACAAGCGATCCTTTTCAGGTCCCTATCTCAGATACCTAAACCACTCAGAAGCTCTGTATGTATTAGCTGAATTGCATGAAGGAGTATGTGGAAACCATTATGGAGGTCGATCTCTGGCGCATAGGGCCCATTCGCAAGGGTATTACTGGCCCACAATGAAAAAAGATGCGGTAGCCTATGTCAAAAAATGTGACAAATGTCAAAGACATGCCCCCATAACACATGTGCCGTCTGAGACGTTGAAACCAATTTCAGGCCCCTGGCCCTTCGTGCAGTGGGGCATGGACATAGTAGGACCCCTACCAGCCGCAGCCGCCCAGAAGAAATTCCTACTTGTCGCCACGGATTACTTCAGTAAATGGGTGGAAGCTGAAGCATACGCTAGCATCAAAGACAAAGATGTCAACAAGTTTGTATGGAAAAACATCATTTGCCGCTTCGAAATCCCCCAAACCATTATAGCCGACAACGGTCCACAGTTTGATAGCATCGCTTTCCTGAATTTCTGTTTGGAACTAAACATCCGGAATGCATACTCCACACCGCGTTATTATCAAAGTAATGGCCAAGCAGAGGCCACAAACAAGACCCTAATAACTGCCTTAAAGAAAAGGCTTGAGCAAGCCAAAAGAAAGTGGGTGGAGGAGCTACCCGGCGTCCTGTGGGCTTATCGAACCACACCCGAACGTCCGACAGGAAACACTCTCTTCGTCCTCGCATACGGTATGGACGCAATCATTCCTACTGAAATAGGGCTACCCACTATCCGGATCGAGGCAGGGGGGTAGAATGATGCAAATGCGGAGTTAGGAAGAAACTTGGACTGGGCAGACGAAGTAAGAGAAACCGCATCCATCCGGATGGCAGATTATCAACAAAGGGCAGCCGCTCATTACAATCGCAAGGCAAGGCCCAGAAGCTTCAAAAGTGGTACGCTGGTCCTTAGAAAGGTTTTTGAAAATACTGCTGAGATAGGAACGGGAAAGTTTCAAGCCAACTGGGAAGGCCCCTATATAGTATCAAAGACAAGTGAAAGTGGAGTCTATCGTCTACAGAAGCTAGACGGAACCTCATTGCTCCGACCATGGAATGTATCTAATCTAAAGCAGTATCACCAATGAAAGAAAAGTAGAGGTACAAATATGAATAAGTATGTTTTATTAATGCTTGTAAAAATTGTATACAAAAGAGTTTTCCGGACTACAAAATACAGAGGGAAAAAGCAGTAAAAGTTACAAAAAGAAAAGCTGTCATTGGGAGGGCTTGCGGCGCAACTTTTCTTCCTCGCCCGGGGGAATCGAAGGGACGTCCCGTTTGATGTCATGCTTCTTCATGCAGCAACGGTAGCCAAAGAGATACGTCTCGTCTACCTGCTTCTGGTAGTCCGTCTCGAGTTCCTCCCTTTCCGCAGCAAACTCAGCCTCCAGCTCTTCTTTTTGCGCTGATAAACACAACTGCAAGTCCTCTCTCTGTTTTTTCTCTATTGACACTTCTGTCCGGAGTTGCCTCATTTCTCCCCTCAGTTGGGCCATCTCGCCCTCCGCCTCATGCAGGCGGGCGTCTGTAAATTCCTCCCGACTCTTTGCCTCAGCTAGCTCTATCCGGAGAGCCTCGTTGTCCTCATTGGATTTCTTCAAAGCTTCGGGACTCTCTTCAAAGGCCCTCCGGGCAACGGATAAGCTGGCTTCGGCCCGCTCCAATCTCGAGCGCAATTCCTCTTCACCTCCCATGTGCTGGGAGACGAAGGCCTTCATATGGTCGAAAATCCGCAGCAGGTCTATAAAAAGATCGTGTTGTCGAACCATGCCGCGAATACCGCTCACCAGCTGCAGGAAAACCCACAACAAAGAAGTTTAAATTACAAGCCATGTAAAAAGCACACCAGTATGGCAAGAAAAATCAAAGGAGGATAAGTTATACCATTTCCGCCGATTCAAACATTTTCGCTGAAGGCGCATCAACATCTAAGATGGAATCCGTTTCAACATCTCTCCCAACTCTGCATAGCTGAAAGGGCTAGCGGAGGTGCAAGTTGCATCATCAACGGGACTCCCCCCTGACAAGGCACTAGGTTGTGACTCCTCCCCCGACTCCGGGCCCCCTTCGTTCACGGCCGGCTGGTTCTCTTCGGGTGAACCCTCATCCGGGACCAGCACACGGGCGGTTGGGTTATCTTCTGCCATCTCCGTCTCACTCTCCTCCGGATGATCCTCCTGGGCGGATGAGCAGCTGACTTCGATGGTTTCCAGAAGAATATCCTGAAGCCGCCCGTTGATCCCAGACTTTAAATCACGGGCCGGACGAGACCTCCTTGTAGCTGGCCCTTTCACCAGTACAAGGGCAAGGGAGCCTGGCTCGTAAGGAGGCAACCCCTGACTTTCAGCCCCCGTTTCTTCCGTTGGAGGTGCCGTAGGAGGCAACGTTTTAGCGAAAGAGGCCCCGGCTACATCCGCGTCCGGATGGGGAGAGCCGGGCTGATTCACTGAAGTCGCTTCCTCAACCAGAAGAGCCAGCCGTCTAGCCTTTGGCACTGAAGGCCCCGATCCATTTAGACACGCGATATGTCCGAATCCGCTTGAAACAGAGGGCAAGACGGACGGATCTGGCGTTCTTATTGTTATTTCCTTTACGAAAGTTGGAGGTGGTATTACAACTTCCTTTGGGGGAGTTGGGAGTTTTATTTTTTTCCCCTTATTAAGAACCTTCTTCTTCTTCTTTTTCGCTGGAGCACCAGCAGGTGGAGGGAACGCGAGGCGTTTATCACCAGGAGCCTTCTGCAAAGTTCCTTCTTGCCTTTTCACCTCTCGTACGTTGAGACGGGCTTTGCGTGCTTGAGCGTCTGCCTTTCGCATTGCCGTGTAGAATGGGAGATCTTTGAGAATGAAATGCTCTCCAGCCACCACCTTTTTGGGCAACCGCCTTGGGAGTATGTTGAGCACGTAAGGCTGGGACACTTGGGTAACCAAGCGGAGATTCTGCGCGGAGAGAAGCGTTTCACAACTCCTCTCGCCCGCCGCAATCTCAAAAAGCCTGTTCAACCGGTCAAACGAGGCTTTTTCCACCCACTCTACCACCTTCCCCCTTCTATCCTTGCCTGCACCCAAGAAAGAAAAGCATGTCAGCCACTTAATAATGCTGACCTAACTCGCAATCACCGGAGGATAGGGAGCAACTTAGTCATACCTAGGGTATTCAATGAATGGTTGGGAGTGAACTGCCTATCCGGATTCACCGTCAAACCCGCCCATAGGCCTTTGACCAGCACGTGTCCTCTGGCGGCCCCCTTGGTCGAGTCAGGCAGGCTGGTCACCAACTGAAGAGATGGAAGGCTGGCGACAAAGTTGTGGATATCATTCTTCCCCTTCTTGATTGAGTAGACGAAAAGGACCTCCAGTAGTGAAAGGTCCAGATCGAACAACACGCTCAGAACGTTGCACCCCATCAGCACCTGGACCATGTTGGGATGGATGTAAGCCGGGGGAATCTGGGTGAAGTGGAGAAACTCTTTGAACAACGACGGGAGGGGGAACCGGAGCCCAACATTGAATTGCTCCTTGGTGAAGAAGATGGCATTGTCCTCAGATTTCTCAATCGTCACGACCTCTCCATCCGTAAGTTCCACAAACACGCCATTCGGGATACAGAAGTGTTCGCGAAACTCCCTCACATTCAACTTATCCACGGATTTCTCCGCGTGAACATCTCTGGACGCATTTTTGCCGCTCTGTCCGGACGAGCTAGACGAGGTAGCTTCCTTGTTCGCAGACATTTTTGAGATGGGGACTAGAACGGAACCTGCATGGAAGAATGCCAACAGTCAAACACAGCAATCCGACCCCACAACCCTAACGACAAACAATGCTCAAAAAACCTAACATCACCAACATCTCCACCACAACCCTTGGCTCTACCACAAACAAAAATCGGTAGCCCACAAAAGGCCTAGGGGGGCAACAGAAACCCTAAACACGAACAAAACCCCCCGAAAAAGGCCCTAGAAACCAGTGCCGACTCCCAGTCGCAAAGAAACTTGTCCAAACAAGCCAAAAAAAACCACAAAGCAAACACAACGGAAAGAAGGCAAGAATAGCGAAACGTACCAAGTGTAAAAATGGAAAAATGGAGATGAAGTCCGCAAGAGCAGTCACCGTCACGGCACGAATATTGCTAGCAGAAACCCTAGAGCCTCACTCGCAGACGAAGATACGCAGAAGGCTGAAGAGAAAGCACTACCAGCAGAAAAACGCAGGAGAAAAAATGCAACAGTGAGGGGCTCAGTCTGCTATTTATAGTGAGACAACCCCTCGGTATTCCAAACGCTCAGCCACGCCATCATTGAAAAGACACGCTGCCTGGGAAAACCCAGAGACGGCGGCTCATCATAAATGCTCTTCTTCCTCTTCGCCCCCCGCTCACCACGTGGCCCAATGAGCGGAAAAAGTAAATCTAAGTTTCAAAAAACAATCATTTTTAACCCGCCCATTTTGCCCAGGCAAAATAGGCCGGTTAAAAGGGGGGCATTGTAGGGACCCCTCTCCCTGATGACATGTGGCACGCATTTCTATCCGGATTAGCTCCATCCGGATTTCCCCAAGAGGACACGTGGGGCGCTTCCCCTATCCGGACTCCCTCAGGAAGAAGCACACGACACTCGCAAACAACTCCATTCGGGAGACCGCCATATCACATCCGGACGACCGACATATCCTATCCGGATATGTTTGTCCGGATCGTTGACTAAAGTAAGCAAGTCTTACTACGTCATTCCGACAGCCTGCCACGGCCCACGTTCCGCCACTTGTAGAGCGAAAGGATAGGAATGATGGCAAGTCACCTCCCACGATCTCTGACAACTGCGGCGCCTCCCACGATCTCTGTCAGCCGCCCGTAGGGTGATGATGGCCCTGCCACCACCTAGAGGCATCATGACAAGCCAAAAAGTCTCCCTACCATTAAAAAGGGAGACAGAGCTTCTGATACTATATATATGGACCTTCACACAAGGAAGAAGGTAAGCTTGCTATACCTAGAAAAAGGCCAACTGCGCCAACTGATTTATCTCTCTAACCATGGCTAACAAAACCATCGGAGGGTGTGTCCGGACACCTTTTACAGGGACGACTGAACCAGAAGTCTATCTTGGTTGAAAGCGTGCGTCCATTTGGCAGCTACGTGGATCATTGGGACGCAAGGCCTCAACACATGGCATCGGACATTAAGAGTGCCAAACCATATCAAAGACTCTTACTAGGTAAGACGGGCACATACTTCCAAGCATACCAATCATGACAGGCACGCTTTGCTCCAATGCGACTTGAACTGGCGCTTCATGATTGTCTCATGATGCAATATGGCATAGGCAAGGTATTTCATTGTAGCAGGTATGTATCCTAGCTTGCAATCCCACGATCAATATCCTATGCTATTCTAACAAAACCATTAGCAATGGGGATAACTAAAACGGATTCGTCAATGCGTGCAACTAGCCCTTGATATTTCCAAGCAAGGATGATGAAGGGTACGTGTTTATGCCCATTCCATGCCATCTCCCCGGTCTCCTTAGCAAAAAATGAAGAAACAGGAGAGTGACAAGTGGCCAAAGAGGGCCATGCAAACCATGCATAGGTGGGGGGGATGATGAGGGATAACCATGCATGGGTGAAACCTGGAGTGCAACTGTGTTTGCTCTGCTAATGGCACGTCTTCAGTGGAAAAACAACTCATTTTCAGTGGGAAGGATATCGTACAGACTTTAGGTGACCTAGGAATTCTTTTACATCAGGAACAACTTCAACCCCTTTTGATATGTGGAACTCAGTATGCATAAAGGATGGAAGCGCTGTCTGCTGGGGCTCATCTTCAAAAGAAAGAGCTCACAACACGAATTTTGATGCAAGTTCAACATCAAAGTCATTTTAAATCAAAACCTTCTTCAGCTTTCGAGAGGTCATGTGTGGAAAACGGATAAGTTGGCCAAGGAAAGAACCTTGGATTTCTCAACAATGTACTCCCCTGGAAGTATTCCCTACTCCAACTTCTTTGACATGGTTGAGCTCCCCAACAACTTCATATTTCGCACTATATTCGATCACACTTCAACTGATCAACATGGTCATGGCAAAGGACATGGGGAAGTTGGACTTAATAGCATCTTCAGCATCACAGTAGCCAACTCTACTGTGCCTCATTCAGTCGCCGTGAAAGTGCTGCTTTGTCAAAATCCTGAAGGTTCCTACTCCAGGCGTCGTCTATGGTCAAACCTGTTGCGTTTATTTTCAGCGAACCTTCCCATGGATCTCTCCCATACATGTGCATCTCCTCGGATTCCCTCCTTGAACTGATTCAGCAGTCTGGTTTCAAAATTATAGCACAGATTTTACCTTTCTCACCCTCTTCAACACCATCATTACCATCATGGATGCACATAAACAGCAAAACCCTGATTATTATATGGAAAATAGGAAGAGATTCTTCCTTGTTTCTGCTTGTTGGGCTGGGAAGTGTTTCGAAACGAACCCAACATGGGTTTTGGGCTGTTTGTAGCGAAGAGGAAGATGAGTCAAAGAAGGGGATGAATGGTGATTTGATGGGAAGCGAGCAAATTGGCACGGTGATAAGTGTATTGGGGCATGAAGGTTAGGAAATAGGTATGAAGGATAGGAGGTGTTGAAGGATGCAGACATGGGGTTAGTGGTATGGGTGGTGTAGGTTAGTGAGAGAAAATGGTATGAAGGATGGTAAAAGAGAAGATGGATTATTGATGATGGGTACGGTGGAGTGTGAGGTATGAGGAAGGTGACCATGCACTTTGTAGGCTTAGGAGATGAGGTGTCCAAAGAGGCGATGCATGGGGAGTGTGTGTTGAGTAGAGAGCGGGTAGTGAGAGAAAGTGAGAGGAATGGGTTAGTGAGTATGAAAAAAAAAGGTGGCATGCATGAGGGATATGGGGGATGGCCGTGTATGCATGGTTCCATGCAAGTGGATAGGAAATGGGTAGTAGGAGAAAATGGGTATGAAAGATATGATTATGTGGGAGGTCATGGGTATGATGGTGGAAACGGATATGGGGACGTAGAGAGAGAAGGGTGGTGAGTCTGATGACGGGTAATGTGGTGAATATCAGACGTAGAGAGACAATTCTTATCTAATTGTTTAAATTTAACCTTCCATCGTTTTTTTACCTTATTTGGATAAAAATTTCTTTCTTGTAAAAATAACCTTTTTTTAATTACATATAAATACTTGAAATGATAAAAAATATTTATGTCAAAAATGAGTTATTTTGTAAATAAAAACACGAGAAGAGTTATATTTATAAATTGGTTAAAAAGGGTAAAATTTGGTTAAATGATCCCTAAATTTGTGAACATAACTCTTTTATTTTTTTTATTTGAAAATTAACTTATTTTTTTACATAAATGTCATTTTCCATTTCAAGTATTTACATGTAAATTTAAAAAAAGATGATTATTTTTATAAAAAAATAATGAAGATTTTTTTGTTCGAACGAGGTCAAAAAAGAATAAAATATTAAATTTTAAAAATTAGATTTTTAATAGCACTTTTAATCAAATAATCCAATGTTATAAAAATAATATTAATATTTTATATTTTATTAATGACGTTTTTTAAATATATTTTTATTTGTGATGAAGAAATAAATAATTATTTTGTTTGATAGTTAGATAGAAACGAAGGTAAGGTGCTAATCCCACATCGGACGAAGACAGGATATTAAGTGATATAACAAACTAGGCTCCGCCTATAAGGTCATGTAGCCGCATGTGAAACGAATGGCCCATCAAGCCTTGGGCCTTGAAAGTCCCCCGGCCCAAGTATGCAGAAATGAAGCTCAGTAAAATGGGTCAGTTTCCTTTTCTTTTTCCTTTACCCTCTCAAATTTTCTCTTTTGAAAAGTATTAAAAACAATCAAATTCAATTTTCTCTCTTGAAATGTATCGAAAACCATCAAATTCAAAATTTGTAACGGATGTTTGGAAAATTGGTATTTATCTCGAGTTTCAATTTCATTTAGTTAGTAAAGAAAAATAAAAGATGGATTATATTGAAAAATTGTGATTGTAATATTTAAAATCGGATTTCTCTTTCCTTTTTCCCCTCAAATTTTTTCCTTTGAAAAGTATTAAAAACAATCAAATTCAATTTTCTCTCTTGAAATGTATCGAAAACAATCAAATTCAAAATTTGCAACCAATGTTTAGAAATTTGGTATTTATCTCCATTTTCAATTTTCTGATCGTTTGTAAAGAAAAAAAAATATTAAGATAGATTATATTAAAAAAATCATGATTATGATATTTAACATTGAATATATATTATTATTATTATTATTAATTATATAGATATATTTTAAAATTATGAAATCTTATTATATCTAAAGTAGGTTGTATCTACGAATAAATTATTAAAAATATTTTGAATTAAAAATGATTTTTTTTAAAATTTGATAACAATATACAAATTTAACTTTGCTTATCATTTCTTTTTCCAATTGTGTAGAAGTGTTGAAAAGGGTTCCTTTTGAGTATAAAAGGAAAAAGAAAACTTATAAAGGATTTTTGTGAAGAAAAATTGCATATAGGATAAGTTTTACAAAATAACAACTTCGAAATTTGAGAATTGGAATTTTCTTTTCTTATACTCCTAAACGATTGGTATGAACACAATGATTTGACTTTTGACTATAAAATATTTCATCATCTCTTTGATGCCTTTTCAATTTTGTATTAAAGTTTGGATCTCATGATAGAATAAATCCACTTATTAGAAAATAAATGATGCATTTAGCATGCTTTAAGCCTTTAGTAATAGAAGTAATTAGTGGGTATGATTGGATTTTATTTTTAGAAATTCTATTAAATTTTTTTATATAAAATATAAAAATAATTAATGACATTTTCAAAGTTCTAAATAAAATTCATCTTGCTTCAATTTTGAAACAATGATAACATCAATTATACTATATATAGAGAGAGAGCGAAAAAGAATGAGAGGGGTGACTTGGAGTGAAAGTAAAAATAATTATTTATTTTTTTAAAATATAAATAAACTAGATTGAGTAATATGAAGTTTATATTTGAAATTTTGGGGTTTCATACAGATTTAGTATAACCCCTTCTTCGATCTACAAGAATCAAGATCAAATGAACATTCGTTTTTTTTTTTTTTTTTTATGGAACGAATATATATTTGTAACCCCTTCGTAACTAATGCTCAAATGATGCATGAATTCTTTAGTTCGAATCTTTTTAATAAAAAAGAAAGGTAGAAATATTTCTTATTCAAAACTTAATTGAACCATGTATATTGATCGTTATTTGATTTGAAAACATTACTCTTATGAGGACAAGTTGAACACTTGCAACACCAACAAACCCTAATGCTATTTACATTTCCTAATTTGAGAAGTACACTAAAATCGATTTATAATTGTTTCATCACAAGCATAAAAAATGGGATTATGGGGCCCTTTAAGTTGGCTTAAAGCCAAAATGGTTCCAAAGTGATGAAAGCAAAATGAGGGAAGGAAAGCCCCTTGGGAAGCATCTTAAATGGATATTCTATTAAAGACCCTTTATGCTATGAAGAGAATAATAGTACATTCCATTTAAGATGGAGAATTGGAGGATGGTTTTGCCATCTCTACTCCCACATCGAATGTTTTCTCTAAGTGCTCATGCATGAAGCCAATAAAGGTCAAAACCTGATCTTATAGTAGATAAGGTTTGAGGGTATTTGGTTTGGTAAAATGTCATGTTGGACCCAACTACATTTGTAGTATGATTGTCAAAGTATTCAACAATCATATTTCTTTTAAGAAATACAAATATAATGAATGTGGCTTCATTTAAATATGTATTACCTCTTTGGGATTGAGGTTTTATTTTTTATTTTAATAAGAAATGAAAACCAAAATCAAAGTCATAATTTTTAAAAAATAATAATAATCTTAGTATCATGACATAAATTAGAAAAATACCTAAGATATTAATAGGAAAAAGGCTCCTTGGAATGAAAAGGAACATGTAAAAGAGCAATCACTCTATTTGGAGAGGTTCTCAAATATTAAAAGTAAATGTTTGAAATTTAAATATGATTTTTAAAGATAGTTTAATAAAAATGATGAAATATAGAAATGACAATGAGATAGACGTTTTCTGAGTACTCATCTCGCTCAAGATATGTTTAAAATTTAAATAAACGAGTTAGATATTGATAGAGATATACTATTAACCATGCATAAGCGTGAATTTAATAGTATGTTATTATGATGTCATTCTATAAACAATTATTTCTTTGTATTTAATTGAAGATTTGCATTAGATAAATTAATCTTTCGGCATAATTTAATAATAATTGTGTTAGTATATTTTATATATAACTAACTGGACCAAGTAGAGAATGGATGTTTTGTACTGACTGTTAAAACATATTCTCTAGGACATTAGAAATAAGATTTATGTTTTTAATCATGATTTAATTAATATGAGCAAATATAAAATGTCTTGTGTTTTGATTCATTAAAGAGTGAGTTTCATTTATTGGAGCGATAAGACTCGATGAGTTGGACAAAGACGCTTTATGTTTGCGATGTATTAAATAATGATTGAATCCACGTCTCGGTATAGAGATTGATGATGCACTTTAAGTAAGCTTATAAGGTTTCATAGTGTAAACCCTGCAGGTGGATTTTTATCCGACACATGAATTAAGTTAAGCGACAATCTTGAAGATCTATTGTTACTCAAATAAATTGTTAGTAATTTGTTTGATGTAAATAGCATCTGTAATCTTAACGTGGGAAACATAAATTATTATGTAATGGAATTGTAAGATTAATAAGGAGTTCAATCTTGAATTTTTAGTGGTATAATTTGTGATTAATTATAATGAGAATATACTGGTCCTGTATGAATTCTTATTATAATTAGTAGCCTTGTTAATTTTATTCCTGCGGTCCCTGCTGTGCCTTAATTGTTTGGACTATACATGAATTATGTGTTTTAAATAAATGATAGATTAGTTTTTAATTAAATTTTATTTAATTAAAAATAGATAATCTAATTTATTTAAAATGAGCATTTTAAGGGAAAGAGAGTCACGCTTATATCGGTTTTTCTTGAAATAAATTATACGCTTAAGAGTTTCTAAGAAAGCGGTCTTCTTCCCATCGAAGAGAGGTATATTAGAAACAGAAAAGAGAGTGACAAAACCCTAGCGATTGTTTTTTTTTGCCCACTCAGAAATCATAGTCCGGAAATTGATAAGGTAAACAGCAAAAGATTGTAGGAGATTGTGGGCATTTTCAGCAGAGAAAAAGGTCAGTCTTTTACATATGGTTTTGGCTTGCCTCCATGCTTGTTTCATCATGATTTGTTTCCGCTGCGTAAATCATGGTTTCTATCAATTGGTATCAGAGCCTTGTCTGAAACCCGTTTGGAGGTATTATTCATACTGTCGTTTCTGATTTGTTATGGAAAAAGAGTTATATGCGTTGGATTAAAGAGACTTAATTTTGAAAACGCAAGAGATAATGGCTGCAGTTGTTATATGAATATGCATATGTTCATTGATGTTAACACACAGATTGGGTTTTTTTTAACATTACCACAATTATTAATATTATATTGCTCTTGGTTTGTTCTTTTTGAATTCAACAAAGATTGGCATGATGATGGATGTTTTATATTATAATATTATATTGCATATAAGGATGTTAATGGCTGCCGTTTTCATCAAATGCTTCAATTATAATATTGTATTGTTGAATGCTTCTAATTACCGCAAATCAAGAGTGATAATGGCTGCAATTTTTTAAATATAAGTGCATAAGTTCACTGTTGTTCATCCGAATGTCATGCATAATTTCATTTGTGATTTTGGTGATTTGCCATGCGAGTTTCTGCAATAAGATTGTACTGTTGTAGACTGCGCAAAAGACAATAATTAGAATGCTACATGGCTGAACATTGGTGTTTATTGCTGATTTTTGTAAGGTTATTTTTCTATCACAAATCAGAACATGCTTGCTGCAGTTTTGGTTTTGATAACATGAATGTTTTAGTAAACCAGCAGCTCGTTTATTTCCATTAATTTGTGAGTATTTCAAAAGTTGCTAGTTGTGATTACTTACATTTTCTTCCTCATCGGTAGATGATATGTTTTGATGTAATCATTGTAACTCTTCTAGTATTGTCTATATTTATTTATCTCTCTATCTGAGTAAATTAATTAGGGACATAGACTAGAAGTTATAATTTCACATTTATATTTAAGAGGCATGTTTTCTCCCATCGAGTGGTACATGTTGATCTTATGTTGCTTTTATATGCATAACATATGTTTAGTTTAATTCTCCCATCGAGATTACTGTCCATGGATGTTATGATGCATATATGAATTTTGCTGTCATTATTGTTATTATGCAATCTTGATTTAAATTCAGTTTTTGATTATTATTGAATTGCTGTAATTTTATTTTATGCATAATCTTGTGACAGAATGACATCTTTCAATCCCTTAGCCAATATCCTAACCCAAAACAAGCTTGAGGGTCCTAACTATGTTGATTGGAAAAGAAACTTGGACATTTTGCAAACTGCAGAAGAATATAAGTTTGTGCTCAGTGAAGTGTGTCTTGAAAAACCCGGTGAAGGTGCCACTCAAGATCAAATTAAGGCTCACCAGAAATGGGTTAAAGCTGATGAGATGGCACGATGTTACATTTTGGCATCTATGTCAAATGTTTTGCAACATCAGCATCAGAAAATGGATACAACTTATGACATCTTAGAAAATCTCAAGGAGATGTTTGGAGACCAAACTAGTGCAGTAAGGCAGAACGCACTAAGGGAGATCCTGACTTCTAAAATGGAGGAAGGAACTCAAGTAAGAACTCATGTTTTGAAGATGATGAGTCTTCTGAATGACATGGAGGTTCTAGGTGCTGAAGTTGACAAGGCTACTCAGATTGAGATGGTCTTGAACACTCTGCCTCCCAGTTTTCAGCAGTTTCGTTTGAACTATAACATGAATAAAATGGATTTTACTATGTCTAAACTACTGAATGAGCTGGTAGCTGCTGAGACTATTATTAAGCAAGGAGCTACACCTGTTGTGCTTAACATTGAGCGAGCTTCTTCATCTGTCCAGAAAAAGGGTAAGAAAAAGAAAAATGTTAAGCTGAACAACAATGGTGCTACTAATGGTGTAAATGGTGTTGTGAAAAAGCCGAAAGGTAAGTGTTTTCACTGCAAGCAACCTGGTCACTGGAAGCTACAATGTCCGACATGGCTAGCCAAGAAAAAGCAAGGTACATCTCCTTTTCATTTACTGGTTGTTGAAACTTGTTTAGCCGTGTTGACTACACACCAATGGTGTGTAGACTCAGGAGCCACTAATCATGTCTGCAATTCATTGCAGGGGTTTCAGGAAACACGCCAGCTAAGTAAAGGGGAAGTGAACATTTTTCTGGGAGATGGCACTGAAGTCGCAGTTTTAGCTGTAGGAAACATTGCTTTGAATTTTAAGAATAATAGAATATTGTCTTTAAAGAATGTCTTGTATGTTCCTTCGATTAGAAGGAATTTGATTTCAGTTTCTAGTTTGAGTAAGAACGGATATTCTGTTTGTTTTAATGAATTTTATGATGATTCTGTCGTTATTAAATTTAGAGAACAAATTATATGTTCTGGCTCTTTAATTGATGGTTTATATATTCTTAAAGTTACACCTGAACTGCAACTTACTAATTCTGAAGTAAATAACTTTGATATTGTTGCTCCATTGAAAAGAAAGTGTCCTATTGAATTGAGCTATACTTATCTTTGGCATTTGAGACTTGGTCATATTAATTTAGATAGAATTTCTCTGTTGGTTAAAGATGGACCTTTGAGTTCATTGAAAGTGGAGGCACTACCAACGTGTGAATCATGTCTAGAAGGAAAAATGACTAATAGACCTTTTCCCTTAAAGGGTAATAGAGCCAACGATGTTCTTGAATTAATCCATTCTGATTTGTGTGGTCCAATGAGTGTCCAAGCTAGGGGTGGTTTTGAGTATTTTGTGACATTCACATATGATTACTCAAGGTATGGATATATTTACTTATTGCGCCGTAAGTCTGAGTGTTTTGAGAAATTCAAAGCATTCAAGGCAGAAACGGAGAAGCGACATGGAAAATATATCAAGACATTACGGTCTGACCATGGTGGAGAATACATCTCTAGGGAATTCATTACATTTTTATCAGAACAAGGGATTACTTCACAGTTATCTGCACCTGGTATGCCACAATAGAATGGTGTAGCAGAAAGAAGAAATAGGACACTTATGGAAATGGTTAGATCAATGATGAGTTATTCAGATTTGCCAATTTCATTCTGGGGGCATGTAATTGAGACAGCAGCATACATTCTGAATTTAGTTCCTTCTAAGTCAGTATTTAAGACTCCTACAGAACTGTGGACTGGACGTAAGCCCAGCCTGAAACATGTTCGGATGTGGGGTTGTCCAACACATGTGTTGAAAGGGAAAACAGATAAGTTGGAAACAAAAATAGAATTTTGTTTCTTTATTGGATATCCTAGAGGAACGAAAGGTAGTTTATTTTATAGTCCTAAAGATAAAAAGATTATTGTTAGCACCAATGCACATTATCTTGAGGAAGACTATATTAGAAACCATATTCCCAAAAGCCAATTAGCCTTAAATGAGTTGAGAGGAGACACCATACCAGCTAGAATTTTTCCATCAGAACATGAACCTGAACCATTCATGGTCAGAGCTGACATTCCGTTACCTCAACGTAGTGGGAGAAATGTTAGTGGACCGGAATTTGAAACTTTTGACATTTCATTGCCTGTTGGTGATGAAGAAAATGTTGAAGCACCAATACATGTGCCGTTTGAAGAACATATTGATGAAGTACAGGATGTGGTCCCACCAGTCATAAACTTGCCTGCCTTACAGCCACAACAAGATGAAGGTGTGGCTGAACAACCTGTAGTACTTCGTCGTAGTGGGAGAACAAGACGACCACCGGTTCGATATACACTCTTGGGAGAAGCATTTGATAGAATCCCTGAAGAAGTGAATACCGAACCAGTATGTTACGACGATGCACTACAAGATAAAGATGCTGATAAGTGGCTTGTAGCTATGAAATCTGAGATGGAGTCTATGTACTCTAATCAAGTCTGGGAACTTGTAGAACCACCTAAAGGGGTGAAACCCATTGGATGTAAGTGGATCTATAAGAAAAAGAGAGGTATAGATGGAAAAGTGCAAACTTATAAAGCTAAGCTTGTTGCGAAAGGGTATACTCAGAAAGAAGGGATCGATTATGAGGAAACTTTTTCGCCAGTAGCCATGCTTAAGTCTATTAGAATTCTCTTATCCATTGCAGCTTATTTCGATTATGAAATTTGGCAAATGGATGTCAAGACAGCTTTCTTAAATGGAAGTCTTGATGAATGCATCTATATGAAGCAACTAGAAGGTTTCATAACAAATGGGCAAGAACATTTGCTATGCAAATTGAATAGGTCCATTTATGGCCTTAAACAGGCATCTAGATCTTGGAATACTTGTTTTGACCAGACGATCAAGACTTTTGGTTTTGATCAGTGTCATGATGTGTCTTGCGTGTATAAGAAGTGGAATGGTAAGAAGGTGGTGTTTTTGGTACTATACGTGGATGATATTCTACTTATAGGAAATTGTATAGGTATGTTGACTTCGGTCAAGGACTGGTTGTCTTAGCGTTTTGATATGAAGTACTTGGGAGAAGCTGCTCATATTCTTGGGATCAAGCTTATGCGAAATCGCAAGAAAAGGATGATAGGCTTATCCCAAGCACTTTATATTGATACTATTCTCAATCGTTTCAACATGCAAGGTTCAAAGAAGGGTTTTCTTCCTTTTAGACATGGAATCGTTCTATCTAAGGATCAGTCTCCTAAGACTCCTGAAGAGATAGAAAGCATGAAGGCAGTTCCTTATGCTTCTGCAGTAGGAAGTCTCATGTATGCGATGTTGTGTACTAGACCCGATATCTATTTTGCTGTTGGCATGGTAAGCAGATTTCAGTCTAACCCGGGAAGAGAACATTGGACTGCAGTTAAACATATAATCAAGTACTTAAAAAGAACTAGAGATTATATGTTAGTTTTCCAGTCAGAAAATCTTGTGCCCATAGGGTATACAGATTCAGATTTTCAATCTGATCAGGACTCTCGAAAATCTACCTCGGGAAATGTTTTTGTCTTAGGAGGTGGAGCCATTAGTTGGAGGAGTATCAAGCAAACTTGTGTTGCTGACTTCACCATGGAAGCTGAATATGTGGCAGCCTCTGAGGCAGCTAAGGAAGCTGTGTGGCTTAGAAACTTCCTTTTGGATCTAGGTGTGGTTCCTTCGGTTCAATCGCCTATTACACTTTATTGTGATAATAGCGGGGCGGTTGCAAACTCGAAAGAGCCACGGAGCCATAAAAGGGCAAAACACATAAAGCGTAAGTATCACTTGATACGAGACATAGTTCAAAGGGGTGATGTGGTGGTGATGAAGATTGCATCGGAAAACAACCTAGCAGATCCTTTTACAAAGAGCTTATCGTCCACGACTTTTGAAAGACATGTAGAAGGAATGGGGGTTAAAGTAGCAGATGCATGGTTATAAGTCTAAGTGGGAGATTGATAGAGATATACTATTAACCATGCATAAGCGTGAATTTAATAGTATGTTATTATGATGTCATTCTATAAACAATTATTTCTTTGTATTTAATTGGAGATTTGCATTAGATAAATTAATCTTTCGGCATAATTTAATAATAATTGTGTTAGTATATTTTATATATAACTAACTGGACCAAGTAGAGAATGGATGTTTTGTACTGACTGTTAAAACATATTCTCTAGGACATTAGAAATAAGATTTATGTTTTTAATCATGATTTAATTAATATGAGCAAATATAAAATGTCTTGTGTTTTGATTCATTAAAGAGTGAGTTTCATTTATTGGAGCGATAAGACTCGATGAGTTGGACAAAGACGCTTTATGTTTGCGATGTATTAAATAATGATTGAATCCACGTCTCGGTATAGAGATTGATGATGCACTTTAAGTAAGCTTATAAGGTTTCATAGTGTAAACCCTGCAAGTGGATTTTTATCCAACACATGAATTAAGTTAAGCGACAATCTTGAAGATCTATTGTTACTCAAATAAATTGTCAGTAATTTGTTTGATGTAAATAGCATCTGTAATCTTAACGTGGGAAACATAAATTATTATGTAATGGAATTGTAAGATTAATAAGGAGTTCAATCATGAATTTTTAGTGGTATAATTTGTGATTAATTATAATGAGAATATACTGGTCCTGTATGAATTCTTATTATAATTAGTAGCCTTGTTAATTTTATTCCTGCGGTCCCTGCTGTGCCTTAATTGTTTGGACTATACATGAATTATGTGTTTTAAATAAATGATAGATTAGTTTTTAATTAAATTTTATTTAATTAAAAATAGATAATCTAATTTATTTAAAATGAGCATTTTAAGGGAAAGAGAGTCACACTTATATCGGTTTTTCTTGAAGCAAATTATACGCTTAAGAGTTTCTAAGAAAGCGGTCGTCTTCCCATCGAAGAGAGGTATATTAGAAACAGAAAAGAGAGTGACAAAACCCTAGCGATTGTTTTTTTTTTGCCCACTCAGAAATCATAGTTCGAAAATTGATAAGGTAAACAGCAGAAGATTGTAGGAGATTGTGGGCGTTTTCAGCAGAGAAAAAGGTCAGTCTTTTACATATGGTTTTGGCTTGCCTCCATGCTTGTTTCATCATGATTTGTTTCCGCTGCGTAAATCATGGTTTCTATCAGATATGAGTTTGAGATTTTTTAAAAACTCGGAATAGGTTCAGAACCAGTTTATGCATTACCTTGTCCCGCCCCGCCCCGCCCCACCCCATCCCATTCCGATTATATATATAAAATTAAAATTAATTTAATTTAATTTTTTATTTTCCTATTTTTAATATATATATATATATATATATATATATATAGATAATATATAAAAAATATTTTTCAATAAAATAAGTTATAAAAAATTATAATATTTTAATTATTTATAAAATATATTTATTTTAATATAAATAAAAATTTTTAAATATATTTTTTTTCAAAAAATATATATATATATATAATTTAAAAAAATTAGAGAAAAAAAAAAAAGTTAAACAAAGGGAGACATGGCTTGTATGGGAAATTTAAACAGAACATGAATGATAATTATTTTGAATATATGAAATGAAGTTGGGACAGGACGACTGGTCCAATCGCCATCCATTGGAACATGATTTCTTTTTTTAAACAAAAATATACTTCATTATTAAAAAAGAAAGAAATTATTTTAGAGTTTAAAAAAAAATGTGTCGGATGGCAACGGGCATAATCCGCGTGACAATTCAATTGCCTCAATTGTTGAGTAAATAACGAGTTTAAAATTTGCATAATACTTTAATATAATAAAAATATTAGGAAAATGAAAAGCAATATAGCATGACTATTTGGATGGATGGTATTGTAAAATGTTTTATATATGGTATTTCAGTTTTTAAGTCGATTTGGCCCAGAGTTTTTGGCAGTCGCGGTTCAAAAACTATAATGAATTATTTTATTGATTTACTTCTTATTATGATAATGAGATGTAGGAGGAAATTATTTTATACAACATTTTACAAATATAAAAATGATATCGAGAATAATGTTTTCAAAACTAGATCCGATTGGTCAGTGCGACTGATTGGAGCGTAAGACCAGTGGCCTTTCTCATTTGGTTTAACATGTGGAACCGCTTCAAGAATGGGAGAAGTATTACTTCGGCCGAAAATGCCATAGGGCGTCTACTATTTACCGGCCCGTGCTGCCCATTCCACCGGCGGCCTTCTCAAGTGCTAAAAAGAGAAGCTATTTATTAGTCACAAACAGTCCATAACCTTAGGAACTTTTTCTTGTGGGGGATTTTAACCATGGATGTGTGAGTGGAAAAAAGTCTTAACCACTTGGCTTTGTATTCCTTCCAAAAAAACCATGCAATAAACATATATAAAAATACTTATTTGTTTTTCAAATTTTTATCATTAAACAAATGTAAGTATTTATATTCGCATTTATTTTTACAATAACTATTAAATTATAAATATGAAATTAATTTAAATTAATTAATATAATAATTTTTAAAAATTAAATATAGAAATATATAAATAAAATTAAATATTATAATTTTCTTTTAATCATAAATCCATCTTCAAACTTAAATATTATATATATATATATATATATATATATATATATATATATATATATATATATATGTTATATTTATATTTGTATTTACCATATAATTTGATATATCAAATATAAAAAAAACATTATTACAATTTTTAATTATATACTTATGATATCACCAATTCGGTTTAACCACCAATCCGACTACTAAACTGTGAATCCATAACTTTTTTTATTCAATGAATCGTCTAATTCTAAAAACATTGATTGAAAAATAATATATTAATTTTGGAAGAGAGATTTTAGGTAGAAGTCGTTTAGGACTGGTTTTAAGGACGAGAAATAAGATGCATATATAATTTTCCAAAATTCCTTTATCATTAACTTTTAGTGAGTGAGGTTGAAGTTGATTAGTATCCTATCATACCTACTTAATCTTTCAATTATTTTGATCAGGCTAATAATTTTTTTTTGATGTCCACCTTACTTAATCATATGATCAATGTTTTGGAATAAATAGAATTCGTTGATTTGTTTTTAATTGTGAATTTTGTCATACTTCATCTCTAATTAATTTGATTAGTGTTTTGGGATGGATATAATTTTTAGATTTGTTGTAATGGTAAATTTTGTGATATTTCATCTTTAATTAGTTTGTTTTACTTAATATAGGACAAATTTTTTGTCTTTAAATATTGTACCCATCAAAAGAGGATTAAATTATCACTAAATTTGGTTTTCAAAAATTATAATTTCATGATTCAACAAAATTTGAATTCATTAGAGAGGGTAGCATACAACTCAAAAGTAATATGTGATGAAATTTAGAAGACTATGAAATTAGTCTTCAAATGTAAAAATAAATGTTTGAAAGGCAATTGGGAACATTTGAATATAGCCTAGGAATAATATTAAAAGTTTGGGTTTTTTTTTGTCACAGTATGTCAGTAAATAGGAATGGCAACGGGGCGGGTTCGGGACGGGTCGCCCCCATCCCAAGCCCGCCCCGTTTATCAAAAATAATTCCCATCCCCGTCCCGTTTAAAAAATTAAACGGGGCGGGGCGGGGCGGGGCGGGTATGGGAAATTCCCAAACCCGCCCCGCCCCGCCCCGTTTAGCCTCCCTTTTTTTTCTTTTTTCTTTTTTTTTCAATTTTTTTTAAAAATTTGCTTTTAAAATTTTTAATTACATTAAAATAAATATATTTATAAATAATAAAATTATTATATTTTTTATAACTTATTTTATTATTATCTATATATTAAAAATAGTAAAATAAAATTAATTTTAAATTTTAAATTAAATTAAATTTTAAAATTGATTTTATATGTAAACGGGGCGGGGCGGGGCGGGATGGGGCAATACCCGAACCCGCCCCGAACCCGCCCCGGGTTTAAAAAAAAAATCTCATACCCGTTAAAAACCCGTTTATTAAATTTCAACCCCGTCCCATTAGGGGCGGGGCGGGGCGGGTACCCGAAAAAACCCGCCCCGTTGCCATCCCTATCAGTAAATTATTATTATTATTATTATTATTATTATGTAAAGATTCTCTCACTTTCATCTTTTTACCCACCTTATAAAATAAGATTATAATTTATTCAATGAATCCCATGACAAGTGAATAAGACAATAATATATTTAAAACATTATCTACGTGACGATTCAATTGCCTCAGCCATGTGAATTACGACTTTAAAATTTGCATGATAACTTAATATAATAAACAATATTAGGCAAAGGAAAAGCAATATAAGCATGACTATTTGGATGGATGAAGTTGTGAAATGTTTTATGTGTGATATTTCAGTTTTTAAATGGATTTGGTTTAAAGGTTTTGGAGTTGTCACTCAAAGATTGTAATGACTTATTTTATTCTTTCAACTCTTTGCATGATAATGAGATATAGGAGGAAATTATTTTATTGTAAAGTAATATACCAGGTATAAATGATTTAGATTGGAATGATTTTAAGGGTAAAAAATAAATTGTACATATAATTTTCCAAAATTCCTTTATTATTATTTTTAATAAGGTTGAGGTTAATCTTTCGATTACTATTATCATTTTTTTAATGTCAATTTTACTTGATAATGTTTTTTAATAGATAGAATTCGTTGATTTATTTTAATTATAAAATTTTGTGATATTCATCTTTAATTAATTTGTTTTAATTAAAATAGGAGAAATTTTTATCTTTACATATAATAAAGATGGATATAAATAATTTATTAATTAATTTTTTTTTTCTTATATTTTCTGAAGCTAAACCATAAAATGTGATTATTTGGCCATCTATTTTATTGTAAGATTGAAGGGATATAATAAAGATATCCATCTATTATAACATGGATATAATGCAGAACAGTTATTTTATTTTTGTTGCCTTAAATTATGAAATTAGAGGGAAATAACAGATAATAAAAAAAATGGAGAAAAAAATAAATAAATTTAACTCCATAATCATCTTCTTATTCGTAGAAACATGCATATTAGTGTCATATTGGGAACTATTTTTTAAAATAATTTTTTATTTTTAGAATAAAAACAATTTTCTAACTTAAAACACTTTTTCTATTTTTTTTCTTTAAAATATTATTTTTGGGAATTTGCGCTAGAAATAGGTTATTTTTTATGACAATTTTTAAGTATTTTAGGTTTTTTATTTTTATTTTTTTTAGAATTCTAAGAAACAATTAAAAATATAAAGTTATGTTTGAAGAATATCTTGAAAAATAATTCTTAAAACAGCTGCTTAACGGTCCAAGTGATCCCACCCTTGGCAAACCTTTGAAAATTTACAACTAAAAAAATATCATATATTTTTGCAAAAAATAAATTAAGATTTGGGTGCACCAAGTGAAATAAAATTTTATTTTATTTATTTTTTTAAAAAAAAAAACTCTTCTTTAGACTTAAATAAAATTCAACAGAAAATTGAAACTTTTTCCTTACTAGTTGTTAGATGACAAAAGGTAAAATAAATGATCATTAGATCAACACTGATTGAGCGAAAAACAATTACACTTGATGAAATTTTTACAAGTTTTAGACCAAATTATAAAAGCATAATAATGCTATTAACTTCTTAAATTTTGAAAAACCTTTTAAAACTATTTTAATCAAATTAAAACTTAATTTTTATTCAAATAAATTTTTAATAAATTTATAAATGAATTAAAATAAATTTACCACTTTGAATGATTTTAGGTACTTTAATAAAAATATATCTTATAAAGATATCCTAGAAAAAAAAACTTGAAATACCATTTTTTTTAACTCATTTTCTTTTTCTTAATTTCGTTATTTTGATAAATAAATTAAAAACATTTTACAGTTAAAAGATTAAATAAACAATAAACAATTGTAATTTATTTTTTATATTATAAATAAATTAAATATTACATAAATTATAATTCAAAACAAATAAAATAATTTTAAGGTTATTAAAAAATGTAAAATTAATTTATTAATTTTACTTTAATTCTTATTGATTTGTATTTATTTATCTATTTTCTATGTTTCGGAAAAAAAAAATTAAATTTGGGATCATCTGAATGCATAAGCCTGATTAGAGAATTAAAGACAAATGCCAGAATCTTAGATCTAAACATTCATATTGGCAACGTACAGCGCTGAAAACGCTATGAACATTAAGCGCATAAGAGACTCTAATTTGTTGCCTTTTTCTTTTCTTCATTTATTTCACCTAAATATAACAAAACTTTAGGGAAAAAAAAATCATCGGATCAAGCAAAAGGCTCAGAGTAATGAGTTAATGGTAGCATCAACAGGCTATTTTCAAAGCTCTCATAGTTTGAAGGTATGATTTTCGATCTTCACTGCTAAAAAAAAAACAATAAAATTTTTTTAAAAAAACTAAAAGAAAAATTGCCTCAGAAAGCTAGAGATGAATCTCACATCAAATTTTGAATAAATTACGGCACTATAAAATCTTTTGAGTAAATCTTACTTGTTAGGAATAAGGTATCTTATTCATTGTAGTACTTTATTTAAAGATTTATAATTAATGACTAATCTAGGTGCACTTCTTTCTATTTCAACAGCATTTCGAACATAAAAAACAGCACAACTCCAAAGGATTTTGAGGGTCTAATTAATTGTTTCTTTATTAATGAATCAATTTCTTGTTTACAGTATTCTAAAAAAATTTCATTCATTTGATTAGGTCTAGCTTTAGTGGAAATTTTAGACTCATCAAAGTTTTGAATGTAAGACAAAACTTATCTCATGTTTCTTTTGGGACCAAAAGACATTTGGAAGATTAGAACAAATTTCTTTTTGAAAAAAATCTTGAATTTCTTTTATTCTCTTATGAACTTCATTTTCTAGAAGTTGTTCTTCTACTTTTTTACATTGAATTTCTTTTGATAGAAAATTTATATGAGCTTGTTTTCTTTGAATTAAATTTATCATTTTATTTATTAAATCACTTTGAACTTGATGTATTTTTTTTAGTTAATGGATATATAAAAGGAAAAAATATGGTGTTTCCTAATATTATAGTTTTGACACCTTCATCATTTACTTGAAAAGAGTAAAGTAACGTAATAAAAGGAGTTCCTGGGATTAAAAGTTCAGTCATATTTTGTATTAATATAAATTGAGTTATAAAACAATAATTATTTTGACATATATGAACATTTTGAAGTTTAAACTTTATCTTTAATTTTCCTTTATTTGCAACAAAAAGTTCTTGTCCCTTTTTATTTATTTATAATATTTAGTAGGGTTTCAATCATTCTTGAATACAATTCATATTGGCTCCTGGGTCTATAAATGATTCTATAGGAGTTTGTTTATTATTCCTGGATCTTGATTATCAGATGTTTCAGCAAAATCTTGTTTATATTGTATTATTTTTCTAATTTGTTCATTTTCTTGTTTTATTTGTTCGTTATCTTGTTTTAATTGATCTATTTGTTTTTTTATTTCTTGTATTTCTTCTTACAAATCTTCAATAGTTATAAGCTTTTGAATCTATTAAAAATTTCATCCATTGAGTATTGTGTAGGTTTAATTTATTAAGTTTTATTTGAATTTTTCATGAGAATTAAAATTTTAAGTTTTATAAATAATTTCTTTGTGTTTCCTTTTCTTGTATTTTGTCTATAACATAAAAAAAAATACTTACTTATCTATTTTTGAAGATATTACATTTATTGTTTTGATTAGTTTTGTTTTTTCTTAATTTTCTATTTTTTGTATTTCATTAGTTTCACTTGTTGTTTTTTCTATCTTTGATATTGATGTTTCCTCCACCTTTCCTAGGGCAAAAGAAAACAAAATTTGATTAACTTTTGTTTCATCTAACTCTTTTCTTGATTTTGTTGATCTAATAATTTTTTATTATATGGAGAATTTTCTATTACTTTTCTTGAGGTTAATGTTGCAATTCTTTTAAGGGGTTTCCTAAATTTAAAAAACCAAAAGAAAAGATGAATTGTAATCCTAACTTGTTGCACAGATTTTTCATATTGTTTTCTTAAAGTGTTTATAACTTGAGGAGAAAGTTATTGAAAATAATTTCTTTTTGCATTATTTTGAGGATAAAAATAATTTGATTTAATCCATTCTACATCAAGAACAAAAGGATTTCGTTTAATATATCTTTTTCTAATGATATTTCTGTTTAAAGGAGATTTATCATGATAAGGGAAAATGTTTGACTCATACTCTTCTTCAAAAAGAGGAATAAAGTTTGATATACTTGACAAATTTTTTAGTTGATTTCCTATTTGACTCATTTCTTTTTCTAACTTTGAATTATTAAATTTTATGTGATGACTATTATATGATGATGCAGGTAATGAATTTGTAGATTTGTAAATCTGTTTATCTGTCTAAATTATATGCAAAATTATTTGGTATAGATGCAGAACTATCATAGGACCTAAGAGATCTGGAAGAAAGAACTATCATAGGACCTAAGAGATCTAAAAGAACTAATTCTACTTAATTTCCTTATAATATTACTCATTGTTATAGAAAATAATTACAATATTGTCCTTGATCAATTCAAATAATTTCCTAAATAAGGAACAAGCGGATCAACACGTGACTTACGCTCCTTCTACCCTCAAACAACGCTATCTAGGCTGATCAAGCTGTTCATAGAAATTCAATTCGAATTAAGTCAAGACTAAAATAGTGATCAATTATTGTTCCAACTATGATACCATTCACACCCAAGACATATAACAAAGTCGACTAAAATAGTGATTAATTATTGTTCCAACTATGATACCATTCACACCCAAGACATATAACAGTATATGCACACAATAAATTAATTATATCTAATGAACCACTCTAAGCATAAAAATAGAAATAATTATTGTTTAATTTTTTGTAAAAATTTAAACATAAAAACACAGATATTTGAATTTAAAAATAACTTTTATTCAAAATATACCTTGATTAAAAATAACTTTTATTCAAAATAAACCTTGATTACATAGAGTTGTTGAATACGGACATCAGATGGACATATAACAATTCATGCACACAACAAATTAATTATATCTAATGAACTCCAAACATAAAAATAAAAATAATTACTATCTAATTTATTACAAAAATTGAAAATAACTTTTATTAAAAATATATCTTGATTATATAGAGTTATTAAATACAGACTTATTTATGACTAGCTTATTTATGACTAAAAAGGATGAATACAAAGGACTAAAACTTTTTGAAAAAGGAGATTACAAATACAAGAGAGAATTTTTTAAAACACTATGCTTGCACTTTTGAGTTTTATTTGATGAAGAAGATTATAACTTTATTTATAAATGAAAAATCAGACTTTTGAGTCTTCATGCTTGAAAATTTTGAAAAATCTATCACCACATGTTGAGACAGTTGGAGTTTTGGTAAATAAGGTTGCTGAAGAAGGTAAGATTTCATTTCTAATGTCAGAAGAGTATTTATTCTCTTCCTTTTCTTTTTCTTCTCATAACTTTTGAAAGTCATAGTAGTACTAAAAAGTAAAAACCATAAATTTATTTATAATAAATAGTGTTTTTTTTATCTACTACATAATGAGAAAAAAAGAACAAATTCTCTTCTAACTTTAAAAATAAGATCTTACAATTTCAAAATTTTCTCAAACATAAAGACTCAAATTCGACTAGTCCAAACTTTTCATCTATAAATAAAATTGTAACCCTTTTCATCAATAGGCGTTTGGGTGTTCTCACTTTTGTAATATTCTATTTTAGAAATTCTAATCTATTCTATTTTAAAAATTCTAATCTTTTATATCAAGATATATTTTCAATAAAAGTTATTTTCGAATTCAAATGTGTTTTTATATTTAAATTTCTGTAATATTTATGTTTTTATGATTGGAGGTCAGAATTAATTTATTTAAATATTATATAAATTATAATTCAGAACAAATAAAATCATTTTGAGGTTATTAAAAAATGTAAAATTAATTTATTAATTTTACTTTAATTCTTATTGATTTGTATTTATCTGTCTATTTTCTATGTTTCGGAAATAAAAAATAAAAAAATTTGGGATCATCTGAATGCATAAGCCTGATTAGAGAAACAAAGACAAATGCCAGAATCTCAGATCCAAACATTCATTTCGGCAACGTACAGCGCTGAAAACGCTATGAACATTAAGCGCATCAGAGACTCTAATTTGTTGCCTTTTTCTTTTCTTCATTTATTTCATCTAAATATTACAAAATTTTAGGGAAAAAAAAAAATCATCAGATCAAGCAAAAGGCTCAGAGAGTAATAAGTTAATGGTAGCATCAACAAGCTCTTTTCAAAGCTCTCATAGTTTGATGGTATGATTTTCGATCTTCACTGCCTCAAAACAAACCACAATAATAAAAAATAAAAATTTTAAAAACTAAAAGAAAAAAGGCCTCAGAAAGCTAGAGATGAATCTCACATCAAGGAAAGAGATCTCAGATGGTACGGACAATTCTTGTGCATCACCGGCCTTCCGACTTCTAACTCATAAGACAAAGAAAGTAAGAGAAAATGGAAAAGAAAATGCGAGAAAATGAGAGGATATGGAAGAGAGGAGTCGGGCGGAGAAAGAGTGAATGCGCAGGGATATTTATAGTGGAGAAGCATTGAAACCCTAGACTACCTTCCTTGTGAAATTACCATATTACGCTTAACATATTGGGCTTGGGCTAGTCCTAATCCATTTACTCTTACGTCCAAAGCAGGTAAGCTCACGAAGACCCACCCACATTTTATTTGGTTTAGGGTTAGGGTTACAAAAATCAGAAAAGTAATTTGGACATCGAAAACAAAATGTCTCTGAATCATTTCTTCACTCACAAATATAAAACCCTAAGACCTAATGGATTATCAATCCCTTACACAAGGCAAATAGCAAACTACTACACATTCCTTTTATGGGCCTCAACAAATAATCAAACCCTAATAGATTCAAAGCCTTCCTGATCAACACTTTTTGGGCATGTGCTCAGGCTTATGAGTGTATTCAAAGTCTATATGAACAAAGGCTCTTTCCACCTCCGGAAGTTGCTCAAGCTTCTCTTGGAGTGCCTCTCCGATGTTGTGCGCTTGAGTTAGAGACATGTCCTCTGGCACAACTATATCAACCTCCACAAAGTATTGGGAGCCAAAGTTATACGCCCTGACAGTGTCAATATGTTTGATCTCCTCGTGATAGTTCCATATTAGATATGTTAGCTTTGCTAAGAACTCCGGCGGTGCTGTTCGCCCAATCAATGACCACACGTTCTCCATAACCGTCTTAGCCCAAGTAGCCATAGTATACAGAGCTATCTGCATAATAATTTGTGACGAATTTTGTTAGCTTAATGGATGATTTTAGCTAAAATTATGATGTTTTCACTGATGTCAACTTACGAGGATGGCCCCAAGAGGATCAATCCACCAGAAGAAGTGAATGGCTAGGACTGCAGTTACCAAACCTATTGAGTTGGTAATGACATCAAAGAAATGATCTTGAGCATATGCCCTAATAATTTCGTTCTTGAATCTGCGACAATATGTCATGAGTGCAAATTTTATCACTGTAACTGAGACCATTATCCCAATCATCCATCGTTCTTTCACAGGATCCCTGTCAGGTTGAGCCTACATTAAGACAATGGTGTTTTCAAAATAAAAAACTTTTATACTTAGAACATAACAATTGAAAGACAATTAATAAAGTAGAAGAGGATGTCAAATGACTATACCAATAAATATAACCACTGTTTCTATATTTTAGTAAGGGCAAGCATAGTTTGATTGAGTCAATAATGGACAAGACACTTATATTCATATGTATATAAAAGGCCTGACTATGATAAAAATGTATTTTTTTTATACCTATGAAAAAGACACCACCAATTAAATGGTGTCCTGTGTATATTTTTAGGTTCTAATTTTATATTTAATAGACTTTTTATTCGATAAGTACCATTATATTACCTTAGCATTTTCCATTTATAAATATATATCGGTTACTTACGTTTGTTTTTAATTTTTGGAATGAGACACGACCGATCGAATCAATTTTATTCGGTTCTAAAATTATAAAACCAAAATTACAAACAAACAGAAAAAAAAACTATGTAAAGCTAATCGTTTTCGTTCAACTTCAACATTTTAAAAAAATAAATAAATCTCAATTCTTTGGCATATAGTACTTAAATGGTGGTTTAGGACCATGCAACTAACGCAAATCAATTGAAAATTACATACCTTTATAATAAGTTCCCGACCAGATTCAAACAATATTTGTAATCCAAGAGTAGCCATCACCGATGCAAAAACAACGATTCCCTGTATATTTTTGTGTGATTCATGTTAATTTTGTTGAATTATGACAACTCCGTTAGTTTTTTATAAAATACAAACTCAAGGTTGCCTCCAATGTAAAGTTATCGTTTTAAAAAATAAACTTTAATCGAAATTGTCTCTTCAAAAGTCAAAGATGGAAATAAGTTAAATAATTGGGGCGTGGGACTGAATCGAAATGGATTGACCTGTCCTACTGTCATCTCTAATAAACCGATATTGACTTGATGATCGGAATGTTTGGTGAGGTTGGGAGCAGACTTACCACAGGTTGCATCCTCTTCTTCCCAATAGGATATTGATATTGGTTTGGTTTTCTCATAGCAGAAGCAGTAAACCACAAAATAAAGCCGGATAAAAGATCCAAGAGAGAGTCAAGGGTGGATGCTATCACCGCCAGTGACCTGCTCTCAACCGAAGCATACACTTTTGCTATGAAGAGAACCATGTTTGCTATGTTGGATGCCTGAATTGCCAGCCTCTCATTGTTTGCAAGCTGCTTCATTTCATCCTAATTCCAAAATAAAATAATTTGCACATGAGATCAAAACCTTATTTCGATTCCTGTTTGGTTGCTAAGAAAAAGAAAAGAAAAGAAAAATATCTCATTTGAATATCTATATTTAAGGTATGAGAAGGAAATTTTTTTTTAGCATTTTACCTCCCCAAATGATAAAATAATAATTATAAATATTAAACTTAAAATAAAATTAAAATTCTTTACTTTCAAATGTTTTGACCAATTGCTTTGGCTCAAGTTAGCAAACTTCAGTTAAGTTACGCTAGGGATGGTCGTTGGTCACCCCTTAAAGAAAACTTGTTTGGAACAAGAGAAAATGAGAGAAAAATCATCATTTTCCATGAAATAACACCACCAAACCTCGGTTAAACTCCCAGGCAAGACGCCCAATTCAGTGAAGGCGTCCACTTCATTGAACCCTTCCAGTAGCTTCCCCTGCTTCTTGTAATAGTCTGCGAGCTTCTTCTGCTTTCCTGGAGAGATATTCACATGAAATAAATAATTAATTTCGATAATCATTCGCCTTTCCAGAAAGAAAATCAACAACCGCTTGTAATAAATCATATATACTTATCGTCTTCACAAGCTTCGCCACACCAAAATTGGAATCCTTCTGTTTCTCCGCAACCTGAAACTCCTCAAAATTGATTCGCCACGACGGCACCCTCATCGCACTCCCGTTCTCTCCGGGCAGCGCTGGCGACAGAAGCTCCGTCCGGTAATCAAACGACTCACTCTGAAGCTCAGTCTGCATACTTTTCCTTTTCCTTTCTTGGAAGAGGGACAGCTACACCTTCTGGTCCTTATATAGACCAAAAAAAATGATGGGTGGATCCAATGAAGCTTCATTGAATCAAGGAAGCATGGGGAATGTTGGTTTTGATGATCGGACGCCTGAAAAATGGGCAAGATTTAAAAAAAAAATTATTGGAATAAATGGGTGGTGGAAGCTTGACTTTGATTATTTAATCTGGGTTATGTTGAATATGATATGGAAGGAATCCAGTGAAGGAATCTTTACATCTTGTTCACACTACTATAAAGAGAAAATTCAACCACTCCACTTGCTGACTCAAATTCAACTGCTCCATTTCCTTACTTGCTGAAGAAGTTTTGTGGGTTGGATGGTAGCGAAGAAACCATGAAGACATTACCTATAGCTATACTTGAAGAAGCAGCCAAAAGCTTGGGAAAGAAAAGAAAGAAATTGTGATGTCTCTCTTCATAGAGAAGCTTTCGGTGGAATATTACGGGAAAAAATGGAAAAAAAAAAATAGTGGTTGGACACTGGTATGACGTTTACGATTTATTTGTTTATTTATTTATAGAGTGTGATTATCAACGTTATTTAAAAGAATGGAAAAATAAAGGGAAATGAAAAATAGTTTTAAAATTCATGGATATTTGTTTTTATTGTTGTAAAACAAAGTGAGAGAAAAAAAAGTAAGAAAAAGATAATAGAATGCACGGAGATAAAATTGAATTGATTTTCATTAGGGTTCCTTATCTTTTATAGGGAGTCACAAATAGATAAACATCATTACAGATGATTATCCTTAAGTTTCTACAATGCTATAAATTCTCACATTTTATAACACTTTTCCTTGAATGGTCATAAAAATATGGTAACTAACTCCTTAAAAACTTTGTTAGTAAAACTCAGTGAGACAAAAACCTGATGAAGGAAAAAAGAGTGCAGTATATCCATATTAGTATTCTCCTCCTCATGTAGACATGATTATGATTTCTTCAACATTTCAATCGATAGATCTCTCAATCTTCGCATTCTAATGTTATATCTTAACTTTTTCAATGTAGTCGAAGGTAACACCTTTGTGAATAAATTTGCTAAATTATTGGATAACCGAATCTGTTGAACATCAATCTCATCTTTCTTTCGGAGCCCGTGAGTATAGAATAATTTAAGGGAAATATGCTTAATTCTATCACCTTTTATGAATCATCCTTTAATTTGTGCAATACAAGCAACATTATCTTCATATAACTTGGTTGCATTGCCTTTGATGGAAGGTAGTCCATATTTTTCTTGAAAATGTTGAATCATTGATATCAACCGTACACATTCATGACTTGCTTTCATGAATTGTAAGAATTTCTGAATGATTTGAAGATGTGGCTACCATTGTTTGCTTGACTGATTTCCAAGATATTATCATACCACCATAAGTAAAGATATATCTCATTTGAGATCGAGTTTTATAAAGATCTAAAAGATATCCTGCATATACATACCCAATTAATTGCGATTTTGATTCTTTCAAATAATATAAGCCCACGTCACTTGTTCCACGAAGGTATTGCAATACATATTTAATCTCATTCCAATGCCTTTTAGTTAGGACAGAACTGTATCTTGCTAGCAAGTTTACAAAGAATGCTATGTCTGGTCTAGTACAATTTGCAAGATACATTAGTGCACCGATTGCATTGAGATATGATACTTTTGGATCAAACAATTCTTCATTTTCTTCTTTACGACGAAATGGGTTTTTGTTCACTTCAAGTGAACGAACAACTATAGGGGAATTGATTGGATGTGATTTGTCCATATAAAATCGTTTTAATACTTTCCCTATATATGTCGATTGATGGACTAATATACCATTTGAAGAGTGCTCGATCTACAGGCCAAGACAATATCTTGTTTTCCCTAAAATTTTCATTTCAAATTCCTTCTTTAAATAATTGGTTGTTTTGTGAGCTGTTCAAGAGTCCCTATGAGGTTTAAATCATCCACATATACTATAATTATTGTAAGCCCAGTTTTTGATTTCTTAATAAAAACACATGGACAAATTGAATTATTCACATATCCAATTGAAGCCAAAATATGTGCTCTAATGGCACATATTCACTATGATTTGTGCACCAAAGAACACTCAAATCACCCAACTTGACCTAAATCAAAGTTAAGGCTCTAGCCATGAGTTTAACTTGTATTTTGAAGATTTATCTCAGGTTCAAGGGAAGAAAAGGGTGCAAGTTGAATCACTTTAGATTTTGAAAGATCAAGAAAGTGTTAAATGAGGAAATAAGTGAGTCAAGACTCATGGACCATAAGGAAAGGCAAGACGAAGATATCATGAGTTTGGAAGATGAGAAATGACTATTATGGAGTAAGAAAGAAGGCAAGAAAACATGGGAAATGAGGCATGAAGCAAGATTTAACTGCATGGAAATTTAAAACTCAAAATTTGATGGCAACATATATTCTAAATTTGAGGAAAATTTTGGAGCACTTTTCAAAGTCCATTTTAGACATACTATAAATTTTTTCGAAGATCGGGAAGTCAGGAGTCGAATACTTCAAACAGTGTGCAAATCGGATTTGAAATGAAGAAGTTATGGTCATTTGAAAACAACTGTGCTAAGTTGAAAGGCCATTTAAAAATGATTTCAAAATTCAACTTATGAATTAGAAATCCAATTCGAAATGACCCCAATTTCGAATTCACCCACTACTACGTTGATGTTTCATTTCTTCTATTTCGAGAATTGTATCTAGAGCACTCCATCCGCCCTAAGTGGGTCCTACATAACTAGAAATCCCCATTTTATTATTATTTTTTTAGTCATTTTTAGATAATTATTTTGTAATAAGTGGCCAATGAGAGTGTTCCACATGTTAGGTAATTGATGATATTATATAAACTCTCTTAGTTCTAGGGTTTAGATATCTTAGATTTTTTTTCGAAGAGTTTGACATTGAAGGTGGAAGAAGACGAAAACTTTGATTTGTTTTCTTTTTCTTCTTTATTAAATATATTGTTTTTAGTTTATTTTGATTCAAATTATGGATTTTTACCCTATTATGGATTGTGAATGTGACATCATTCCCATGAGAGGCCTAAGCCAACTTGGGGCTTGAAGCATGAAAACCTAAGGGTTAGAAAACCTTTAGGGATAATAGGTAAATTATTATAACAATGAGATTAATTATTGGTTGGGTGACAATTTATCATTTTTTTTTATCCTATACTTGTGAGTTAGTTTAGGGAATGAGATGGTAGGTTACTACCCGATACTAGTGGTTCTTGATAATTCTTGATCATTAGTTATCCTCATCTTCTCTATCGTTATTTGCCCGAAAACAAAGTTATGAAGAGTATGAAGGGTTAAAAAATAAAATCTTAAACAGGTAATCAATCTCATTCATTTGATGGTTTTAGGAATCTATTTCAAAAAGGAAAAATTAGGTTTCAGATGCAATTTTGAGTTATAGAACTTAATTTGATCGTGAGTGGCCAAGGATCTCAAAACCCTAAGATCACTTTACTTAAGAAACCCTTGTTTTCTCTATTTCTATATCTTAAGTTGGATTGTGGAAAGCCCCAAACTTGAATTGATTAAATTAAAAATCAATATTCATTTTTTATTAATTTACTTTCATTCATTTAATCTCATTTCATAAAAGATAATTCCCAAATTGTTTTTCACTTTAAGATTTAAACAAAAACACTTCATTTATTCTAGTATTGACAATTTCTATAAGTCAATCCCTAAGGACGATACCAAAAGTATTACAAAAGTCGTAGTGACTTTCTCTAGTTTCTCTTGACCAAAGTTACTACATAAAAAAGCTAAGTATTTGGCACAACAAAGAAGTTTGGTCAATATCCTTCTTTTAACAAATACTCGCTCAAACAATTATACCACATATCTCCAGATTGCTTTAATCATTATAAAGATCTTTGTAGTTTGATTGAGTACTTTTTTTGAGGTTTTGGATTAGTTATTTTAGGCAATTTGAATCCTTCAGTGATTTTCATATATATGTCAGTATCTATAAACCCATATAAATAGGTTATAACAACATCCATGAGACGCATATCTAGTCCTTCAGAGATTGTTAAACTTATCAAGTATCAAAATGTGATTATGTCCATTACAGGGGAATAAGTTTCCTCGTAATCTATACCAGGTCTTTGAGAGAAACCTTGAGCAACAAGTTGTGCTTTATATATTATGATTTCATCATTCTCATTTTTTTTTCTTCATAAAAACCCATTTATATCCAACAGGCTTTATGTTTCCAGGTGTTTGAACTACAGGTCCAAATACCTCTCATTTTGCTAATGAGTTTAGCTCTATTTGGATTACTTCTTTCCATTTTGGCCAATCATTCATTTTTCGACATTCATCCACAGTTTGTGGTTCTTGATCTTCATCATTTCTCATGATGTCCATAGCCTCTTGGAATGCAAATATATTATCTATGATAATGTCACTATGGTTCTTTGTTTCTCCTGTGTAACTCATTGAGATCTCTTCAGTTGTAAATATCAGTATTTGATCAATCTGTACCTCTTCAGGGGCTAACTGTTTATCAAGTTGGGTTTCATCATTTGACCCTTTCATATTTGTGAACTCTTCAAGAGTACCAATCTTTTTATATGTTGTTCATTTTTTTCTAGGAACTGAATCCTTTGAGCCAATAGGTCCACCACGCTTCAAGCGTGTCTTAGATTCACTTGCTATGACATTCTCCAATTGTCATTCAGGGACATTAATATGTGTTAGGGCATTCACAACTGACACATGTGACTTTGTTACTTTCTTTATATCTATGAAAACATCCAATAACTGATTTGCAAGTCCTTGCAAATGAATAATCCTCTGAACTTCTAGTTCACACTACCTTGTATGTGGATCAAGATGAGACAAGGAGGATACATACCATGTAATGTCTCGCCATTCTTTTGGAATTGATTTGCCTTCCTCTAATGATAGGAAAACATTTTCATCAAAATGACAATTTGCAAAGTGGGCAGTATAAACATCACTTGTGAATGGTTCAAGATAACGAATAATGGAGGGAGAATTAAAACCAACATATATACCAAGTCAACGCTGATGACCTAACTTGGAACGTTGAGGTGGATTTATGGGAACATAGATAGCACAACCAAAATACATAAATGTGAAACATTTGGCTGGGAACTTAAAGCAAGTTGTAAAGGTGAGCATTCATGACCAGTTGTAGGACATATTCAAATTAAAGTGGCAGCATGAAGAATAGCATGTCCCCAAGCAGATAAAGACAATTTTGTTTTAAGAGTGATGGTCTTGCAATTAGTTGCAAACGCTAATTAAAAGATTCAGTTAATCCATTATGAGTATGGGTATGAGTAACAAGATATTTAGTATCAATACCAACTGACATACAATAATCAAGAAATGTCTGAGATGAGAATTCACCAGTATTATCAAGACGAATTGTCTTAATAGGATGATCATGGAATTGCACCTTGAGTCAAATTATTTGAGTAAGTAACCTGGCGAAGGCAACATTTCTAGTTGAAAGAAGACAAACATGAGACCAACGAGTTGATGCATTTATTAAAACCACAAAATAACGAAAAGGTCCACTAGGTGGATGAATAGGTCCATAAATATCACATTGAATACGTTCTAGAAAGGCTGGTGATTCATATTCAACATTGGTAAAGGATGGTTTAATAATTAATTTTCCTTGTGAGCAAGCAACACAATTGTAATAATTGGGCATCAGAATCTTTTGGTTTTTCAAAGGATGCCCAAAAGAATTGTTGGTGCATCATGGATAATCCTGGATGACCAAGACATTCATACCAAATCATAAAAGTTTTTAAGTCATAGAACTTCTAGTTCATGACAACATATGACTCAATGGGTCTAATGATTGTTTGATATAACTCATAAGAATAAGAAGAAAACTTTTCCAAGATGTGTTTTTTCCTAGAAATAACTGAAGTAATGAAAAGTTATTCATTACTACCATCATTCATAGTTTCAATGTGATATCCATTTCAGCGAATATCCTTGAAACTAAGAAGATTTCGCTTGAATTTAGCAAAATAAAAAGCATCATTAATGTGGATTTTAGTTCCACTAGGTAAAATAATAGTAGCTCTTCCAGAGCCTTGAATCAAGTCTATAAGACATGATATTGTATTAACATTAGACTTAACTAACGATAAGTTGGAAAAATATTTTTTATCACGAAAGATTGTGTGTGTTGTGGCACAATCTGCAAGACATGCATTTACATTGGATGTCATATGATGTATCAAGGTATGAGAGAGATCCATGTATCTTCAAGTATAAATAAAGAAAAGAATTAAAATAAGAAATAATAAAATGTGAAATAAACTATAAAAGATGAATAATAAACAATGTGTTCAAAAGATGATAACAAAACTAAACCTATTTGCAAAAAAAAACTAAATAAAAACATAACATTTAATCATAACAAACATTTTTATCACCAATTAGATGGTCAATTTTCCCATTAGGATTCTCAAAGAAATCTAAAACATCTAAATGGGTTAGATCCATTAGGCCATCACTATCAATGAAGTTCAATTCAACTTCATTTTCTTTTGCTTTTATTAAGGCTTGATAAAGGTTAGCCAAATATTTTGAAGTACGATAGGTATGTGACCAGTGTCATTTCATACCATATCTATGACACTTATTCTTACGAGCATGTTTACTTTGTGGTTTTATCTCCTTTTTAGGTTATGCCTCTGAATTATTCTACTTTTGGTGGTTTGAGTTGTTTTTTTTTTTTTTTTAAACTTTGAGAACTACTACAATGAGAAGAATTGTGTCTACCATGACCTTGACTGCGTCCTTTACCTTAACCTCGTCCATATCCATGTCTTTGTCCATGTCTAAGAATTTGGACAAATGTGGCATTAGCTTCAGGCAATGGCATAGACTAGTAGGACAAGATTGATGGTTTTTAAGTAAAAACACATTATTTTGTTCAACCACAAGAAGACATGAGATCAATTTTGAATATTTTGTGAAATGATGCTCTCGATATTGCTGTTGTAGGAGCATATTCGAGGCATGAAAAGTCGTAAATGTTTTTCCAAGCATATATTTTTTAGTGACTTTTTCTCCACACAATTTTAATTGTGAGTTAATTTTGAATAAGATTGAGTTTTAGTCACTAACATACTTGAAATCTTGTAATCTTAAGTGCATCCAATCATAGCGTGCCTTTGGAAGGATTACCGTCTTTTGGTGGTCATATAATTCCTTTAGATTATTCCAAAGAATGAAAAAATCTTTAACCGTAAGATATTCACCCTTTACTCCTTCATCAATGTGATGGCTAAGGAATATTAAAGGTCTGGTGCAATCCTGCAAGGATGCGTCATTTCCTTCTTTAGTGGTATTTCCAAGATTCATCGCATCTAGATGAGTTTCAACATCCAAAACCCAAGATAAGTAGTTCTTATATGAAATATCAAGGGCAACAAATTAAAACTTTGCAAGATTTGACATTATTTGAAAACTATTTATATAGAATAATATTAATCAGAAAAATATTTCGATTATTATAATAAACTATTAATAAAATGCTTTAATAATATTTCAAGTAAATAATATCTAAAAATATAATTACCTAAAATTTATCAATTATAAATATGGAAAAAATGTATAAATATGAAATAGGAATTATAATCTAATATATATGCATATATATATATATATATATATATATATATATATTTCCTTTTCATAGTTTTGGGCTATGATTATTTTATCATAACAAAAATGTGCAAATTAATACATAGCTTCAGGCTATGAACATTTATTTTTATAGTTTCTAGCTATATAATATTGTTTGGTATAACTTCCAATTATATCGTATAATTAAAAATAAATAATTATGGATCATATACATAACTTTTGGCTATGTATTTGTAATTTTTCCCATAACTTTTGGTTATAAGGATTGCACATATTTTTCATAATTTCTCATTATGAATTTACCCCATAATTTATAATTTACCCCATAACTTTTGGTTATAGAGATTGCACATATTTGCTTCCATAACTTCTAGTTATGGATTTTTTTTCATGATTTTTGACTAGAAAGAAATCATATTATCTAAGTAATATTTGTACATGTTCATGTATTCAAATAAAATAAGTGAAAATAGAGAATCAAATGGTAATTTTATCACATATATAAACAAAATAGAAAATCATGATATAAGTTTATGACATACTTTTTTTGTGAGAAAGAAGAAATAAAAGTCTTTCTATTTCCTTGAAGAGAAAAACGTCTTTCTATTTCTCTGAAGAGAAAAACGTCTTTCCATTTCTCTAAAGAGAGAAAAATCTTTATATTTCTTTTGTAGAGACTATTCGTGCTGATAACGTGTTGTAAAACAAAATGAGAAAAAAAGAAAAAAGTAAGAAAAGGATAATAGAATGCACAGAGAGAAAATTGAATTGATTTTCATTAAGGGTTCATCTCTTCTATAGGGAGTCACAAAGAGATAAACATCAATATAGATGATCATCTACAAGTTTCCACAATTCTACAAATTCTAACATGTTATATATATATATATATATATATATATATATATATATAAAATTTATTTTTATTTATTTTTTATATTAATAATTTGAAAATATATAAAATCTTTTTTTTTTGTGATAAACTAAATATAAAAAAAAAATTTCTTTTACAATTTTTTTTTCTTTTCTTGCTATTTTTATAAAACCAAAAATAATTTTAAGGGAAAAAAATTAAAGAAAATGATTTTTTATATTTGGATGTCATAAAAAGATATGACAAAAAAAATTATTAAAGAAAAAGAAGAAGAAATATTTTCTTCCTATTTTTATTATAAAATGAGCAAAGGTTGAGGAAAATGTATTTCTTAGTATTTTAATTTTCTTATCCACAACTTTAAATCAAGTAAGAAACATTTTTTATATATATATATATAAATTTTGTTTATATTTTTTCTTTGTATTTTTCTATCTTAAATTTTTTGGGAACCAAACAAAGTCTTAGGGATGTTCGAGATTTCGTTTTTCCATTTTTGTTTTTTAATTTCTTTTGGTTATATTGGTTCTTGAAAAGTGCTAAGTAAGAGAGGAAAAAAATTATTAATGTTGTGGTTGGTTGTTGGAAAAGAAAAATAATAAGGAAAAAGGGGGAAAAATTTAGGTGTTCCTTCAATACTACACTTTTTATTTTTGTTTTTTTTAAAAAAAAATTAGTAAAAATTTCCATATAAAAAATGAAAAATCTATAAATTTCTATATGAAAAATGAAAAATCTTATAAAGGAGTATAAAGTAGTTTATGTACGTCTTTAAAAATCACTTTCAAAAGTTTTAAAATTATAGATATTCATTTTTTTTTAACATCTAAACAATTCCAAACCGTTTTTTAATACAAGTATCTAAGAGTTCTTATATTTTATATAGAAATTAGTATTATTTTTTGTGTTTAAAAAGTAGAAAATGGGAATCATATCCAAATGGTAAGAAAAATAGTTTTCTCATGTTGGCTTATTACAGAAAATGTGAAAGAAAATGAAATATAATTAAAATTAGTTAGAAACATATCCATTGTCTAATTATTTAATTTTTATATAAAAAAGAAAAATAGGAGATATAAATTTGAATAAACATATAAAAATAATCTATTAATTCAAAAATTATTTTTTATTCTTTTCTTCTATTTTTTCCTTCCCTACCTATTTTTCATATTTTCCCTCAAACTTTTCAAGAACCAAATATAGAGTAAAAGAAAATGATTTTATTTAGTTTGGATATTATTATTAAGGGAAAAAAAGAGGAAAATGTTAATATATTTCTTTGTTCATTTTCCTTGAATAGAATTAGTTGATTTCTTGGTAAATTTTATTTTATTTTCCTCCATTTTTCATGGACAATCAAACAAGAAAAAAAAATTATATATATATTTTTCTCTTTCTACTTTTTTCCTCAAACATTTCAAGAATCAAATATATAGTGTTTCTTTATTGGTTCAAACCTTCTTAAAGAAATGGCAAATTGAGAATAGAGCATCAACTCTTGGGTTTAGGCTTATTATACCTACTATAAATTTGCAATTATATATCTATATCTTCTACAATCCAACCATTGAGGATGAATAAAACATTTGGATATGTGTTTCATAAATGATCTCTTCCTTTAAGTCTGTTACATTAGGTACATAGAGTCTATTCAAATATTGATTCCTCCATTTGTATATGAAGCTCATCTTTTCTCCCTTCAACACGTTTGCTTTTATTTCTCCTAATATGTTATCTTATGGTTGAGCTTCAATCACCTATGCAATAAAACTAGTTGCATCATCACATTACAAATAAGTGGTCCCAAATTTCTCTATTTCACTTGAAGATCATAGTCTTCCAACACTTCATATATTTCCCACTTTTTAAAGGTTAAATAGGAGAGCATAACATAACACTTCTAACTTAGAGCATTTGCCACTACATTTGTTTTCCTTAGGTGATATTATAGGGTAAAATTGCAATCATAAAAGTACTTCATCCATCAATTTTGGCTTAAATTAAGGTCTTTCTAGGAGAATACATATTTCAAACTCTTAATGACTAGTGCATACTTCAAATCATCCTCCACAAAGATAATGCCTTCAAATTTTAAGCACAAAAATTATCATTGCTAACTCCAAGTCATGGGTAGGATACTTATGTTCAAAGCATAAGTTAATACTCTTCTTGTTTACATTGGGACACATCCTAACCCATTCCTTGAAGCATCACAATAGATAATGTAAACATGGGTTATAGGTAACCTCAACTTCCTCATACTCTTTACTTTATTCAAATTTCACTTTTTTTTTCTCTAGTTAACTAAGTTAGAGGAGTTGCAAAACGAGAAAATTTCTCTATAAACCTTCTATAATAACCAACTAATCATAAAAAGCTTTGAACATTGAAAACATTCTTTGTTCTATCCTATTTTATTGTAGTCTCTACCTTCCCTACCTCTATGCATATGTCTTCCTTTGTGACTATGCCTAAGGAATTGCACTTTTGTTACCCAAAGGTCCAACTTCTCAAATTTAACATATAACTTATGCTCCCTTAAGACTATGGCTAGGTGTTCATCATGTTTCTCCTTATTTTTTTTGCAATACATCAATACAATGACAAATTGGTCCAAATAGGGTTTAAAAGTCATTGTGGCATTGGTTAACCCAAAAGCATAACTAAGAATTCATAATGTCTATATCTAGTATTGAAATATATTTTAGCAATATTTATCTCTCCTATTCTCAGTTGATGATACTTGACTTTTAATCAATCTTGTAGAAGTACCTAACACTCTTCAATCGGTGAAACAAATAATCTATTTTGGGTAAGGGGTATTTATTCTTAATAATAACATGTTTAAGCTTTGTATAACCAATACATAATCTTAAGAAACCATTTTTTTTCTTAACAAAAAAGTATTGGAACATCCCATGAAGACATACTAGGTTGAACAAATCTTTTATCTTGAAGATCATGTAGTTAGACCTTCAATTCCCTTAACTTAAGTGGAGTCATTATATGAAGAGGAATTTATATGGGGGTTGTATAGGAGTATGCTCCAATGGTAAAATTGCATTCCCTCTTAAAAGGTAATCTAGGTAATTCTTCAAGAAATACATTAGGAATTGAAAATTTACAAAAAAAATTGTGACCACTCTTCTCTTTTACTAGTTGAAAACAATGTTTTATTGAGAAAGAAGGAAATAAAATTCTTTTACCACCAAGGAAAAATACTACATCTCTTTTTGGGGTATACAACTTCACCTTCCTTTTAAAACAATCAATAATAACATGATAGGTGGATAAAAAGTTCATATCTAAAGTTACATCATATCCCAAAATCTCAAAGATAATCAAATCTTCTTTTAGTTCCTGATTTGAAATCCTTATAATAAATGTTTTACATTTTTTTTTTGTCCTCAATTTTTCCTATATATATAAGAGCACTAAAAGCATCTAAGCATCTTCGATGTTAATCCTGGTGCATTTAGAATCATACAACAATAAAAGAATGAGTAGCTTCTTAGTCAAACAAAACTTTTGCCCAATAATTATGAACTAAAACACTATTTTCCAACAAGGGAAATGTGTTATATTTTTCTATTTTGGCCACAACATACACACAATCTTAAGTTGTTTATTTTTAATACCGTTATCTTTGTCTTGGCCTAATTGATATGAACTACCTAGGGTCATGATTGCATGCCATTAAAATCTAATTGTTATTGAAAATTTGAGCAACAATCTCTCTATACTAGTTGTGGAAAGGGTGGACAAGGTACTAGGAACTTAAGATTACTCAATTCCTTGGCCTTAGATTTTGTAGAGTGCATGCAACTATCTCTAGAGTTCTCTAGATCTAGCACAACCTAAATTAATGGCTTTAAAAACCATTTTAATTATAGATTTAGAGATATAGTACTCATACTTATGGTCTGGATGTTCCAAATCAAAATCCATCTAAAGACAATGTTGAATAATATCGTAATCATTGTAGAACTCATCTATCCAATACTCTTTCACCCGATTTCTCCTTTCATGGGTCTTGGCGCGAGAGAATGGTGGGTTTTCTTTTTCTCTTTAGAGGGTGGCTAAGGTTTCTCTCTCTGGAAGATAATGGTGAAAATAACAAAAACCTCAAACCCTAAATCCTTAAGGGGGTTTATACAAGGCTCTTTGTGGGCTTAAGTGACTTGAGCCCAAATTAGACTTGAGTCACCCAATCCAGCCCACTTGGGTCCTAATTAATTAATTAATTAACCTTAATGAACTTCAATTAATATATTAGCCTAACCCATAGATCCAAAAAGATAATTCATAAAATATAGTACAACTTTACGTTTTTACCAAAATGTCCTTATGCATACTTATAAATCACATACCCAAAATACCCTCAAACTATATGTCATCATGAACTAGGAGCTTGAGTGGGGACCATTGGAGCCCATAGGAAAATATTGACTCATTCAAAATCTAATTAACAAGTTGACTCAACACTCTACTAAAGATGGTCAACTGTACTCCAATATCTTATGAAATTACAACAAGTAAAGCTTGGGTCCTTTACCTATTATTCATTGCATGCAAACTCCTCATGAGTCAGTGTACGTAATCTAATAGGGCAATGTTATCAACCTATCAAGTTACAGATCCCACTTATTATATGATCAACTAACATACTTTAACTCCAAAGAGCATATGTTAAATTCTCTGGGGCCCTCACTATTGTTTCGTACCCTATTGTCATCTGTGTCCATTGTTGTTTGCATCCATGATTCAACTGTTTGGATGGGAACTTAAGGCCAAGCTAGATGGCGAAACTCAAGGTTGAGCAAATAGTCCGTCTAGACCTTAAATGGTAGACAGACAGTCTCGAACGACCAAACACTAAGAATGACGCTTGAGCTGCCTCTAAGCATTGACTATGCACTAGGCAGTGGTCATGATTAACGCAGTCGTTATGGGGATAAAACACTAGTAGTTAAGGCTCATTAAGAGAAGACAACCATTATAGAGCATCAATCATTGCCACATTCACACGCAATCAATCACAGTTACAACATCATTAAACATTTAAATAGATGTTACACATAAGTAAAAATAAATAGCTACCCATAACCATAGGAAGGTATTGAAGGGAAAAACATGGATCTCTCTGTTTCTCAAGTCCAAATCAGGTTAGAAACATACATAACTATCCTAAAATTTTTCTAAATCCTATGCATAGCGAAAAAATAGTATTTTTATACTTTCAAAGATTTAAAAAATGCTAATGAAAACCATACCTTAGACTAGGATGTTTCCGAATCAAATCCACACGGTGAAGATGAAGATCGAAATCGCAGAAGCCTCGTAAAATCGAAGTCTTCCTCCCGATGACTTGAACCTTGATCTTGGCACACTTCCAATAGGAAAGAAAAAGATGGTGGAGTTTATGGCTCTCAATCTCTCTGGATGATGGAAGACAAAAGCTATGGAAACCCTAACCTTTATGGAGTATTTGTAGGGTTCCTAAGTGAGCTTAAGTGACTTGAGCCCACATGGGCTTGGGTCAGTTAATTTAGCCAAAAATGGGTTCTTATTGATTAATTAATCTAATAGTGCCTACTAATTAATTAATTAGCCCAATCTATAGACCTTATTCACTTACCCCTATGCAATCTTGCGTAATTACCAAAACGTCTTTATGCACAAAAGTGAACCTAGAGTCAATTCAACACTCATAATCCATGCCAACAGGGTATATGAGCTTAGAGCGGGGACCACTAAGACCCATAGAAATACTGGCTCCCTCAGAATCCAATTCTAAAGTTGATTCAACATCTCACTATAAAGAATCAACTGAACTCTAGTATCTTATGTAAATAATAACTAGATACCAAGTGTTCAGGTTCATGTTATCCATTATGTTCAGTCTTCCCATGAACTGGTGTCTGTAGTCTAACAAGGTGAAAGTTATTAACCTTTCAAGACTACTTGTACCATCCTTGAGTTATAGATCCTCCTATTATGTGTTCAATTAACATATCGTAGCTCTCAAAGAGTTTATCTCAAGTTCCACTTCAGGAACTACTATGGTCATAGTTTCCATGAACACACCTACTTAGGATCACCCAATGGGACACACTGTTTCAATCCTAAGAGATATCATGGTGTCTCTATTGAGAATACCTATTGCTATCAGTTTCTATCAACAATGACCCAATCCATAAGGAATATATGATCAACATATGATCTCACCAATGTGTCAAAGTCATTGCTAACTTTAGTACAAACTCAATATTCTCTCAAGGTTGAGAAACGATATAATGAAGTAGTTTGGTGAGGTCATGACTACTTGCTAGCCTTAAGTCATGAGTCACCGTAGGTCTTGTCCAATGTGTAACCATACACACTAGTGCACTCACCATGGGAAACCCTTCCAATAGCTAAGACCAGTCATTCCTCCAATTAGGAAATGGTGCATTATAGCCTCTAATGGGTTGCCTAAGCCCATGAATCGACTATGAACAAGTCATCTATTTGCAAGGAATCCATGACTTAGATCTTATGTGCAACTCCTAATGCACCTAAGTCACGTACAATGCAAAAGATGCGGACAATAATGTTCATAAAGTATAATATATCAAATAAGGATAGATAAAAGTGAAACTAGAACATTATTAAATAAATAATGAATTCCAAATTTATTATATCATGTCATGTTTTTAAGGGCTATATCCTAACAAGTATGTCACTGTCTTTCCAAAACCACATTTTCTTACTCAAGTTAACCCTCTGACTTAATCTTCGAAGAGGCGTGTCTAAAACCCCATTCGAACATTCCTTTATGCAAGACAAAATAGAGGTAGTCATCTCGAACTCTATCCGAAAGTGACTATCATTCTTCATGCACCAACATTGGAGTTGTCTATGGGAACTGAACACAAAAGCCTATAAAATCACGATAACTAATATGTCTACTGCATCTCAGTTAGCCAATGTCGATAGATGATTCCAGGCGTGGCAGGAAAAGATGGAAAGAAAGCAAGAAGAGAATGAGTGACACATGTAATGCCTGCTTTAGCGGTCGAACAGTTGAGACAGGAAAACCAAGAGTTGTGAGCTCAAATGGCTGAGGGGCACCACTCAAAAAGTCATCGTACCCCCAGTCAACAGACAACTTCGAGGTTGGCTCAATCACTTTAAATGTATGTTTCTTTGTGGTGGACAATCTATCGCCATACAATGTCACAATGGAACGGGTATGACTTCACAAAATGAAAGTCATCCTGTCCACATATCATCAAATGGTGAGCTATCTAACAGAGGTTGGGTAAGTAGATTTGCATGGTAGTTAGTTGGCCGCCCTACAATGCTATCAAGTGGTGGTAGAATCTAGGCAATAGGACTTGGTTGAAGATGAGCCTGAATGATCGAGTGTCAAAGAGCAATAACAATTACAAAACCAAACATAAAGATATATGTCAGTAGTCGATCCTTTGCAGTCGTTGTGTTTGTTAGAAGATGAGGACCAAGTGATTCATGTCATTTCCTCGCTAACTAAGGACGAGTGAGATCTCTTAGAACACATGCTCTGCAAGAATAAAAACATTTTTGCTTGGAAACACTTAGATATGCACGAAATAAACTCGACTGGAGCTTCCTATCAATTGAACATTCTTCTTGTCGTAATGACTAAATGGCAGAAAGTCCGTCATTTCCACCCAGACCACCAAATAATCATTCAAACGAAAGTTGACAAATTGCTCGAAGCGGGATTCATCCAAGGGGTCACCTATTTAGATTGGTTGGCTAATGTTGTGGTAGTCCCAAAGAAAAAAAGAATATGATGAGTGTGCGTAGATTACATTGATTTAAATGACGCCTATCCCAAATACAACTTCCCTTTACCCTAAATTACTAAATAGTTGACGCAACATTCAGGCATAGGATGCTCTCCTTCCTTGATGCTTTCTCCGGATACCACTAGATCCCAATGTTCCCGCCAGATAAGAAGGACATGACATTTATCACACCTTGCCTGTACTGTTACAAAGTCATGTCATTTGGCCTAAAAAACACTAGAACAACCTACTAACGACTAATGACTTGAATCTTCAAGCCATTGATAGGCCAAATAGTAGAAGCGTACATCGATGACATCATCGTTAAAAGCAAAACCTATGTTGAACATATCCAACATCTGGAGAAGGCATTCAGTTTGATGCGCAAATACAATATGAAGCTCAATCTAGTTAAATGCACATTCGAGGTCAGTACAGGTAAGTTTCTTGGATTCAGGGTGACTTAAAGGGGGATTGAAGTAAATCCAAACCATATTAAAGTCATCTTAGAAACTCTTGATCCTACTAGCAAGAAAGAGATGCAACGTCTAACTAGTTAATTGGCTGCCTTGGGCCGGTTTATAATGCGTTTCACTGATAAACTTTGTCCCTTCTTCATTACACTCTAGAGTGCAAACACATTTGGTTGGACGGATGAATGTAAACACGCTTTTGAAACCATCAAGCGTTACCTCATAAAGCCTCCAATTTTGATAGTCATAAAGCCATCAAAGAGTTGTAGATGTACCTCACCATATCAAATTGTGCTATTAGTGTCATCCTATTTTGACATGTCCAGGACGGAGAACAAAGACTCGTTTACTATGTGAGCAAAGCCATGGTAGATAACACATTATTCCCAAGTAGAATAGACAATCATGACATTGCGTGTCATCACCAAAAAGCTTCGTCCATACTTTCAAGCTCATCAAGTAATGATTTTGACAAACCAACCGTTGTGGGTCACATTACACAAACCAAATATGTCTGGATGAATGATGAAATGGGCAATTGAGTTAAGACAGTACGACTTATGTTATAAACCCCGGTTGTCTCTTAAAGGGCAAGTTCTCACAGATTTCATAGCTAAACTACCTCAAGGAAGAAAAAACTCTAACAACGAGACAAAAGAACAATGATGGATACTCCATGTAGATAAAGCCTCAAGATCATCAGGAGTCGGAGTGGGTTTGGTGTTACTTTCCCTTACTAAGGAACAGTTTGAGCAAATCATCTACCTCAATTTTTTAGCATCCAACAATGAGGTAGAGTATGAAGCGACTCTAGTTGGCCTTAATCTTGCCTAGGCTCTCACTGGAAATTAGAAGTCACTCTCAGTTGGTGGTCGGGCAAATCCAGCTAGAGATGAACGTTTGGCTTACTCTCTCGATATGGTGGAGGTCCAGCTTGACACTCTAGATGAATGGTCTGTTAAGCACATACCTTAAGAGGACAATGGAAAAGTCGATGCCCTAGCTAGAGTCATCGCCATCTTTCTGATACAAAAGTCCATCATGTGACTAGTTTACCTCAAGGTCACTTCTTCTATCACACCAGAACGGGTAAATGACATTGACTAAGTGGGTCTTAGATGGATGGAAAACATCGTGTATTACCTTCAAATCGGAGAAGTTCCTAAAGAAAATAGGAAGCAAGCTCATAAGCTTCGCGTGCAAGTTGCACATTTTACTTTAATAAATGACCAATTGTATAGACAGTAAATTTGGAGGGTCATACCTAAGATTTTTGAATGCTAAGGAGGCGCAATACATTCTAACTAAGCTACATGAGGGTGTATGTGACAATCACCCAAACCAATGAACGTTGGCACATCGAAACTTATTTTCAAAGTTATTATTGAAGAAAGATGCAGAAGAATACGTCAAGAAGTGCAATAAATGTCAAAGGCACGAACCGATCCCTCGAATGCCTTCAAAATATCTCATCTCAATTACCAGCCCATAGTTGTTTGCACAATAAGTGATGGATATAGTTAGCCTATAGCCAACTAGTGCAGTTCAGAAAAAGTTTCTGCTCGTAGAAATTAATTATTTTAGTAAATGGGTGAAGACTGAAGCCTATGCTATCAAGTATAAAGACATTTCAAAATCCGTCTAAAAGAACATTGTGTGTTGGTTCGGGATTCCCTAAGCCATTGTTACAGACAATGGGCCACAATTTAACAGTAATACCTTCTAGACATTCTGTTCGGTATTAAACATCAAAAACCCCTATTCAATGCCTAGATATCCGCAAAGTAATGGACAGACATAGACAATAAACAAAACACTATCGAGCTCTCTAAAAAAATAGCTTGAAGGGGCAAAAGGAAAATGAGTAAACGAGTTGTCCGGTGTCTTATGGGCTTATTGAACGACTAACAAACGACCTACAAGGGTGACCCCATTTGCTTTAGCGTATGGAATGGAGATTGTCATCCCGACTTAAATAGGAATGCTCATTGTCAAAACGGTCATACACGAAATTAAGAATAACTATGCTCAAATAAAAATGCATTTGGATTAAGCGAATGAAGATCGCGAGGCCACAACTATTTAGATAGCTTCTTATCACCAAAATGTCATTACTCAATACAATAAGAAAGCATGACCGCGACTATTTCATCTAGAAGACTTGGTCCTGAGACGGGTCTTCGAAAATACAACTAAAGTACGAGCCATGAAACTCCAGGCCAACTAGGAAGACCCTTATGTTGTAATCAAGACAAATGAGTTAGAGGCATACCATCTACAAACAATGGACAACACACCACTGTTCCATCCTTGGAATATATCAAATTGGAAAATGTACTATCAATAAATAGTTGTTGTATATCTAATGCATGTAAACGGCTACAAGCTGAGGCATATTCCATAAAGGGAACCCAATTATAATTGTTGCAAAAACAACTACGAGCCGAAGCACAACCCTTAAAGGGAAGCCAAATGACGACTTCTATGTGGTAGAACCTATATGACCCAAGCCATTATAAGGTAAAACGTATATGACTTAAGCCATAAAGCCGCATTGTCTAAGTCCAAAATAGTTGAGGCCAAGCAGTCAAGAGCAAAGAAAGGTAAAACTATTTGTGTTAGATAACAAATAACTTGGCAAAACAAAGCCAAATGACAATAATCATATATTAAGTAAACACAATGAAAAACAATAATAGTGATATGTTATTACTAGAGAGCAGGACCCTAAAAAAACTGTGTTAACATTATAAAAAACAATAAATTGTCATAAGCCAAAAAAAGTCATACTATTTACAATTCAATGGCCTAAACGACCAAAACATGGAAAACAAAAGTAGTGTTATTCGAGAATATCTTGAATCTCGTGACCGGTTGTTATAAAGTCATCCCCCACTACAAAGCCCTCTCTCGTTGCAGAGTCGTCTCCCAATATAACTTCGTCTTTGTCATCATCGAAAAAAATATTGGGGATATCATCAATGATGTCATGCTTCTTTATATAGTAGCGATAGCCATAGAAGAACATGTCCCTAGCTCCTTCTTATCCTTAACAAAGTTGACCTTAGTTTGTTCGAGCTCCAGCTTTAGCCGAACCCCATTCTCTTCAACTTTCACCTTAGTCGTTCCCAAGACAGCAATTTCCAACTTCAGTTGATGGATTTCAACCTAGAGTGTCTCGTTCTCCAACTCCGCCTTTCTTAACATGCTTGCTCTTTCCTCGATCGCCTACTAAGCACCAACCTCTACTGCTTTAGTCGCCTCTAAGTTGGTATCTAGCTCCTACTAGTTGTCCACATTCTGGACCGTGTAGGCCTTGATCTTTTTAGCCGCCTATAGTCGCTAAAAAAGGTAGGCGCGCTGCCTCATCAAATTGTGGACCCCAACAATGATTTGTCACAAAGAACTAAGAAAAAAATAAGTAATGAGAGATAATGTGAAATAAAAGGTCTGACAAGCAACATAAAATAAAACATGGCAAGTGTCATACCACTTCCGTTGTCTACATGGTTGAGTAATCCTTCAGGCACATGATTGCCTCAATGGTCTCGTCTGAAGTCCTGTGTGGGACACGAGCCATGTCATACCACTTCTACAGCCTGCATGGTTGAGTAGTCCTTTAGGCGCATGATTACCTCCATGGTCTCATTTGAAGTCCCATGCGGGATGCGAGCCATGAAGTTCTGTTGAGGGTCGTCGGTTACATCCACAGGAATCTACTCCATAGCCAAGAAAAGTTTGTTCATATGAGACATAAGAGGCTTCATGTTAACAAATGTGGGGAAGTGCTCCAACAATACATCCAGTTCATCCTGGCTAGGTACGTCAACAGAGGTAGTCAGATGAGGTTGTGCACTTAGAGTAGAGTCATCACCTAAGATAGTGATAATTTTCCCTAAGTCGTGGAAGGAGATGCTTTCAACATCTATCGTCTTAAGTGTAGGCAAAGATGAGGGGGTTGAAACCGCGGATGAGTGGGGACAAGCTTGAAGGACGAACAATTTTTCGCGCTTGTCTTCAGCTTCTTAGTTAGAAACTGTCCAACTTCAGTCACCTCAGTTAGTCTTTTTTTGTGCTTCTTGCCAAAACTAACCCGTAGGTTAGCAACCATCTCTTCATTTTCATTCACTTCAACAAATATCGCATGGACGATCTGTTCGAATGCCTCACTTTGCTCAACCCTCTCTACCTTAGGTGTTTCGTCTAGAACAACTACAGATACTTGAGCTTGAGAACGAGCACTTAGACGGGGAGCGTTATGCATCTTAGCTAGTCGAAGGGCAAAACTTAAAGTTGAAAGGGAAGATGAGGTCAGAGCTTGATGCAAGGTTCCTTCTTGACACTTACTTTCATGAGCGTCTAGTCGGGCGAATTTGTAGAACGACAAGTCTTTTAAAACAAAGTTCTTACCAATCATTAAAGTTGGCAGTACGAGCTGCAGAAAGACTAGAATCACAAACGACTTCGGATGCTCAAGAACAGTCTTGAGGTTCTTCTCTATGAGTAGCACGAGGTGATTCCACTTAACTTGATCGATCTCAAACAACTTGTTGAGACAGGTGAAAGAAATTTTTTCTACCCACTCAACTAGATGTTCTTGCCTCTCTTTGCCTGCATAAACAAAACAGATGTTAGATGATTGTTCATATAGTCTAAGAACATCGAGAATAGTAAATTCAAAGGCAATAAGTACTTGGAATTTTGAGGGATTGTGTAAGCTTGAAAAGATGGTTTAGACCCTCAATTGATCTACTCCATGGGCCGAACACCAGCACATGCCCCTTTGCCCAACATTTGCTGGAGTCGGGAAGGTTGGTTACAAAATTGAAGAGACATGATGTGATCTAATAAGCTAAAGCGTTATTTCATGCTCATTTTGATTGTGTAAACAAAAAGAACCTCCAACAAGGAGAGGTCCAACTGATAGAGAGCATCCAGAACATTGCACCCTATTAGGATCCGGATGACATTGAGATGAATGAATGTATATGGGATTTTAGAGAAGTATGGGAATTGCTTGAGAAGAGACGAAATAGGGAGACAAAGTCCTACCACGAACTATTCCTTGGTGAAGTAGATCATGTTGTCAGGAAGTTCGTCAATCAACGAGGCTTTCTCGTCTGATAGTTGGAGAGATATCGAGTTATAGATTTAGAAACAAGCATGAAACTCCTGATTTGAAAGCACTTCTATTGGGTGATCCGTCCTAGAATGACCAAACTTGGATGTCTTAGATCCACCTCGTTAGGACCTACCGTTTGTACATGCGACTTCTCTCCTACTTCACCAAGGAATAGTTCGTGGTAGGACTTTGTCTCCCTATTTCGTCTCTTCTCAAGCAGTTCCCATACTTCTTTAAAATCCCGTATACATTCATTCATTCCAATGTCATCCGGATCCTAATAGGGTGCAATGTTCTGGATGCTCTCTATCAGTTGGACCTCTCCCTGTTGGAGGTTCTTTTTGTTTACACAATCAAAATGAGCATGAAAGAGCACTTTAGCTTATTATATCACATCAAGTCTCTTATCGAGTTATAGATCTAGAAACAAGCATGAAACTCTTGATCGGAAAGCACTTCTATTGGGTGATCCGTCCTAAAATGACCAAACTTAGATGTCTTAGATCCACCTTGTTAGGACCTACCATTTGTACATGCGACCCATTTCCTATCCATGATTGAAGGTGGAAAAAAAGCCGAATAAACACCTGCACGACAAAAGCGTGACTCAAACCTAGACGGATACCCAACTCAAACTAGCCCTCAGAAAGCAACACATCTATTCCCTAAACGATCTGATCTTAGTCGGACTCAAATGAGAAGCTTGTTGTGCACATTATGTGCAACTGCCCAACTACCACAAAGATAGAGCCTTTATTACAGTTAAAAATTGCTAAACAAGAAGACTCAAAGTAACAGTAGATATGCCTAATGAAGAGTAAAAAAAAAAAAGACATTCAAAGGTAAAGTGGCCTAAATAATGCAAGCCTATTCAAACTACTACCAACGAAACAAATACAAAACAACAAAAAACCATAATATGGTGGTTAGAAGACAAAAGTGCACCTAGCAAAGAAAACTACAACTACCAACAAAGTAGATCGCCAAGAGAAGTCACCACAAATGATGACCATCAAGAGCTAGAAGCGTTGTCAATGATAATAAAATAAGAAAACACAGAGAGAATAGTGATGCAACAAGAAATGCAAAAAAAAAAATGAAACCAACTCCAAAAAGCAACCAACCAATATAAGGTAAGAGTATAGAGATCGAGACGTTTGAGGGGGTGAGTCGTTTGACACATTGCCTCAATTAATGTGACTCTTCGAAGCATGAGAAATGGACAAGTGTCTCTTAGCGTCAAAGATTCAAATTCTCAAATGAGACCACTCTTCCACTTGACTGTCTGCTCTCTATCCAAGCACAACTACGAGACTCGGGGAGCCTTGTGGGCCTTTCATTGTTGTTACATACCTCGTCGCCATCTGTGTCCATTGTCATTTGCATCCATGATTCAACCATTTAGATGGGAACTTAAAGTCGAGCTAGATAACAAAACTCAAGGTTGAGTGGATAGTCCATTTGGACCTAAGATGGTAGACGGACAATCTCGAATGATCGAGCACTAAGAGTGACACCTAAGCTACCTCTAGGCATTGATTGTGCACCATGCAATGGTCGTGATTAATGCAACCATTATGGGGTTAAAACACTAGTAGTTAAGGCTCATTAAAGCAAGATAGTCATTATATGTTATCAATCATTGTCACATTCACGCACAATCAATTGCAGTTACGACACCATTAAACGTCTAAATAGACATTACACGTGAGCAATAATAAATAGCTACCCATAACCATAAGAAAGGTATGCCACTTTCTTTCCAAAACCACATTTTCTTTCTTAAGTAAACTCTCTAACTTAATCTTTGAAGAGGTATGTTTGGAACCCCATCCGAACATTCCTTTGTGTAGGACAAAACAGAGGTAGCCATCTTGAACTCTATCCAGAAGTGACTTATTATTCTTCGTGCGCCAACAAATTCCACTAAAGGAATTACGATGACTACAAATTTCATGATAACATATCATTTGAATTATCAAAGGGGACACACTGTCTTAATCCCACAAGATATCATGATGTCTCAATTGAAAATACTTATTACCGCAAGCCTACATAAATAGTGACCCAATCTATAGAGATATAGGACCACCTTAGGATCTTACCCATAGGTTAAAGCCTCTTATTGATTTCAACACAAATTCAATATCCTCTTAAGGTTAAGAGTCCATGCAATATAGTAACTTGATGAATCATGACTATTTGATAGTCTAACCATACACACTAGTACATTCATCATGGAAAACTCATCTCAATGGTTAAGACAAATCATCCCTCAAATTAGAAAGTAGTGCACTATCTCTACTTGATTACCTAAATCTATTAACTAACTGTGAACAATTCATCATCTTGTTAGGAACTTATGACTTATATCCTTTGTGTAACTCTTAATGCACCCAAGTTATGTACAATGTAAGTGATATGAGTTGAATGATCAAATTAATGTCTATATATAAAAGAGATAGTTAGAGGAAAAGGAAGTCTAACTTTATTATATCATATCTTGTTTTTAGGGGTTTAATCCCAACACAAGGTTGTTGTTGGTTTTATAAAAAATAAGAACAAAAAAAAATCAGTGAATTATTTCTCTATAACTTTTTTTTTCTTTTACAATTTTGATAGAGATGAAAATGAGAAATGAATGATATAAAATAAATAATCATCGACAAAAGACAACACACAAGGAAAATATACTGATTTACATTTATATTTATATAAATGGTAATTTAAATATATTTAAAAATTATATGAGACTTAAAAAGAAAATAATGTATAGATTTTCTCAAACTATATAAATAATCAAATCAAATACATATTTGCACCCACGACATACAACAGTTCATGCAAGTAATAATTAAATCTGTCTAATTATCTTCAAGCATAAAAACAGAAATATTTAATGTCTAATACTGTCTAATTTATAGTAGAAATTTAAGCATAATAACACAAATATTTGAATCTGAAAATTTTGTTTATTGAAAATATACCTTAATACAGAGAGTTGATGAATACATGTTGTTGACAGCAGAGGGATGACTCTAACTCAAAGAAGAAAATTACAAGAAAAATTTTTTTGAACTCTTTAATTTTTTCTGCTCTTGAAACTAACTCTTTTCAAGCTCTTGAACCCTTGCCAAGCTCTTTTCCAACTCTGCCTGATGAAGGCCTTTGCAACTATATTTATAGGAGAGGAAGTCGGACTTGTGTTAAGTCTTGAATTTTGAGAATTTTGAATTCCATCACATGTTGGCCAAGTGGAGTCTTCTGCAGAAGAAAGAGTGAAGGAAGTAAGAGAAGATATATTCTCTTTTTCCCTAAGTCTTCCACGTTGCCTTTTAGGAATAAAGTGGGAGACAAATCCCACTATGCACTATTCTTTTTTTTCTTTTTCTTTTTTTCTCTACATACTTCAAATTTTTTTTTCCTGGATAAATACAAAGAGACAGATACACAGATGTACAAAAGATTTTTGAAATCTTTTATCTGGATTGACCCATAGGTCCTCCGTAAAGGATAAACTCAGGGTCTACATATGAATCATCTGATAATGTTTCTTCATTTTCTTGATGATCTCCGAACTCTTTGAGAGTTTGAATGAGTCCTTGCCGGTATTGCTCTAAATCAGTAGCAGCTGCTAATGAAGCTTGACATTTTCTTTTCAAAGTTAGGAATTCTTCTTGAGTCGGTCCTTGAGAAGATCTTGATGAATCCTTTGAGTTTGACGATCCGGGTCTTGATGAAATTAATTGCAAAACCTTCTGTTGACATACAAAATCATGATTGAATTTGTCCCACCATTTGATGTTGAATTCTCTAGAAAGAGATAATGGAAAATAAAGAGGTTGCTCTTGCTTCTTGATGATGTTCCATGTGAGAATCCATGGAATTCTTAATCTCGAACAGAAAGTCAGGAGTCTAGGCTGAGTGATATTCTGTGATGAAGTCTTGCTCTTGTAGAAGTTGAATTTCTCTTGAATATCAGGAGGAAATATTGAATCTAGTAGACCAAAGAAAGTCCACCATTTTTGAAACCAAGCAGGAAATTTGGTATTGCAATTTCTTGAAAATTGGATGAACCAGGAATGCTGGTAGCTTTGCAAGTAAAACATATTATACCAAGCATCCATGTAATCTAGATAATTGTAGCTCATGGGATGGAAAGGTTGACTAAAAGCTTTGCAAGTGAAGGGTTTTTGATTCCAATCTGCAATGGTCATGACTCTGAGAATTTGACATTTGGAAAAAGCAATCCTCTGAGGATTGTTTTTGTCAGTATTATGAGTAATTTCAACTGAATCTGTGTCCGCCAAGATGAACTCATAGAATTGACGAGTTTTCAAAGGATCATTTGAATTGAAATTGACTCCTGGAGGAAAGATGTAAGGAAGAATTTTAGGAATCTCTTCAAAATTGAACTCTGGCTCAATGAAAGCAATTTCTAAGGTTTTGGGTTTTTTGACATATTGACTATAAGAAGATGAAGGAGAAGGAGACTGAGAAGGAGACTGAGAAGGAGAAGGTAATGTTGAAATAGTGCTAGGACTAGAATGACCCTGAATAAGAATATTTTTAGGGTTTGATTTTGAAGCTTGAATAAAACTTTTTGAAGGTTGAAGAGGAGGAAAATCTGGACTCAAAACTTGAAAAGAATTTGATGTCTGTAATGGAAAAGTAGGACTGACATTTGAAAAGTTTGAAATCATAGCATATGAAGCTTTGGTTTTCTTGGATGATGAAGGAAGTTGAGGCCTAACGGGAGTACCCATTAGGATGGAGAAGGATCCTTACCCTGCAAAAACTCCCGAGTAAGGAAGTCAGGAAGGGAATTCAACTCTCCTTTGATAAATTCGATTTCAAAATCAAAGTTTGAAATTAAAGCTTGCCATCTTGCAAAAATTTGTTTTGAAACTAAATTTTTAACATCTTTTTGTAAAATATCTTTTGCAGCTTTGCAATCGATTTTTAAAAGAAATTTTTTATTTATCAAATCACTTTGAAATTTTGAAATACATAAAACAATTGATAAAACTTCTTTTTTGACAGTTGAATAATTTATTTGAGCGTCCAACCATATCCCTGAATGATATCTAACTATATGCACTTGATTGTTATATTCTTGCTTTAATATGCCTCCATAACCTAAATTAGATGCATCTGATTCTACAATGAGCAATGCATTTGGATGAGGGATGCTGATGCATGGTAAACGTTTGACTCTTTGTTTAATTTCTTTGATTAAATTAGTATGATGATCACTCCAAGCAGGTGCATTTTTTCTTAGTCTTTTGTATAATGGTTCACAAATGATTCTTAAATCTTTGAAGTAATCAGAAACATAATTTAAACAACCTAAAAATCTTTGCAATTGTTTTTTATCTTTTATTTCATCAGGAAATTTGTCAGCAAATTCTATTGACCTTTGAATCGGTTTTGTTTTTCCTTGAAAAATTTCATGACCTAAAAATCTGATTTTTGTTTGAAACAATTTCATTTTTGGAGCAGAACAAGCCATTCCATTTGCTTTAATGACATTAAAAAACTTTTTCAAATGAATAAAATGTTTTTCTAATGAATCAGAAAATACTAAAACATCATCAATATATACAATGATGAATTGAAAATGAGGATGAAAAATATCATTCATAATATTTTGAAATTCAGAAGGGGCATTTTTGAGACCAAAAGGCATGACATTCCATTCATAATGTCCAAAAGGGACAGTAAAAACAGTTTTGTATCTATCTTCTTCCCTAATTTGAACCTATCAGAATCCTGATTTCATATCAAATTTTGAATAAATGACAGAACTATGAAGTCTTTTGAGTAAATCTTGTTTATTAGGAATAGGGTATCTTATCCATTGTAATACTTTATTTAAAGGTTTATAGTTAATGACTAATCTAGGTGCTCCTCTTTCTATCTCAACAGCATTTTGAACATAAAAAAGCAGCACAACTCCAAGGAGATTTTGAGGGTCTGATTAATTTCTTCTTTAATAATGAATCAATTTCTTGTTTACAATATTCTAAAAGCTTTTCATTCATTTGAATCGGCCTAGCCTTAGTGGGAGTTTTTGACTCATGAAAATTTTGAATGTAAGGCAAACTTATCTCATGTTTCTTTCTTGACCAAAAGGCATTAGGAAGATCAGAACAAATTTCATTTTGAAAAAGATCTTGAATCTATTTTATTTTCTTTTGAACTTTATCTTCTAAGAGTTGTTCATCTACCTTTTTATATTGAATTTCTTTTGATAGATAATTTATATGAGCTTTCTTTCTTTGAATTAAATTTATATTTTTATTTATTGAATCACTTTGAACTTGATGTATATCTTTTTTAGTTAATGGATATATAAAAGGCAAAAATATGGTATTTCCTAATATTGTAGTTTTAACACCTTCATCATTTACTTGAAAAGGATAAAGGTAATGAAAAGGGTTCCTAATATTAAAGGTTCAGACATATTTTGTACTAATATAAATTGAGTTCTAAAACAATAATTATCTTGACATATATGAACATTTTGAAGTTTATATTCTATTTCTAATTTTCCTTTATTTGCAGCAAAAAGTTTTTGTCCTGTTTTTTCATAATATTTAGTAGGAATTATTCCTTCTTGAATACAATTCATATCAGCTCCTGAGTCTATTAAGGCTACTATTTCTATTTCAAAATCTTCAACTATAAGTTTTACATTTGTATACCATCTTTGAAAATCTATTTTTGATATTGTATTTATAAATGATTCTATAAGAGTTATTTTATTAGGTATTATTATTCCTGGATCTTGATTATCAGAAGTTTCAGTAAAGTCTTGTTTATATTGTATTATATTTCTAATTTGTTCATTTTCTTGTTTTATTTGGTTATTTTCTTCTTTTATTATTTCGTTTTCTAATTTTATTTGTTCATTATCTAATTTTAATTGATTTATTTGTTTTTTTATTTCTTTTATTTCTTCTTCCAAGTCTTTAATGGTTATTGGCCTTTGAGTCTTTTTGAATCTGTTATAAATTTCATCCATTGAATATTGATTAGGTTTGATATCTTGAGTTTTATTTGGATTTTCAGTGAGAATTAAATTTTTTAAATTTTGTAAATAATTTCTTTGTATTTCTTCATCTTGAATTTTGTCTACAACATCAAAAAATATTTGCTTATCTACTTTTGAAGATATTACATTTATTGTTTTAATTTTATTTTCTACTTTTGATTTTTCATTAATTTCTCTTGGATTTTCTATTTTTGTTGTTGTTGATTTTTCTGTTGAAGTTTTTATTTCTGTTTCCTCCACCTTTCCCGAGGCAGAAGAAAACAAAATTTGATTAAATTTTGTTTTACTTAACTCTTCTTGATTTTTGATTTGTTGATCTAATAATAATTTTTTATTATGTGGAGAATTTTCTATTGCTTGTCTTGAAGTTAATGTTGCAATTCTTTTAAGGGGTTTCCTATATTTGAAAAACCAAAGGAAAAAAGGAATAGTTATCCTAACTTGTTGCATATATTTTTCATATTGTTTTCTTAATGCATTTCTAACTTGAGGAGGAAGTTGTTGAAAATAATTTCTTTTTGCAGTATTTTCAGGAGAAAAATAATTTGCTTTAATTAATTCTACTTCAGGAACAAAAGGATTTCTTTTAATGTATCTTTTTCTAATGATATTTATGTTTAAAGGAGGTTTATCATGAGAGAAACTTTTTGACTCGGACTCTTCTTCAAAAAGAGAAATTTCAGGAACAAAGTTTGAACTATTTTTTAGTTGATTTTCTATTTGATTTAACTTTTCATTAAATTTTGAATTATTAAATTTTATATGATGACTCCATGATGATGCGGCTAATGATGCATTTGAAAATCTCATTATCTTATATGAAGAACTTTCTAAATTATATGCAGAATTATTTAATGCAGATGTAGAACTATCATGGGACCTAAGAGATCTGGAAGAATTATTTCTACTTAATTCTCTCATAATATTACTCATTGTCACAGAAAATAATCACAATTTTATCCTTAATCAATTCAGATAATTTCCTGAACAGGGACCACCATAAGCGGATCAACACGGGACTTACGCTCCTTCTACCCTTAAACACCGCTTATCACAGGCTGACCAAACCGTTCACAGAAAATTCAACCCGAACTAAGTCAAGACTAAATCTGCGATTAGTTACTGTTCCAACTCGTAACACCACTCGATTTTCAAGCAGAAAATGGCTCTGATATCATTTACACCCAGGACATACAACAGTTCATGCAAGCAATAATTAAATCTGTCTAATTATCTTCAAGCATAAAAACAGAAATATTTAATGCCTAATACTGTCTAATTTATAACAGAAATTTAAGTATAATAACACAAATATTTGAATCTGAAAATTTTGTTTATTGAAAATATACCTTAATACAGAGAGCTGATGAATACAGTTTGTTGACAGCAGAGGGATGACTCTAACTCAAAGAAGAAAATTACAAGAGAAAATTTTTTGAACTCTCTAATTTTTTTTGCTCTTGAAA